>NW_020664447.1:25871811-25962400 GCF_002925995.2 Terrapene triunguis
AAACCTTGTGCTTAAAGAAGAATTTGAAAGGTCAGAGAGAGGAAGGACACTTTGAACACAACAGGTGGGAGGTCACTCTAAGCATCGGGGAGGGATGAAAGAAGTTGCAAAGTTTAAAGTGAATGAAGGAGACAATAGATAGAACTGAGAGGACTGTAAAGAGTAAGACTAAGAAGAAATAGTTTGTGAAATGAAAAGGGCATTAGAGGAATTGTGAAGAGCTCTGAAGGTGGGGGAAAACAACTTGAACTTAATGTGATAAAAGGTGGGATGTCAGAAGAGATTTGAGGTAGTAGGTTTGGGGTGATGTGGTGAGAACATTAGTAAAGGGAGACGACTTTAGCAGCAAGCGTAATAGCTCCACTGATGTATTCCTGGGAGACTGCCTCCATGGTCTTCCAGCGTGCTACCTCCATCCAAGGTCTTTCTCAAAGTTGACTATTTATTTGTGCATGTTCTGGCTGGGCAATAACTTATTGGGAGCGAGAACAGCATGTAAAGATGTTGTTCTGAGATTCAATCAACACTCATTTGTCATTCCATTAGACACCCTTTACACAATTCAGATGTGTTAAAAATGCAATTTCAAGGCTCAGTCACAGCCCCCCCTCATCTCACTTGCTGTAGTACAATAGTTAATGTGGCTTTAGGTTATCTTTCCTGCGTCATGACCTCATTCTGAACATACCTATTTTTTTTCCCCCAGTTGTTCATTTGGCTTCAGCCTTTGCAAATAAATATAGCTGACTAAGCAATGCAAATGTAAATAGTTTCTGCAGGCTCTCTTTCTTGTAAGGCTAGTGGATGCATTATGACAGCAACCACCACCCCATAAATCTAACTTCTATCTCTAGAAAAATATTGGAACAAACAGTAAGAGAAAACAAATCACAATTTCTAGAGCATAACAAACAAACAATAGGCAGCACTGAGGCTTATTACAGAATAGATTTTACTAGAAAAAGTTGATTGATTTCTTCTTTAATAGAAGTACTAAATTAGCAAATGGAGAGAAAGCAGTGGCTGTAAAATAACTAGATATTAGGAAATAATTTGGTACATTGTCTCATGAAATCTTATTCTGTAAAGTAATCTAAATTAATTTGGCCTGCATTTAAAAACAAATAAAAATGATGATAAATGACAATTTGAGTTGGCAGGAGTCATCAACTGTGGTACCATAGAGATTGGTGTTGGGTATGGACAAAGCCCATGTTTAACAGGGACCAATCTTATTTTGCTAAAGAGGTTGACTAAACAATATAATGCAACTTTTCTACCTGTAAATTTTGAGCTCAGTTACACCTGTGTAAATCAGGAGTAACTTCACTGGCCAAAGTCTCTGAGTGATGAGGAGTGGAGCTGAACTGAGCTTAGTAGAGATACTTGGCATAAAAAGTCAGAAGCCATGAACAGCTAACAGGAGAGTATCAGAAAGAGTTGGAGAGGGATTGTGAGAGGCTTTCCTTCAAGGTCTATGTTTAATTCTAGGCTGCCTAGTGATGGAACAGTAGTGGTGATCTGCAATGGAAGTGCCATGTTTGCTTTCTTGCTTGAAGATACTTCCTGTTAATGGACAGCAAGCTGGTGGCTGTGCTGGAAGAAAAGATTCTTGGACTGGAAAGGCAAGAGAGATGCTATGGAGAATGAAAGAATCTGAGGTTTTCCTAGACAACCAGCTTCAGGAAACATGAGTACCCCGGGTTCAAGGAAGAACAGAACTAGCCATAAAGGATTTGGAAAGAGAGGAACTTAGAGAAGAGGTTTGGCAGTTTGTAGACACCAGAAGCAAGAGATCAAGGCAGCATTCTATTTGACTGGACACAGATGAGGATGGGCAGGCTGTGTGTGGCCACCAGAGAGAGAAAAGGACCAGGAAGAATTCCACAAAGCTAGAAGTTTCCAATCCATACTAAGTCCTCAGTATGGAAACTGTGGAAGATCTCTCTGAAGATCCAGGTGGTCTAGGGGAATGGAGAGATGCACAGGAAACACCTGAAGATGGCTGCATGGCCCAACCTGTAAGAAAATCAAGCTTGCCTGCAAAGATCTCTAATCAGTGAAAAAAAGACAGATGATCCTTGTTGATGATTCTAGACTAAGAATAACTGAAAGAACATTCTGCAAGAGAGAGGCAGAAAACAGGATGGTATGCTGTCTTTCAAGAGCCAGTAAACAACACATCACTCTACGATAAGATAGGCTTCTGAAGTCAATGGCCAAGTGTTGGTTGATGATGGTTCACAGAGATACAAATGACACTGTATAATGATTTCAGGGAACTCAGAGAAATATTGAAGAACATCCAAGTAATCTTCTCAAAGATACTTTCTCTCCCGTGCGCGAAGGAAGACAGAAGGCAGATGATTCTGGAAGTGAGCTGCTGACTAGGTAAGTGGTGTAGGGTACAGGATTTTAGTTTTGTGGAACATTGCTCCATCTTCTATGGGGAGAGAGGGGGCTGTATACTTCAGATGGCCCCCATGTATGTAGAAGGGAAACCATGCTTCTCTGGGACAAGTGGGCTAGAGTAGTCAGGAGGACATTACATTAATACCAAAAGGGAAGAAATGAGCCCTCATGTAGCACAAAATTGAGACATTGAGAACAAAATTAATCAAGTAAATAAAGGAGGTGATGAGAAGAAATTCTTTAATTGCCTATATACCAATGTTAGGAGCTTGAGTAACAAACAAAAGGAATTGGAATAGTTCATTTAAGAGCATAAATTCAATCTAATTGGTATTACTGAAACCTGGTGGGATGATTCACATGACTTGAATGTTAAAATCGATGGTTATAACCTATTGAGAAAAGATTGAGTGGGCAAGAGGGGAGAGGGAGCGGCACTCTATGTCAGAAATGCCATTAACTGTTTGAGTCACCGACAACTCAAAAGAAAACAAACAATCTTAAATATTTAATTAAATATAAATATTATGGTTCAATGTCCTAATAGGGAAAAAAAGCACAATATGGGGTAATAGTTGGTGTCTGCTACAGACCGCCTAATTACACTAGAGAACAGGATGACTAGCTTGTTACACACCTATCTATAATGTGTGGGGGAAAAAATCTGTGTAATCACGGGGGACTTCAATCTGAGTGATGTATACTGGAGAGCTCACACTGCCAGTATTAAAACGTCATTGGAATTTCTAAATATTATAGATAAAAATTTCCTAACTCAAAAACTGTTGTATCCAACATGGAGAAATTCTACATTAGATCTCATCTTGACAGATAAAAATTGATAAGAGAACTAAAAATTAGTGGTAGCTTAGGTATAAGTGATCATGACTTGGTCACATTTGTCATGTGCAAAACAGAGCAAAGTCTAAACCAGTGATACATATATGGTCTCTCAAAGGGCCTCTTTCATAAAGCTGAAAAGATTTTTAATCCATGTCAACTATGAGGAAGAATTTAATCAAAAAAGAAGCAGGATAACTTGGAATTGCTTAAAGAATACTTTACTAGATGCTTCAAAAAACAGAATCAAGGAAGAAGGCCATATTGATTAAAATATTGACCTGGATTAGAGGGGAAGTGAAGGCAGCTATTTTTATATGCATATATAACAAATGGACAAAAGGGGAAGTCAGTAGTAATGATTATAAATCAGAAGCATGGAACTGCAGAAAACTGATAAGGGAAGTAAAGGGACACAGGGAGATATAGTTAAAATAGGTATGATGAACAAAAAGAATCCTAACAATGTTATTGATTCATTACAAGAAGGAAAGGGTAGAATTATAAATGATAATGTGGAGAAGGCAGAAGCATTATTTATATTTATATTTATATTCTATACTTGGGAAAAAAGCCAGATGATGTAGTCATATATGATGATGACAATACTTTTCACTCCTGTAGTAACTCATGAGGATGTTAAAGAGCAGCTAATGAAGTTAAACATTTTTAAATGAGCAGGCCCCTGTAAATTGCATCCAGGTGTTCTAAAAGAATTGGTTGAGCTACTCAATGGACCATTAATATTGATTTTTAATAAGTGTTGGAACACTGGTGAAGTTCCACAAGACTAGAGGAAAACTAATGTTGTGTCAATATTTTAAAAAGGTAAGTGGGATGACCAGTGTAGTTATAATGGAGTGGCTCATATGGGATACTATTAATAAAGAATTAAAGGAGACTAATATAATTAATGCCAATCAACATGGGTTTGTGGAAAATAGATCCTGTCAACAGATCTTGGTGTCTTTTTTTTTTTTTTTTTACACGAGATTAACACATTTATGAAACTTGTAATGTAATATACTTCGATTTCCATACGATGTTTGATTTGGTATCACATGACATTTTGATTAAAAAACCTAGAATGATAGAAAATTAGCATGGCACCCATTAAATGGATTAAAACTGGCCAACTGATGTAATTGTAAACAGGGAATCATCATCAAGCAGGTGTGTTTCTAGTGGGGTCCTGCAGGATTGTTGGCCCTAAACTAACATTTTTATCAAGAAAACAAAATAATCACTGAAGATTGCAAATGACATGGAGATTGGGGAATGGTAAATAATGAAGATCACAGATCACCAATAGAGAGCAACCTGGATTATTTGGTAAATTGAGTGCAAGCAAATAATATGCTTTTTAATATAGCTAAATGTAAGTGTATACTTCTAGGAACAAAGAATGTAAACCACATTTACAGGATGGGAGACTCAATCTTGTGAAGCAGTGACTTGGTGTCACAGTGGATACTCAGCTGCAAGTGAGTTTCCAGTGTGATGCTGTTGCCAAAAGAGCTAATGTGATCCTTGGGTGCAAAAACAAGGGGATCTCAAGTAGGAGAAAAGAGGTTATATGTAGCATTGGTGCAACTGCTGGAACACTGGATCCAGTTCTGGTGTCCACAATTCAACAAGAATGTTGATAAATTGGAGACTGTTCAGAGAAGAGCCATGAAAATGCTTAAAGGACTAGACAACCTATCTTATGGTGATAGACTCAAGGAGCTTGCTTTATTTAGCTTAAAGAGAATGTTAATGAATGACTTGATCACTGTCAGTAACTAAATACATGAGGAACAAATTTTTGATAATGGGTTCTTCAGTCTAGAGGACAAAGGTATAACAAGATCCAAGTTGAAACTTTACAAATTCTGACCGGAAATAAAAAATTTTGCCTTATAAGTGATGTGTAATTAGCCACTCAGACAATTTACAAAGGGTGATGGTGGATTCTCCATCACTGACCATTTTCAAATCAAAATAGCTTTTTTTGTAAAACATATGTTGTAGGGATTATTTCAGAGAAGTTCTCTGGCCTGTGTTATACAGGAGATCAGACTAGATGACAATAATCATCCTTTTCAGCCTTGAAATCTATGAATATACACTAGTGTAACAGATTATAATTTGGTACCATTAATCGTGATAGCTTCCAGTAAACAGCAAGCCTAAGTTTAACAGTAGAAAGTTTGCAAGGACCATAGTTTTGTATCCTGCAGCAGAACTCAAATATCAATGAAAGTTGAATGCATTAATCTAGAGTAAAAGAGTATATGGCATTTTGAATGGTTTGTTCACCTGAGACTGATAGTGGAAAAGCAGTTTGAGGTGACTGTAATAAATTTTCATCAGTTTGTGTGTCAATACACCTGAGAAACCAGGAGACTCCCTGTTTCAAAACTAGTCTCATAACATCTATCTTGCTCCCCCTTTAAGGTTTCTTTTTTTGCATACAAAACAGAAACACTTTAGATGATAAAGACAGAGTGTAGAGGGAAATCTGTTTGGATCTCTCAAGCCAGTTGATAATCTTATTCCTTTCTTTACAGTGCAGCTTACTGACAGTAGACTATATTACGGTGAATGAGAGTCTGAGGACCCTTGAACCAAGAGCCATTGAACAATATGAAATTTCAAGTGTACCATAATTACTGAAACACCTGGGATTGGAAATTTGCTACAGATCCACTGTGAAAATTCAGAGCTCTCAAATATCAATAGCTCTCAAAATAGCTCTTTTTTTTTTTTACATCTAGTGTGGGTTACGCACATAACCATTTGTTTAAGAGGAGAATGAAAAATATGAGACTCCTTTTCAAAACCTCTTTTTAGCATTTATACCATACACAGAAAGGCAATATCCATGTGATACAAGTATTTAACCCATACTGCTGACCACATCGCATATTCCCTATCTGGGATTTATCTTAACATTCCCAAACCCTGAGGAGCTTCATCATTTTTGTTTTAATCCACCAGCAAGGGAAATGTTTCCTCCCTGCTGCATTCAAATATTGGATTTGACTCTGTTCAAAGCTTTGGATGTTTAAGATTCACCTCAAGGCAAGTGCCAGCTTTTTCTAGACATAGAGATGCCATTCTTTTGAAAGTATGATATCTTGCAGTCCTGCCGGACTAGAAATGGGACAGAACTCACTTCTAGATGTGGAAGTTCCTGAAATAAATGACTTTAATGAACATTTTTAGGTCTAGAAAAGCTATTTTAGGTCAATTTTGGAGGTGTTTTACATGTATTAATTTTGATTTCTCTCTCCCTCTGACATACCTGGTTTTACACACAAGAAGATACAAAAACCAAACATTTCCATTTTTTCCCTAAAGCTATTGAGAAATAGTGTATCTGGACTACATCAGAAAATTTCAAATGGGGACTATAAACAAGGATTCCATAGCTATATTTATAACTGTGATTGGGGGGGGGGGCGCGGGGAGAGAAACTAGCTTGGCCAGAAAAAGCATCCAACAGTTCTGGAAGCAGCATGCCAACAAATCACCAGTGTGCGCTATAGCCCTAATGTGGTTAGTGATGACAAATGAGTGGTCCTGTCTTGTATCCAGAACACATTCATTCCATGGTGTTTCTCTTACAATCTAACATGAGCTGTTTACTTCAGGTGTTCTCCTTCCTAGTTGTTGTACAGAATTGTCATTTATCTTCTTTGATGCTGGCTACTTCTACAGCTCACAGGCAATGGTTAAAGATACCATCATTGTTTGAAGGCCTGATATTTCAATGGCACTTGACAGGAGAACTCTTTCATCAGCATCAAGCGGCTACTCAAGAGACCTTACAGCAGTGCAGCGGTACAGCTGTGCCCCTGTAAGGTCTGTAGTGTAGACATAGCCTAACATTCTTAAGGCCTTGCTACAGTGAACAACTAACATTTCCAGCAGTGATGGTCCGCTATAGAGAAATAGGACTGCCCTGCTGAGACAAGCTCAGTTCCAGTCCTACTCGGGAGCTTTGACCATGAGAGTTCTAAATTCAAATCTCACATGCAGCAGTGCACAAGATACATGCACACACACATTTACTAGATAGGTCTTTGGCTAGTAAGTTAATTCACCTTGGGTATTCAGCCACCAAGTGATAAACAGAGACTGGTTAGCATTCAGACATGTCCATTTTATAGCCCAGCCACGTAGATCTTTCAGGATTAACCCTCAGGACATATTCTTCTTAGTATACTTCCCGTCCTCCATAAAAGCCACCATCACACTCTCCTGGCATATCTTCCAGTGGTAGAAGCCAGAAACCAGAGAACCAGATGCTGAATAGAGCCAGAGATGCAGATGCTGGGGCTTAGATCCTAGTCAATCCCTAAGAGTGCTGCTGCAATTCTGCTGCTATCTGAAGAGCATTTCAATATGTATCATGTTCATATGTCTCGAATCCTAGCAGGCACCCCTTCCCAGTCACCCACTAGGACTGCTGTGAGAGAAATCCAAGCCTCTGTGCTCTGGATCTGCAGGGTGTTTCAAGCTCCTGGAGCTTAAAAGCAGTCCAGGCACTACACCAGTTTTGTGATCCCTAGTCATACTCTCTGGCACACGCCTCTGAGTGTTGGAATCCACGGGTACTAGAATCCACTGTCGAGCCGCTTAGACTCAGCAATGACCCTTCAGACTCACGGTTATTTGAAACATGCCCTTTTTCCAAAATTCCACCCAAAAGGTGTGAAGCATCTGGTTTACAGTTTAACTCTCCGACAGGCATGGAGTAATTGTGATAATATCAACACACAGAAAGATGTTCTTGCCTCCCCCCCCCCCCCCCCCCACAAGTCTAATGTATTTATGCTTGTTTATCCTTAATCATGTAAAAGCACAGGAGAATACAGAACATACAAAACAATAAAACATCCTAAATGCAATCTCCCTTTCTAATTGACCCTTCCTTTGCAGGATCATCTATGTTCTGTCAGGTGCGAGGGAAGTGATCTCCACCCTTTGCCTACCCTGCCTCTGCTGCAGCCTCCCTCATTGTAACCTTTTGTTCTGTCTTTCTGTAACTTTCCACTACTCCAAAAGCACATTCCATTTTGACAAGAGGAGGAAGTGTCTTCGCCCAGCTACAGCAAACCCATTGTCTTTTCAAAATAAATTACTTTGGGACAATCACTGAGTGTTCATCATGCACCATTGTCTCTGGCCTGGCAGAAACATGGCGCAACCTTGCTAATATACGGTGGATCCACACACACTTCCATGACAGTAATTTCATGATACAATTCAGAAGTGGCACATAGAGAGAACCCCCAAACTATTACACCAATACTGATTTCCTGTGGTGAACCAAAGCAGTGTCAACCCATTGGCTGATATGGGCTCTGAAGGTCCCGCACTCTGGCATGTCAGACTGGGGACTCCGGTCAAGTTTTGCCTAATTAAACTAAATACCACCCTATGGACACCTGCTACTACCTTATACAGCAGCTCCACCATGAGAAATGTTTTGTTGGGGATGGAAAATTGGCACAATATGTAGCCAGACATAAAACACACATAGTATGCTACCTCACTTTTCATAACCTTCCCCCCCGCCCAACCTCTGCTTTCCTGTGTGGCTCTAGAGTCATAGATTTAGGCCAGAAGACACAATTAGTCTGACCTCCTGTATAACATAGACCAGTGCCAAATTCTCTTCATTCCATTTGTACCAAAAATACCTTGTAATATGGTCCATCCCCCATTCCAGCCCATGAAACTTAAGAGTTCAGTATCTTATCTCCCACGGGTGAGGCCTCATCTGGAGTACTGTGTCCAGTTTTGGGCTCTACCCTACAAGAAGGATGTGGAACAATTGGAAAGAGGCCAGAGGAGGGCAACAAAAATGATTATGGGGCTGGAGCACATGACTTATGAGGAGAGGCTGAGGGAACTGGGATTGTTTAGTCTGCAGAAGAGAAGAATGAGGGGGAGATTTGATAGCTGCTTTCAACTACCTGAATGGGTTACCTGGGGTGGTGGTGGAATCTCCTTCCTTAGAGGTTTTTAAGGTCAGGCTTGACAAAGCCATGGCTGGGATAATTTAGTTGGGGATTGGTCCTGCTTTGAGCAGGGGGTTGGACTAGATGACCTCCTAAGGTCCCTTCCAACCCAGATATTCTATGATTACAAAGACTCAGAATGTATTTTTTTAATCCACATATCCAGAGCATCTTACATTGTAGTCTTTAAAAAAGCTTCTCTTTTAAGATGGAGATGTTATCTGAAATCCCAGACAACTGCATGGAAAACTGATGAATTTTCTGTCAGTGCAATGCTCCAAGCACAGAGTTTGTGATCAACAGAGGGCATATCTGTGCTGTCTGAGGACTCGCTTGCTTTTGATTGTTATTTGCCAAGTGTCTCTCCACATGCACTGCCTCTAGACAAGGAAATGTCAGTTCAGTCCCAAGCTGCCAAAGATGGTCTGCTGAGTAAGCATTAAAGAACTCAAAGTGATCATCAGGGCAAAGCAGTGCTCTTACCTAGTCACAGCAGGCACGCACTTTCCTCATCCCCAGCAAGGGGATACCCAACACATATGAGAAGGATACCGTCTCAATAATAGAATGAATGTTCCCTGTACATGCTTGGGAAGAAGACAAAAGAGGCAGAGGAAGCTCTTACTTTTCAATAAAAAGGGTTTATTTCTAGAGTTGGTTGAAACTCAGAATTTCCATTTTGCCGGAAATTTAAACATTTACTTGAATTCCAAATTGTAACGAAAATACATATTTTCATAATTTCCTGTGACATGGAAATTCTGAAACAAAAATCTGGAAAAAATCATTTCAGAACATTTAAAAATTTCAAAATGAAATTTTTGTTTCAAAAATTATTTTCTTTTTCTTTTTTATTACTCTTGTTCTTTTTACATTATTTCATTTCATGTCAGTAGTAGTGCAATATGTCATATCATGCAGTACTACTTCTGACTCATCATACTATGACATCAACATTCTCAAACAATATTGTTTTTAGAATCATTAGGGGCAGGTGCTCCTTAGTAGTGATCAGAACAGCCTATATTCTTTTTTTGATCAATGTATTTCATGTTTGTGTGGTAATGAAACAGTCTGACAGTTTGAAAATTTTATATAGCAAAGATATACGTCAGTATAATTAATACTGATTAGATGAGCAGCTGTTTTCCATATCTTGGGGAAATGATTCCAGATTAACACAAGGATATTGAAAACTGATTTGAAGAACTTTTCTTGTATGCAAAAAAACATACTGTGCCTGCTATCAGCCAACTCAGCTGGCCTTATAATGCAGCTATCACCATATTATGATCAGAATTTGTACACAGGAAAGACCTATTAGTTCATCTTCTCTGAAGCCATCTATCCTCCCATTTCCCAGTGTAAGACTGCCCCCTTACAGCATATTATCCAATGCTCTTCCACTGTTCAGCAGTCTAATAACTCTACCTATTGTAAATATTTTCCTGGGATCTGCAATTGACCATTTCTTCCTATTAAAACATATCACATAAATTTTGTAAGAAGAAAGTACGGTACATCATGTCCTCTAGCTGCCCTACACATTTTGACACAAGAGAGAAGTTTCCGATGGCTTAATTACACATGAATCAAATTATCCTAGCAGCAATATCGTATCAAGATACAGTGATACTGTCAATTGACAAGTGTTCCTGTAATCTCACTGTTTTTCTTTTTTTTTTTTTTTTTTACTTCAGTAACTGGTTTTATTTTACCTTACACTGCAAAGATTAAATGAAGCAGAAACAGCTTTCACTATCCCATTCAGGTGCTTGTCAACATTACAAAGGTAAAGAATTGGAAACTAACCTCAGTGAAAATATACACCTTACAATGAACACAACATAATGCCAAATGTCTATGTTAGTAGCACAGTTTTGTGACATGCTACAGCTTTAAGAGAGTCTTACAATCAAATTTCAAGCAAGAGAATATGAAGGCCCTCCTTGAAGTGTAAAGGGAGAAAATGGTGTAATGAAACTGAGAGACGTAATGTCTCCAGGACTTTGTAAGTGCTGATATCTTGAACAGGTGTCCTGAATTAGAAAGACATAACAGTTCTCTGCAAGGAGACCCCACAGAGGGGAATATGTGGCTGAGGCCCCAGTTAAGGATAGTAGATTATCAATGCTGAAAGTGAGAGAGGAAAGAAAACATCTAAACCAATAAATAAATAACCTGAGCAATTTGGCATCTGGAGTATGTCAATGAGAGTGAAAAGAAGTGTAATCAAACAGAGTGGCAGCTGCTGAAAAATCTGTTTGCCATATAACAGCTGATGGTGTAATCCCCAGAATATGCATTACTAGCCACACAGGTGTAGAATATGGACTTCAGAAGTATGCGGGGGGGGGGGGATTATAAGATGGAAAGGAAAAAGAGTAGTAACAGGTAATAAAACCACCGTCACCTAAAGCTTCATGGTTGTCACTATGGCTTGTGCCTTGGAGCTTCATGGTGACAGCAAGGATAAAACTCCAATCTTCTTGCTCAAGCAGCACAGGCTCCAACCATTTCTCTAAGGAGAAAGAGAAGCACCTAACACATAGTTCTGATTCAATCAAGGAGTGGTTTTAATACACAGGAGACTGCTGATTGCATTGCAATAGCCTCTCTATCAACCTAGGATAAGCTGAATAAACTTCTCAAATCCCTGCTATTCCACAATGCTCTCAAGCAACAATATAAAGGCTATATCTCACTCTTGAATATTCTGGTCTGTCCTGAAACCATTTGTTTTCACTGGATAGGTATCAGTTATATGTTTGGCACTAAACATCCACAGCATGGTGCCAGGTACAACACTAATAGACGATGATATTAGGGACATTTCTTGAAACAGACAGACAGTCTCACAACCTGGCTGTTCATTTCTCTGAAACTGGATGCTACATCTGATCAGAATTTTTCTAGTGAAATCAAATGAATAAGAAAAACTGACCCATAGAAGTACATGGTAGAAGCCAGAATCCTTACAGAGGTTCTAGATACATGAGTGTAGCAGGATGGACACCTGCTCCTACCCTGAGAGGTTGGAAAAGCCCTGCAGAGGGCTGGGGCAGGGCAAGGTAAAACCCTGGCTGATTGGGGGAAGTTGCTGCAGCTGAGCCACAGCCTAATCAGAGCCCAGATGGCTGGTATAAAGAAGCTGGGAGCCAGAAGCACAATAGTCTCTCTCTGCCTTCAGAGAGAGAAGGGCCTGGCTGCAGGGAGCTAGACAGGGTACCTATAGTGGAGTAGGGCTGGGGCGCTCCAGCCTGGATAGCCCTAGGCTGCAGCCTGGTAATAGGCCAAGGGGCACTGCGGGTTGCAGAGGGCAGCCCAGGGCTAGGCCAAGGCAGCAGGTCCAAACCCAACCTTGCTGATGATGACTGGCCTATACTGCAGTCTGCCCCAGAGAGTGGGGGCTAGCTGGTGACTGGCAGTGGCCTTATCCTGAGGTGAGGTGGGGTTAGTGGGTGGGGAGGGGAGACCTAGTGTCTGTGTGGGTATTGCCAGGGGCCAGCACCCAGGGCAAGTGGCACCAGGGTCCTGGGAGGGACACAGGGGCCAGAGAAGAGGACAAGGCGGATCACTGGCCTGCAGAGGGCGCTCCAGAGGCTGGTGAGCTAATTCCCTGCACAACCAGCAGGAGGTGCCACAGGGGTGAGTCTGGACCTCTTACAATGAGAATTTCTGAATTAAAAAGAAAAAAAACCACCCCCCACGTGCTGGCTCAAAAAAAAAAAAAAAAAAATAGGGAAAACATAGCACACTGTATTTCATGTATCTATGATACACAATAACGCAGTCACTCTTCAGCAAGGAACTTTATTAAAGTAAAGAATGACGACTGTATCACTGAACTGCTTTCCCTCTGACTAGATAGAATCTGCTCAGGAGCTCCACTCTGAATCCAGCCTGTCTTCCTGATAATTATTTGAAGTGCAGTTATGGGCAGAAAAAGAGACTATATAAAAATGGCACTCTTATTTCATATATGTGCTCCCCTCTAGGCATCTTTTAGCCAAACTGAGTTGCTTTACCTATACAAACATGTTTTTACACTGTTCGCCCTGTCAAGCCAATGTAACTACTGCTACACATCCATCCTCAACAGTGTTGGCCAACTTCCAAATGTCAGATCTTATGTAAGAAGCAGAATGCTCTCACCAGGAGACTATGATCAGTGGCACTAGATTCAGAGGGTCCATGATACCAGAAGGGACTGTTATCAAAGAGACACCTTGGGAACAGGGAACACAGGGAATTACACTGGAAGAAATTCAGTCACATGGCCAGTGCAGTGCACAGGGCTTAATAAAGTTCCACTTGGTCAACTTAACCTGCATTCAGGATCACTCTTTGTGAATGAAACATGGGGGTCTGCTGAGGAACTGGTTGAGAATTTGAAGGAGGAAGGCATCTTGGGTGAAAGTAATCATGAAATGATAGTTAATGATTCTAAGGAAAGATAGGAGGGACAACAGCAGAATAAAAAATATGAAATTTCAGAAGGCAGACTCTAGCAAATTGAGAGAATTGGTAAGACAGACCCCATAGGAAGCAAATCCAAGGAAAAAAATAGTTAAAGAGGTTTGGCAGTTTTTTAAAGAGACAATTCTAATGGCGCAAGATCAAACTATCCAGATGCATAAGTATGGTAAGAGACCATCCTGGTTTAACCAGGAGCTCTTCAGTGACTGGAACTCAAAAAAAGAGTCATACAAAAAGTGGAAATTAGGTCAAATTACAAAGGATGAATATTCCAAAAGCAAAACAAAACAAGCACATAGAGACAAAATTAGAAAGGCCAAAGCACAAAATGAGATTACACTTCTTAGGGACATACAGGGTAATAATATTTTACAAATACAGAAGCAAGAGAAAGACCAAGGACCAGGTAGATCTACTTGTTCAATTAGGAGGGAAGACAACAACAGAAAATGCAGCAATCATCAAAGTGTTAAATGCCTTTTTTGTTTCACTTTTCACCAAAAAGGTTAGCAGTGGACACACTACTAACATAGTGAACATCAGCATAAATGGGGGATAGGATATGAGGCTAAAATAGGGAAAGAACAGGTTAAGAATTACTTAGATTAGTTAGATGTCTTCAAGTTGGCAGGGCCTGATGAAATGCATCCTAGAATACTTAAGGAACTGGCTGAAGAGCACTCTGAGCCATTAGCGATTATCTTTGAGAACCCATGGAGAATGGGAGAGATCCCAGAGGACTGGAAAAGGGCAAACATAATACCTATCTATAAAAAGGGGAATAAGGACTACCCAAGGAATTATAGACCAGTCAGCTTACTTCAGTACTAGGAAAGATAATAGAGCAAATAATCAAACAATCATTTTATAAGCACCTAGAAGATAATAAGGTGATAAGTAACAGTCAACATGGATTTGTCAAGAACAAATCATGTCAAACAATCCTAATATCCTTCTTTGACAGGGTAACAAGTGTTGTGGATCGGGGAAGCAGTAGATGTGATATTTCTCAACTTTAAACAGGATCAAAAGTTTTATTCACATGAACTTCTCATAAGCAAATTAGGGAAATATAGCCTAGATGAACCTATTATAAGGTGGGCGCACAACTCAGTGGAAAACCATACTCAGAACATAGTTATCAATGGTTCACAATTGAGCTGGAAGGGCATACTGAGTGGGGTCCCACAGGGATCTGACCTGAGTCCAGATCTATTCAATAGTGTGCTTATAAAGTTTGTGGATAATACTAACTTTGGAGGGGTTGCAAATGCTCTGGAGGACAGGATTAGAATTCAAAATGATCTTGACGAATTGGAGAAATGGTCTGAAACAAATAGGATGTAATTCAATAAGTACCTCATTTAGAAAGGAATAATCAATTGCACAAGTACAAAATTGGAAATGACTGCCTAGGAAGGAGTACTAAAGAAAAAGATCTGGGGGTTATAGTGGATCACAAACTAAAAATGAGTCAACAATGTAATACTTCTGCAAAAAAGCAATCATTCTGGGATGTGTTAGCAGGAATGTTGTAAGCAAGAGATTAGAAGTTATTCTTCCACTCTACTTAGCATTGATAAGGCCTAAACAAAAGTCTTGTGTCTGGTTCTGGGCACCACGCTTTGGGAAAAATGTGGACAAATTGGAGAAAGTACAGAGGAGAGCAACAAAAATGATTAAAAGATCTAGAAAACATGAGGAAAGATTTAAAAAATTGGTTTCCTTAATCTGGAAAAGAGAAGACTAAGCAGGCAGTATCTTCAAGTACTGGAAAGTTGTTATAAAGAGAAGGGTGATACATTGTTCTTCTTATCAACAAAGGCCAGGACAAGAAGTGATGGGCTTAAATTGCAGCAAGGGAGAGTTAGATTAGACATTCAGAAAAACTTCATAACTGTCAGGGTAGTTAAGCACTGGAATAATTTATCTGGGGAGTTGGTGGAATCTCCATCATTGTAGGTTTTTAAGAACAGGTTAGACAAACACCTGTCAGGGATGGTCTAGATCAGTGGTTCTTAACCTTTACTGCAGCCCGCACCCATTTGGTTCTCAAAATATGTTCTCGCACCCCTTAAACCTAGATATATTTTTTGTTTGTATATTACAGTAATCGTTAAAAAATGTATAATGTTAATAAATACATAGGTTTGATGAAACAAAGTAGTTGTACTTACATGCCTGTGCTTAATTTGTGTTTTCGATGATTTACCTTCTAAAAAAATCTGGCATGTCTCGCACCCCCAGAAAGGGCATCTCGCACCCCCAAGGAGTGTGTGCACCCCAGGTAAGAACTACTGGTCTAGATAATACTTAGTCCTGCTTCAGTGCAGGGGACTGGACTAGATGACCCATCAGGATCCCTTTTTGATTCTATGATGATGTTTTATGGAAATATGCTTATGAGTGTAAATATAATGTAACTGGAATATGCTTTATGCAAAAGGTCTCTTGTAAGGTATCATTGTAAAGCTTATAATCTACTGAGTGCATTCATCCTATCTGTATGAATCTATCATTCTTGTATCTGAAGCTAGAAATATGAAGTATTACTCTGAAGTCCTATTGTAACTATGCAAAGTGTGGGCCATTAATGGTGGCTTGATGGCTCCCATTAACTAGGACAATTGGTTGTAAATGGCTCTGTTTACTTGTAAACCTTCCTGTATACCTGGGTGCCAGCTAGTGAGTAATGAAGTCTCACAGGACATGTGAATATGTCACATAATACTGGAATCCATCTTAAAGATGGTGCGTTTCCATTTAGAAGGAATAGTGGGAACCCAGAGAGAGACAAAGGATTATTGTATCAAAGATATAAAAGGGTGTGGAAGAGAACAAAGGGGGTCCCAGTCATGTGAAATCCCCCACTTTTCACCTAAGATGGCTGCTGGAACTAATGAGAACTATAACAGGGGAAAGGATTTGGCACAGAGTGAGAAGGAGTCTTGTCTGTGAAAGAAGCTTATTGGAACATCTCTAAGAGTAAGATTTACCTGTATTCAGTTTCTTAAATGTATTAGGCTTAGACTTGCACGTTTTGTTTTATTTTGCTTGCTTACTTACTTTGTTCTGTCTGTTATTACTTAAAACCACTCAAATCCTATTTTTTATACTTAATAAAATCACTTTTGTTTATTAATTAACCTAGTGTAAGTGATTAATACCTGGGGGAGCAAACAGCTGTGCATATCTCTCTATCAGTGTTATAGAGGGCGGATAATTTATGAGTTTACCCTGTATAAGGTTTATACAGAGTAAAACAGATTTATTTGGGGTTTAGATCCCAATGGGAACTGGGTGTCGGGGTGCTGGAAATAAATGACTTTCTGAGCAGGTTTTGGTTAAAGTCTGCAGCTTTGGGGATATGGTTCAGATGCTGGGTCTGTGTTGCAGCAGACTTGCATGTCTGGCTCAACAAGACAGGGTTCTGGAGTCCCAAACTGGCAGGGAAAAATGGGCTCAGAGGTAATTCCAGCACGGCAAGTGACAGTCCCAAAGGTGTTTTTTTGACCCAACCCATCGCAGCAGCATCTGAGCTGTGAGGTGTCTGAAGTTCAGAAGCTGTCAGCATAAGCCAGGGAACTTGATCTGAAGCCCACAGAGCTGTGCATTTTGCAGAAACAAACCCAGCTCAGCAATGGACCCAATGGAAGGAGGAGTTTTAGTTGTACATAGACTTAGCCATGCAAGAGGACAACAGTGGAACTGTGTTTTTACCACAAAGGAAAATACTAGTGGCACTATGTAATCCAGCACTCAAGAAGCTTGAAAGTCTGCAGAACAGTGTTATTATAGCACCTGTAGAGGCCAGTACAGCCTGGGTAAGCAGCATTGTGGTGGCAAAGAAGCCATCAGGCAAATTACATATCTGCACAGACCTAAAGCCACTGAAGTAGGCATTGGAAAGTTGCCACTATACACTGTTCACAATTGATAATATCTTGCCAGTACTTTCCAAAGCCAGAATCTTTATGGTCTGTGATTTGAAAAATGAGTTTGGCACATAAGCATGGAAAATGAGTCCAGCATGCTGGTAAACTTTGCAACACTATTTGGTCACTAAAGATGGCATAAGCCCAGCATTAGAGGTGTTACAGAAAAGATTCATCCTAGGTGAAAATAATTGCAGAAGATATCCTTCTTATAGGTGGAGGGAGAATAATACAAAAGCTGAACAAGAGCATGGCAGAAAACTACAAGCTTTTCTACAGTGATGCAGGGACAAGAACATAAATCTCAACCCAGAAATATGTGACAAACAGTGTGAGATGACATTCATTGAACATCTGCTCATAGCACAGGGACGGAAAGCAGAATCTCAACAGGATCAAGACACTCAGACATGTCAGCTCTATTGGATGCAAAAGAGGGACAGCACTTCATAGGAATGACAAATTTTCTGTCCAAGCTGTGCCCACACCTGGCTGAAGCAGGAGAACCCATATGTCAGTTCACAAGGCAGGATGCTGAGTGGGACTGGGCAGGTGTCCAAAAAAGAATTTGATATGCTTAAAAAATAGATGCCCCTGTCCTGAAGTACTACCAGCCAGAAGAGCCACTGACACTCCAGTGGGATGTACTGGAAGAAGGATTGGAAGTCGCCCTTTTGCAGGAGCAGCTGGTTGCTTATGCCAGCTGAGCCTTGTCAGAGACTGATAAAGGATATGCCCAAATGCCAGGGGTTGGGGAGAGAGCTTCTGGCTGTAGTATTTGCCACCCAGTAATAATTCAATCAGACTTCAAACCTAAAGACAATCATTACAAAGCCTTTCATGTGCTTCCAGTGAGACCAGTTAGAGATCAGGTATTATCCAGGACCCTTAGCAGGGCATATTTCCAGCATCAGCAAGTATGGGGAAGGGGATCAGGACACTGAATCCATTCACATGCTCCACTATCTCCCAGTTTCAACAGCAAGGCTGATGGAAATCAAAGAGGCTATGGAAAAAGTACATCCAGTGGCAGAGGATCAAGAAAGCGATATTAGCAGGGTGGCCAGAAGACAAAAGTCAAGTACCGGTAGGGGCAGAACATTATTTTGGAAATTAAATTAGACTAATTAACCATTAGGACAATTTACCAAGGGTCTTAGTGGATTTTCCATCACTGGCAATTTTAAAATAAAGATTGGATCATTTTTTCTAAAAGATACGCTCTAGGAATTATTTTGGGGAAGTTCTATGGCCTGTGCTATACAGGTCAGACTTCATGTTCACAATTGTCTGAGCTGGTTTTGGAATCTATTAATTTATGACCTGGATGTGAAGGATGAAATCATATTTTGAGGACAAAGATCTTTTTTTCTCCATTCATATGTAAATATGCAAATAATACATGCCTCACACCTGGGCATTGAGAGCTAACTTAGGCTCAAGAGAGTGTTGACTTGGTGGGAATGAATATACAACTCAGCTCCTTGATAGAAGGGTCTGACACCTGCCTGTCATGTGATAACCACCAGCAGAAAGAGATTTAACGCATGAGCTTCCCCTTCAACCATAGGAAAAAGGTGGGAGAGGACTTATTTACTTTCCGTGAAAAACAGTACTTGATTACAGTGGACGAATATTCAAATTTTGGGAGGTCAGTACCCTGTCTGGTATAAGAAGCAAGTTAGTGATTGGCAAATTGAAGGCCCATCTTGTGAGATATGGTATTCCAGACACTGCATTAGCCAAGTACAGACCCCATTTTGCCTCAGAAGAATTCAAAGAATTTGCACATAAATGGGAACTTGACCATTACACCTCCTCCCCAGTATATCCACAGAGTAATGGAAAGGTGAAATCAGCTGTGAAAACAGCTAAGAAATCCACACAAGGCTGTTTTTTCTGGATCAGACCCCTTATTAGCATTTTCGGCAGATAGGAATACCCCATCACGGAGTGCCAAAATAGTTCAGCTCAGGTGCTGATGGGATGAAGGACCAAAACCCTGTTACCAATGAGGGAAGACCTATTGCCTCCAGAAGAATGGGGACACCATGGAGAGGACATCACCACCAACAATCAGACAAAGCAGGCACAGGAGTATGACAGGTCAGCCAAGGACCTACCTACCCTGGAGACAGGCAGTCCTGTAAGGATCTAGCCATTAGAGAGACACCAGAAGGAGTGGACTAAAGGAGTCATGAGGTCATACGAGGTGACTACAGACAGAAGTGATCTGAAGGAACAGGAGGCACTTAACGAGCCAGGAGACAACACCCAGAGAAAGCCAACAGACAACCATTTTTATGCCAACCCCACAGGGAGGGAGGTGACTCCACAGAGAAATAGTTTGCTAGAGACAGATGACAAGGAGAAAGAGACTGGTCACTCCCAGTGTGGTGGCTTGCTGCTTAAATCTCATAAAAAAGATTGAATTTCAAGCAGCTATCCCAGGTGGATCATCAGTATAGTTTTAACAGAGAAGGAAGAACACTACTTACAGAGCCACCAAAACCACTACCTGAAACCCTCCCTGGGACCTCCTCAATCCAGGTATTGAGCAGATCCACATAGCTTAGGTCTTAGTTACCTCCTCCACACATTTCAGTCATATACCTCTTCATCATAAGGA
Organism: Terrapene triunguis; assembly: GCF_002925995.2. Lineage (NCBI taxonomy): Eukaryota > Metazoa > Chordata > Testudines > Emydidae > Terrapene > Terrapene triunguis. The sequence goes on from NW_020664447.1 coordinate 25,892,121, forward strand.
GTATGCACTCATAATTTCTTCTGATAAGATCTAAGTGAATGTTCTCCTCTTGCAATAGGATAATTAATATATGTAAATGCTGAAATTTAAAGGAGATGGACTTGCTATATTTCACAAATCTTTGTTCCCTGTGTGTTTGTGTATGTTTGTTTTATACATTATCAGAGAGGTACAACATACATTCCTAAATTTAATCACCTGCTCCAGAACTCCATTTGCTTCCTGATGTTTAACTTTCTGGTTAATTAATTTTTCTTGTTTACCTATGCACAAGCATGAAAAGGAGAACACACACGGTTACCAGGGAGTATTTTGTGATGTGGTAGGTCAGCAGTGTGTCTACTGTATGTGCATCTGTCACAAGACATTTTAACCAGCCTGCTGCTCTCTGAGCTATTAATAGCAGCACTTTTTAAAAGCTTGTGGGAAAAGAGAGAGAAGTTCCTAGGAATTACCAACCAAAAAAGACCTTGAATAAAATTGTCAAAAGTACCTAAGTGACTGAGGATCCTAAGTCCCATTAGTTTTCCGTGAGAGACTCCTAAGTTACTTATGCATTTTCCAAAATGTTAGGGAAAAGGAGTGAGGTGGGAAATTGAAACATTTCATTCTGAAAATGTTGAAACAGGATGTTTTAACATTGTTGGAACTTTGCCCCCCACTTTTTTTATTTTAAATACAAAATGTAATTGCAGTGAAAGACATAATTTGGCAAAGTGTTTAGATTTTGACAGAACAGCATTTTAAAAAGAAAACTGTTCCATCAAAGCTATTCTAACTAGCTCTACCCTAGACTTCTATGAAGGCAATAGGAGACGAATCTCCAGAAGCTGTGGAACATCCACCTTTGTCAGCTGCTCAAATTAGATGACCTCAATTTGAGTCAATAGGGAGACCTTAGTGATGGGTGAACTTTATGTAAGAGATGGGAATGTTAAACTAAAAATTAGCCTAGGGCCTGAGGCAGAGTATTTTTATTCTGACTACCTAAAATACTCCAGCTGAGGAACCACTGCTAACTTCTGAAGCGGAGACATGTGATTAAATCACAGCTTGACTGGGAATTTGCCTTCCTGTGTCCTTCACTTCTTTAAAAGAGAGAGAGAGAGAGAAACAAACAAAAAACACATCCCACACCTCCGAGGATACAAGAACTATTTTCATATTTAGTCATTCTACAGAGAGTGAATATTCTAACTGTATATACATTTTGCTCATGTGTAATATTTAATTATGTTTCACATTTATAAACTATTTCCTAAGACATATGAAATGGTCTCAGGGAAACACACTGCAAAAGTCACGCTGTTTCCCAACGATTGCAAAGACATCATATCCACGTAAGGCAATGGCAGCCCCTAAAAAGACAAATGGAGCACACCAAAATCTGGTTGAGGAGACAGAGAGAAAGAAGCAGCAGCAGAAGTCTGATGATGGTACACAGAAAGGAAACATCTGGGTACAGTATATTCTAGTAAAACCATAGTATCTGCAGCCCTCTTGTTTAATTGAAACAAATTCATCTAACAAAAAATGTCCATCATAACAAGTTCAAGTAAAAGACAAATGTATTCTTATGTCTTTCAGAACTATGTGCTCATTGAATTTGAAATATGGTTTTTATTAGAACGGGCAATACTGAAAGAAGGTTGATGAAGGTGGCTGCAGCTGACAAACATAGGTGGTTGAATGATATTTCCCTTCCACTTTTAATAACTATCAAGGGGGGAAATAATTCCAATGAATATGAACAAAGATCTAATAGTGACTAAGCCCTATGTGAACAGAAATATTTTTGTTGATTTGCTTTTTTAAATTTTCCTTCCGGTAATTATCTATTCCCCATGGTGTTGTTAACTCAAACATCATCATCAGGCTTGTACATGAGAACCAGAAAGTGAAATTGACTAGAAATGGAGGACATATTGAATGGTGTGTTACTCTGATTTTATGCTAGGGTAAGTCCATTGTAGTTAATGGATTCACCCCACTATAAACCTGGCATTGACAGTGGAGACTCAAACTAAGAAAGTGACATTGTCCCATCTAATTTTATTATCCAAGCTACATGATAGAAAAAAAGTGAAGAAAAGGCATATTTAAGTCAAAGTACATTCAATTTTTAAAACTTTTGCACTTTAAGTAACAAAACGGTGCTATAAGAATAAAAATAAGTGAGGAATTGTTTTATATATTCAGTACATCATTTGTACCCCCCTTCATTAGCAATCTATATATTCTAAAGCATAGATATAAAAAGATTGTGGTGGGTTACACAAATGTTGCACTGGGTCAAAGGGGTTAAAAGAGAATACTGGGCCCAAGTAGCCCCACCACTCCAAGCCTGCCAAGCATGCTTCAGCTGGAGGAATGCATTAAAAGAGCTCAGAAGCTCAAGCAAAGGGTGGTAAATAAGCTGCAGGAGAGAGGAAACCTTCTCTAGGAAGTTAGAAGGTTGAGCCTGAGAATGGACAACAGGCAGGGCCTTCTCTAACCACCATACCATTTGAGAACTTACAAAGCACTATTTCTTTGGACTCTTTTTCTTGAGAGACTGACTGACTGGACTACAGATACCATGCCCCAAACTGAAGAGACCTGTTGGTATGAAGTAGCCCAGGGAGACAAACTTGGCCTTACTGCAGGTAGGACCCTGCCGATGCTACTTCCTACAGGGCCTGGGGTGGGGACCTGGTGGAAGGGGAGTTCCCCGGCCCCCCTGCTGCACCCTCTCAAGGGCTGAGGCCCAGATGCAGGTGGAAAGCAGAAGATTCCTGGCTTAAGGTTAAGAACAGATTTTGCTGCTGCTCTGAGAAGGGCAAGGTGGTGTGCTGACTCCTAGGCTGCCTGGCCCTCCGAGCCCCCTAACACAGAGATATAGTAGAACCAGACAGTGTGATCTCCCCTTTAGCTTCCAAATACATTAGGATGCATTCATTTTTACATTTAGTTCTATATACCCTGTTACCTCACCACAACTACTGAGCTCCAAGTGCTACTTTTATGAAGTTTTCAGTGCCAGTATCATACTTTGTTCCCAACATACGAGAATCCATTCTGCCCTAGATAAACATAAATGTGTTGTAAGAGTTGTGTCTGAGAGTAGAGCTGGTTGAAACTCAGAACTTCCATGGGGTCATTCTAACACTGCTAAAGAAAAAAAAATCCACAACCCTACTCAGAACAACAATTAGAAATTTCAAGATCTCCCACAAAAGATAAAATTACAACAACAACAACAAAATCTAACAGTTTCAGTTTCCAATTTGTTGGGCTTCCCAATTCTCTGGCAGGAAACTTGAAAGCCATGAGTCATTCTGGGGCTGCAGGGTCTAGGCCCCTGGCTCCACAGAAGGGAGCCTGGAAGCACCAAGAGCCCCAGCTGAAGTCAGAACTCTTAAGGCTTCTAGAGTCCCTACTGGTGTGGGACTCCCCTCACTCTCGATGATTCCATAGGCTACCACTTCCTCACCAGGAATAGCCGAGGAAGTCCCCAAGAGACAGGAGCAGCCCAAGGAGTCAGTTTCATTTGGAAAAAAATATGTAACTGAAACCATCATGCGGAACAGTCATTGAACCCAGGGTCCCAGCTTTGGGGCAGCCTGTATGGTGGGACTGCCCCTGAGCAAGGAACTATGGAAACCCAGTCTCCCCAGCAGCCCACCAGGCTTCTGATGGAAACTTGCCTGTTTTTGCAAAAGTTGGTCAAAGTCACAATGTAGTGGTGTGAACATTCCTAACCAGCCCTATTTCTGTCCAGAGGGGAGAAAAGCCCTCTTCCACTACTTCCGGGTTAGGAGATAAATGTGTGCTAAGGGTAGCCTGGGGATTAATTTAAAAAACAAACAAAAACTTCTCAATAGTGCCTGTTCAGGCAGATCTAGGGAATTCTGTGAGGCTTTTCATTTGAGCCCCTAGCAATGAGGACCAAGATTCAGTGCATGTCTTTCTATCTGACCTCCTCCCTGTACCACAAATGCCAGATGGGGAGTCCGAGGCTGGTGGGGAATGTGTGCTGAGCTGGTGTGTTCTATTTTACCCTCAGGAGAATCTAGTTACTTTTCCACACCACTGTCAGTCGGCAGAAAGCTGTATTCTAGCACAAGTTTGAGTCTTAACAATGTTATTTAAACTAATGTCCCATTAGTTGGGAACTTCCCACTGACTTGGTGCCCCCCCCCCCCCCGCCCGCTCCCCCAATAATTCTGGTTTAAGACCATTATATGGGTTCTGACAGTGCTCAAAAGCCCCCAACTGAACTCAGGGATCTGTGGTGCTAAGAATTGTACAAAACACATAATAAGCTGAGGTACCGCCCCAAATAACTTGCAATATAAAAACAGATATTTTATATTCTCCATTTTACAGATAGGGAATGGAGGTACAGAGAGATTACGTGATCACCTAGAAAGTTGTGGCAGATCCAGAAACTGAACCCAGCTCTCTTAAGATCAAGTCCAGACCGTTAACCACAAAACCATTCTTCCTCTCAGCACCAGTATTCAAACCAACTCAGCTTATCAAACTGAGGGTGTGGGAAATGGCTAAGAAAATGTATAGCCAATCTAGTGACTGTAGTGACACCATGCCTAAACAGCACTTTACAGACATCAGCTATTCTGCATACCATGACTGTACAAACCAGTCAGTTACCAACAAGGATAGAATTCAGGATGCCTTTTTGTTCAAAAGACCACTTGTTTACCATTTGAGCTAAAGAAGAACATTATTTGTTTTGTAGTAGTAGTAGATCTTACATCTTCTCTAGACTGTAGTCACTGGATCAGAAGTCATGTACACCTCTGATATTCCATCCAGTGAAGTTCAGTAGTGCTCATACGTTCGGTACGTTACACTATGCTACAATCTTTCTTTTCTTATACGCACCATTGGAAAACTCACCATGTGTAATTATCATGACACTGCTGGAAGCAGGAGTTACTATCACAGTAAATGGACCTTTAGTCTGTTCTGGTGTGGCAAGTCAAATGTTCATAACTGTAAAGTCTATGTAGTATGAGGGGGGAAAAAAGCACAAACAAAGTATGATTACGGTAGCGGCCTGCATGGAACATGAAGGAAGGCGTTTGGAGGAGGTATCAGGAAGTCAGTGTGTATTCAAATAGCTGGAATGCCAGCTGCAGTTGCAGCATCTCTGTAAATAGTTCTCTTAATAAAGAAAGTTTAGTTTTACAAGCATAGAATCCTCTTCGGGTTATTACCCAGCATGAGGTACATAAAACAGTTTTGGCTAGAAAACTGAATCTGTAAAAAAAAAAAAAAAGGCACTTTGTTATTACACATATCAACTGTAGTGGATGGCCTCACCTCCCTTCTGCATTAGAGCTGCTTAGTTTACTGACAAAAATACCTTTTTATTGAAATCAGCACTACTGAGCCAATGTAACCAGAGCAAAGCAGAACTGCATGCCATTTGGCCAGTTTAGTTCCATTCCAAGATTTTATTGTTCAGTGATGACTGGAGATAATTTCTAAAAGCAGAAAGAATACAACTGGATTGCTAGATGATGGACTGTGCTGCCAGGGCCACCAGATATCGTAGCTTGTTTTGACTGGTACACTAAGCACATCAGGTATACCATAAAAATTAGGAGGAAACAATAGGGGGGTACAGAGATGATTTTACAAATTCAGTTATGTCCACTAAATCTGATATTTTTAGACATATGTAAGAAACAAAAACACAGTTGGCAGACAAATTATGTGAGGCAGTTAGAGGGATTTCTTTTAAAAAAGAGAGTCTTCAGGTGAAACATTATTAATCTTGGATATATTGTACATGCCAGTGATCTAGCTACAGATTTAATCAAAATAGTTCTGCTAGATTGTTTGTACGGTATTAATATGGATTATATTTTCAGTGATTGATTCAAAATGATCTGGAGACATGCAATGTATGATCTAATGGTCCCTATTCATAGTCCTTCCAGGTGAATTTCAGTCCTGCACAGAGGATCAGTAAAGAGTGATGCAACGTAGGTCACACTGAAACCAGAGTCTTAAGCTTTGCATAGATCTTGGGTCAGCCATTTGCACTGGAATGAGTTTCACCCTCTTTGCACTTGAAGGACTGCAATTTTTCATTTATTTTAATATAGTTGCAAGCCTTTAAAATTTTAATACCAATTAAAACCAGAAAACAGTCTACAACCAAAGACAGTACCTCAGTCTGTACATGCTACTCCGACATGAACTAAAGGAAGCTTTGCATACAGATAAAGGGTAGTACATAACCTGCGGTAAACTTCAGGGCAGTCAGCAAGCCACTGGCTCTCTCCTTGGCAGAAAGAGATCAGTGCAGAAAAGCAGAATCAAGAAAGGCTGTTGTATTTAAAAGGCAATGACTGTAATAAATAAATGTATCCAATTGCTATGACAACTGATGTTCCTCGGATGGCAATGAAATGTGCCTCTGATCTGGACCTGACACTCATTAACACTGCTCCAGCTGTGCAGGTTTTAGTTTCGTTTCTTTAAAAAAAAAAGAAAGAAAGAAAAAAGAATGAGGTTAAGAAAAAGAGAAAAAGTTAAAATTATTGGAGTTTTGATTTTTTTCTATAAAATCCTGATAATTTAGATACAAGTTAAAATGGTGTTGAGGATAATTAAAAACATCATTATGATACCCTTGGGCTAACACACTGATTTTTGTTGTTTTACTTTCAAAAAGGAACTAGTCAGTTCAGTCAAGATAGGGGAATTTTTTAAGGCTAATGCTTTATATGTAATTTATTGCAGAAATGGTGGTGGGAGAAGAAGGGAGAGATTGAATGTTTTTTAAGTTAATAGGAGTGGGGAAAGTTCCTTATTGTTGCTATGGTAACAAAGATGTGTTTTCTGCTCTCTTTTCTCATAGCCTGCATTTGGCAGACTCTTAACTTTCAACATGGACTAGGCTTCCTCTCCTAGACGTCAACAACTTGTCATAAAAAAAAAGAGAGAGAGAGAGAGAGAGAAAGAGAGAACCTGGAATAGCATAAAAGTCAATTTGCTGGATTATGTTTAATTAGACTTGCAGCTTTTATGGATGAAATGACAGTAACTGGTTGCATCAAGGTAAGATGTGTGTTTGCTGAGGAGTCTTTGAGTAAATAAAGATTGTGATCCAATTTACCCCTGCAATAAACGTCTTAACCCTTAAAAAAAAGATTGTACCATATGGTCAGATTTCCAGTAGAGAGGACTATGGGTCTTTTCTGTTATCCTTTATTACATTCTCCCATTCTGAGAACTCCCATCAAGACTGCTGGGAAGAGGCAAGCTGCCAAGTCAGTTCCTTACTCCAGTAATTCTTATTACTTTAATGAGGAACAATGGGTCCCATAAGAACTGGAAATGGAATCAAAGTCTCTCCAAGTGGAGTTAGAAGATGAATTTCATAAGCAAACCAGAAATTATTAATTCTTATTCATTAAAATTAGCCAGGTATCTCCTTTCCCAGCAAAACTTCACATTTTCTCATTTGATTTTCAGTATTCTTTCAATTCTAGCCCTTCCCCAGGCTTTTAGCTCCAGAACACCTAATTCTCTGATACATCTTAAGACCCTTCTTTGTGCCTCTGCATGAGCAGACTTCAGGTTAATAAGGAAGAATTCATTTTAGAGAGACCGATGCTTACATAAAAATGGCATCATGGTGTTTACAGTGTCTTCACTAATACCCTGTTCTCACCATTTAAAAGTTAAAGATGTTTTTCTAACTGCCAGCCCTGAAAATTCTACTGAGAAACTGAAAGTCAAGGTGGATTATTTCCTCTTCATACATTATCATCAGTAATATGGACTCTGAAGTCCAAGTTAGTCTCTCACTTATATCCTGCGCCACACCAATGAAGCATAATGGAGTTGCAAACTTGTAAATGAGGGCATAATAGAAGAATGTAACAAGCATGATTTTGCCTATGTTCTCTGTATTATTGGTGCTGATGATCCACGAGAACCAAAGAATTCATCCCAATTCTCCAAACTGAAGTAGGAGTTTTGCAGCTTCGAAAAAACAACAACTAGGAAATATATTTTAAAAATTGGCAAATTTGATTTTGAATCATGGAGAGAACATCAGAAGCCTGGTAGGCCACTTTCAGAGAGTCACTATTCACACCACACTCCAGTAAGGAGACAGTCCCAAAAAAACGTAAAGATGACCTTGTAAGGTTCTACATGTATTTTCTCTCAGTGATTCCATGTCATAGTTGATTTCCCTGGATTTTGCCTGCAGCAGGGTATAAAGATGTCATATAATATAGTATCATGCCAATAAACTGGCCAATTTCTGTAGATATGTTTTTAAAGTCTCAAAACTTATGTTCAGAATTCTGTATTTCAAATGCAAAACCAAGGCAAAGTCAATCAATCAATCAATCAAGTACAAACTAGTTTTCCTCTTCATTTATTTTCTTCAGAATTTTGTATGGCCCACACATCATTGTAGTATCTGAGTGCCTTCACTGTAAAATTAATAGCAATAATGAAGCCCCTTGTGGATTTCATGAAGTCTTCTCCTTCTTGGGTCAATTTTGTTTGGGATAGGTTTTTTTTCTTGGGAGGGTGTGTGTGAAGGCATTGGTAGAGAATTAGTAATAAAAAGGGGTGTTGGAATTGTGAGCATCACTTATGGTGGAAAGGTTTTCTCAAAGAGAAGGGCTTTACAGCATTTCTTAAAGATAGTCAGACTGGATTTCCCTGAAGTTCTCTGGAAGATTGTTAACATATCTAGATCCCCTTGACAGATAACGATTTGTCCTCAGCTCTCACAAGTTTCCTCCAGGGGTCTGATTATCTCAGAAGTCTGTATCTGTTGTGATGGTTCATACAACAAAATTTGGTCTTTGATGTAGCTATGGATTGATCCATTTACCCTTGAGCCACATAGATGGTGGGCAGCTGTATTCTGTACCAGCTGGAGCCTATGTGTTATCTTGACATTCAGCTTCAGTGATCCAGCTTGGAGGTGACAAATTCATAGGTTACTGTGGCTAGGTCCTGCTCCAGGAGGAAGGGATGAAGTTTCCTAGCTAGCTGGAGGTGAAAGATGACATTTTTGGAAATATGAGCTAACAAGAGGACTCTGAGGCTTTGCTCCCCTGTGATGAATGGGAAGTGTATACATTTGATGGGAGGCAGAAACAGCCTCATGCCCAGTTCTTTGAAGTGTTTCCCCTTTTCCATCATCATCACTTCAGTCTTGCCTGGGTTCAGCTTGAGCCAGCTGCTCTCCATCCAACAGTTCATTTCCTAGACACAGTTTGATATTTTTGTAGTGGCAATGGTTGCATCACTTGAGAATGAGACATATAGTTAGCATTGTTGGCGTACTATGTGTTGGCAGCGAAGCCCATGGCATCTCTCTGTCCCTCCCAGTGTTCTCATGTAGATCTTGAGGAGAAGTGTTGATAGTTGGGACCCTGCAGTTGAGGGCCTTCATAGAGCAGGAAACTTTACCCAACATGAACAAGTTCAGTGGGGGAGGAGCAACTGGAGCCGTTACAGTGCTGTACCATCAATCACTGCTGTGGCAGAATTTTCAACCCTCTTGTTTTAAAATGTAATCCCTTGTTACTTTTTCAGCCCTACTCATGTATTTGGTTACTGATTTGGGACCTTAAACAATTTATTTACATAAAATAAAGCTTTCCAATTCACCTTTAACAATCTTTTTATGTCAAAATCATCAAATTAGCTATCAGGTTGAAGTGAAACTGCTTGAAGAAAAACATACACTTGAGTATGTTTAATGCTTCTGAAAATCATTGGTGTGGAATGATGGACAAGCCCCTAACACTCTATGCAAAGGGCCTGTCTGCACAGGCAAAGCTTTCCTGACATAACAATGTTATGGTTTCGTTTCTGTCTCCTTGCTATTTTGTTTCCATTTTCAAATCAGTTTGTTTGGCTGGAATAGGAAGAGTATTTCAACCCTTCCAAGTACATTGTTATTCACTGAATATTTTTATTTATATGCATTTAATAAAGAAAGCAAAAATTATTCTGATCATCATGGAACTTTAATGTAAAGAGTAACCATTTTACACTGTTTCACTAAAGATGACTCCTCTTGGGACAAGAAACCCAAAAAAGCAAATGCTTATCACCAGCGGTGGGGCTATTATTGTGAGTAGACTAACAGACTTACTCATATTAATAAGCACTAAGCTGAGTAGCAAATGGTTGTAGGATCAAGCCATGAATTAAGGGGGTGGGGGAATCTCTTACCAGAACTGCCAAACAAAAACATTCAAAAATTAGTTGTCGTTTTTTAATATATATATATATTGTATTCTTTTTCCTCTGGTTTTTGAGCTTTTCAGTCACATTTGGGTCACATTTTCAAGTTTTATCTGAAACCATAAGGACTAGACTAATTAAAAAATATATTATAAAATATTACTCTAAGAAAAACACAAAATATTTCAAGAGTTGGCAAAACTATTTTATTTAGAGATGGGCTTGGACCTCAAGTTGGTTCATGATACCAGATTCAGATAGTAGTTTCTGACTGAAATCTTTCTAAAATGGGCTGACTACTCGGGAAATTTGACAATGTTTGGCTCGGGACCTGGATTTAAAACCACAAGTCCAGATTCTGACAATTTAGATTTGAGTCCATCTTTACCTGTACTAATAATACAGCAGGCAGGAAAATGAATAGGAACCAGTGATGTTGGAAACAGACAGTGGCAATCATAAGAATTTGTAAATTCCTTTGTGGGGTTATAATGGGAGACTGCAGGGATCATAGGCAATGTAGTGGCAAAGAAAAATCCATCAGTATGAATATTTTAAAGGGATAAATATATTTTAGATTAAAAATATGCATTAAAATAGTGAATCTTAAGAAATGATTATCACTATTTCAATATTTCCATCATCCTATAGGATTCATATCTTTAAGTGGGGTCTCCAACCTCCTCCAGTCTGAGGAGAGATTGGAAATTCAAAATTTGTTGTAAAGTTTCTCCATTTCAAATGCTTTCTAGTGGTGACACCAATTCACTGAGACATTCTTTACATCTGTCAAATAGTCATCATCTTGTTTTATTGTTAATCCTGCTTCGATATATTTAAGACACTTCTGAAAACAACTTTTTTACATATGTATTCTTCTTTGTAATTAGTTGCGGCGATTAGAATATCTTGTATATTACACTGATGTTCCCCTTTAATGAGTTCTGTTATGTTCTCTTCTCAACACTTCTTAAACATTGTTTTAAATGAACATTTAAGCTATTGGCAAAACACTGAAGTCTTGCTGCTGAAGTGCTCTTTGATCTGCATTGCAAATTAGCAGCTAAGAACATGTCTGTTTGGTAACCGTACAGCAAAAGTTATAGAAATCTCACAAGTATTGGGATGAGGTTATTCTTCCATGAACCAAAGAGCTAAGCACAATTTTGTTCCAAAGAAACAGCAAGAGAAACATTTTTCATACTTCCATTGATTTAACAGCTACTATATGGCATTAAGGGGACTATTTCCAGCCTTCAGCCTCTACTTGTGTTAGCCATAGCTTGTGCCTACACTTTGTGAGTGCAAATTCCTGCTAACAGTTACATGAGAGCCCTTTGAGACAGCTAACTCCCAAAGGCATGCAAGTGCTAGAATATATGCCCACAAACGCCACCGGGGCTAAAAGGATGTTGTGGGTGAAACATACAAGTGTTAGCACACCCAGTACATTTAAATGCACGCATAGGACACGTGACTTTGTTTCAACTCCCTGATTGGAAGTTATAGCTTCCCAATCAAGTGTTGGGTACAATACTCATGTTTATAAGTTAAAAGCTTTCTGTGAATATTCTTTAATATTTGCTTAAAATGCTCCTGTCAAGATGTATTTCTGAGCATATCCATGTAAAGCAAACAAAAGGGCACTAATACATACTCTTCATTACAGTAAGACAAAACACCACCCTCAAAAACAAAGTACCTGGAATAACTCCAGGAAGAAACCACTGTTGGCCTGCTTGATTGAATCAGTCATTCACACTATCTAAAGAGAGTTACCCCCTGATGTTTTGGGGAATGAAATTAATTTGGCCCTTCATGAAGTTGCTGTGGCAGTTTGGTGATCATTTTGGATGACAGCTCTACCCTTGGCAGGATGGCCAGGTAATGATGATAAACAACCATCTTCTGAGCTCCCGCGTAGGATTCCATTATTCAACATAATCATATGTTGTACTGAGTATATGCGACATGCTTTCTAAGTGCATTCAGGGCCAACTGGCTGGCTGCCTGGATATTTGTTTTCTTTCAGCTCTTCACAGTAGTAGCAAGACCTGAATGGGGCAGTGAGATATTGCACAAACCTTTCAATTTTATTTATTTCATTTATTTTTATTTTTTTATTTGCTTATTTATTTTTGTGGAGGAGATTGGAGTTTCAAATCTGACAAGACAAATCAATTTGGTGGCTGCAGTTCAGATCTTATGCTGGCAGAAGTTACATCAATAACACCACTCAAGAAATTCAGAAATGTGGTATTTTACATAGGAGACTGCAGATCAATAAACACAAGGAACATGTCCTTGCCTCTCCTGCTGAGGTTTGTTCACTCCACGTCATGATAACACATCAATAAAGCTGTCTAGGCACTTGGCTGTTGTTACAGACTAAAATCCCCAATGTTATCAGTCATTCCAACTTAGTTTTCACAAAGATTTTCTTCTGATTAAACGGTCTACATTTCAAACAGCTGCATATCAGCTGAAGAGGTAGATGGGCAGCAAGGACTACAAGTCACATGCTCAAAGGGATTACAATGTTTTCACTATCTTTGAAAGTGGGCCTCTAAAATTAATAAATTTGTCACTAACGTACCACAGATAGGAGGGTGGCATGAATGACCTGGGTCAAATGGTCCCCTTGACTTCCATGAGAAAAAGCAACCTAATGAGGTTGAACTTTTCATTGGCATATAAAGGTGGGGACAGAAGAGCCACTTCCATGGTGTCATTCTATATTCCCTGTGTGAGTATTTAGTACATCCGTAAAACGCCTATAATCAATCTGCAAACTCTATTCCGTGTGGTGAATGCCATTTTGATTGTAAACTGTTTTGCACCCATCATTTTTGCATCATAGCCTCCCTCTTGGTCAGGACACTCAGGAGGTGTTGGGAAGAATCCTTATACCTAGCAGAGGGGCTAACAACCCACCTGAAACTGGTGGATACATATGCTGCATGGCTAAGCCACACCTCCACTGCTGCTACCCATGATATCATGGCTACACTACTGTTTATATTCATGACTATGTTTATGCAAGCAGGGGAAGCCACTCCCCCAGCCTGTAGTGTAAGCATAGCCATAGAGACAGTGCCTGGATGCTGCTCAGATCCACTGGGCTTAAAAACATAAGGGATCCAAAGGTTGAGTCCAACACAGCAGTCTGGTGTCTGACCAAATGGCAGCTTAGCTGTAATACCTGCATTCCTTCTTAAAACTTCCTTGACTCCTGTGGCATATAAGCAACCACAGGAGAAAGCAACCATTAGCAGCACAAAACCAAAGGAGGCATGTCCAGGACTCTGATCCCTGAAGCAACATGGAGAATGAGCAGTTTGTGAAGGACAGATCCTGTCTCCATGGATGATGGTATGTCCTTCCTCAATGATCCACTAGATTTAGAAGGTTGGAATTTTTCCATCTTTCTTCATGCTCTTGCTCCCAAACCATCCCCCTTTGGAGGATATTCCATACGGAGAATACACTGTAGTGGAATTTTCTAGCCACTCCATAACTCTCTGAATGACTGTCAATGGACGGGGGGAAATCTGGTCTTTTATGGGTAATGTTAGTATTTTTAATTTTAGTAACTTAATTGCACTTGTCCACATTCTCAGTTTAGGCGATTGTATTCTGTTCCCAATGCTGCAGAGGAATCTGCAATCACATATATTACTTTTCTTATCCTAGACTTCTGCATAGTGTTGCTGTACACTGTTAAAGAGCTACCATGATTCACCCAAGGGGAGGCTCAATTTCAGTGTTTGACGAGACAGTTCCTGTACATGTGTGGGCACAGGGATAAGGAGAGGTAATTAGGGATCCTGTGGGAAAGGCACTATCTAAAAAGATATTATTTAAGAAGGGATCATGGAGTAGGATCACTAGCTTCAAGTCCCCTATAAGTCAGGTCCCCCCTCCAGAGGGAATAAAATAATCACAGACAGGTTCAAATGAAACAAGCCAAGCATGTTGTTTCCTTTCTACTTACTCCCACTGTCTGCAAACTACACAAGGCTGTTTCATTAAGCCAAGGTTCTAGGTTGAGAAAATAAAAGTAAATATTACTCTTTGCACACCAATATAGTCGTCTTCAGCAGAAACAAGGCAAAGAATTCCCAGCTACTCCTTTCCCTTTCCTGTGGTCTGGCTTTGGAGACTTCTAGGTTAGGAAAAGAGCAACTTCTCTCTCTCCTCAGTTTATTTTGCTTAGGAAGCACAGCTGTCAGTTCTGCCTCCCAGCAGCTCAACAAGCTGCAGCTGCCAGCTCTTCTCTTCCAAGTCTGGCTGCTCAAGTTGTCTTTCAGGGCTTATTTCCTCCTTTTTATGCAGCTAAGGACAGTATTGACAAACTCAGATGTCCAAAACTCTTGGGGAGTCAGGTTCCAAATTAGATCATAAAACTGAGATTTAAAATAATAAATAAATTCAGATTTGTTGTGACATTTTAGGGGGAAACCCTCCACCCCAACTTTGTGTATGATCATATAGTCATAGATTTTTAAGGTCTGAAGGGATCCTTTTGATAATATAGTTTGACCACCTGCATAACACAGAGCAAAGAACCTCACCCAGTAATTTCTGCATCAAGCCTATATGTTCTTAAACCCATAATCTCTGGTTGAGCTACAGCATATCTTTCTGAAAGATAGCCAGCCTTAATTTAAACCTTCAATTGATGGAGAATCCATAACACCCCTCAGTAAGTTGTTCCAGTGGTCAATTACCCTCACTTAACAATTGCATCTTATTTCTACTCTAACTTGGTCTGGCTTCAGATTTCAATGACTGGATGTCATTGAGACACTTTGAAGTTCACCCAGGCCAGTAAGGTATTCAGTCACCACCTGTATTGCAACTTTGGGTGCTTTAAATGCTCTGCGGCTGTGGCTCCCAGTTAGTGCTTGTAGGGGGACCTCAACAGCACTTCCAGCCCTACAAACATCTTTTTGCAGTGCCCAACCCCTCTTGCTGTAACACCCCCAAAACTATATGAAGTTTGCTGCTCATTTAAAGAGTCAATGCCCAGCAACTTATTAACTTATCTGAAATAACACATCATTCTCTTCAATTACAGCACTGATTTACATAAAAAGTACGTAAAACTGGTTTACATAAAAAGTAAAAACATGTTTATTGACATAAGGACATCGGTTTCAGTGACACCAAGTAGAAGTAATAGGGGTAGAAATGGTTACAAACAAACAAAAGTGAAAATATGCTACTAAAACCAAAACTCAGCTTAACAAACCAGTGTCTTTTGTTCAAAGTTTCTTCACCATTGTGATCCTTCCAGCATGGCTGGATGGTTCTTAGCCAGGATCCAACACAGAGCCCAAAAGCTGGGTTTCTTTTTCTCCTCAGGTGAAGGATAAGTTAGAAGTTCTCTTCTCCTCTCTTCATAGTCCCGTAAACCTTTGAAATGTATTCTTCTGATGTGTATCCCCAGATAAAGTTCCTTCCCCCTGCTGTGTATAGATGCCATGCCGTCTGGTATTGATGCCATGCTGCCTTCTCTCCCACTTTTGATTTTTTATAAAGCAAATGATCTTCTTTAAATCTCTGATACAAATGAATAGCCCACTGTCCTTGGCCACACCTGGCTTGAGTTGTCAACCCCTTTCCTTTGTCTGGAAAAAAACTGTTTATCAACTTCCCCTGCCATGCCAGCTTTAAAAATATTTTAGTCACATATTTTCAGCATAATTCTTTGTAGGCTAACCGTTCATACACCACACAATATTAATGACCCACATGTTACCAGTTTATATTTGATAACTTAACATGACACCTTTTAGAGCAGTGTTTCCCAAACTTGGGACGCCGCTTGTGTAGGGAAAGCCCGTGGCGGGCCGGGCCGGTTTGTTTACCTGCTGCCTCAGCAGGTCCGGCCGATTGCGGCTCCCACTGGCTGCGGTTCGCTGCTCCAGGCCAATGGGAGCTGCTGGAAGTGGCGGCTAGTACGTCCGTAGGTCCGCGCCACTTCCCGCAGCTCCCATTGGCCTGGAGCAGCGAACCGCGGCCAGTGGGAGCCACAATCAGCCGGACCTGCCTACACAAACAGCGTCTCAAATTCAGGAAACACTGTTTTAGAAGTTATGACAACAATGAGCTGGGTGTAGTGAGTATATTAGGTCTGATAAGAGTTGCTGACACAGATTAGTGAGCCATGAATGGGCCTCTGAGTCACATTCATTATACCCTTTTTCTGCTAGATTAAAGAGTAATTTACTATCAGAAATCTCTTCACAAGAGAGTTCACATACTTGAAAACCATAATAAATTCACCTCTTTGGGTTGTCTACATGGTCCCAGATCAGACTATGGGGGTATGAATTGTAGAGTGCACTAGCATGCTGCGCTGTAACTCCCCCATGTACAGTGTGCTGGCATGAAGTAAAAAGTAGCTAGTTCCCACTAACAGTCTTCTTTAAACAAGACTACAGTAACATGAACTAGGTACCTTTTAGTTCATGCCAGCATCATCCACGAGGGGGAGTTACAGTGCATGCTGTAATTCACACCCCCATAGTCCAAATTGCAGGGCCACAGATGAGCACTTAATCATCTCTTGGATAAACTAAATAGATTAAGCTTCTCTAGTCCCTCACTAGAAGACATGGTTTTATATGTCAAGTCATTCTTGTAGCTCTTTTCTGAACCCTTTCTAATATTTTTGCATCTTTTTTGAAATATGGACATCAGAACTAGACACAGTGTACCAGTAATGGTCTCACTAATGTTCTATATTGACAAAACACCACCTCCCTACTCCTATTAGATATTTTCCTACTTATACATCCAAGGATTACCTTTACCTTCTTAGCTACAGCATCGTACTGGGAGTTCATGTTCAGTTGGTTATCAAACATTACCCCCAAATCCCTTTCTGAATTCCAGGATACTATATTCCATCTTGTAAGTGTGACCTTCAATTCCAGGTTCCAAATTCAACTGTACAAGTGCACACAAAAATGCAAGTCTCCATACTGGCTGCTAGGAAGGGACTGAATTTACCAATTTGTAATCCATTCTATCCCTCTCCAATCTCTATCACCTCCACTTCTTTCTGAACAATTTAGGACCCTCTATACTCTGATGATCAACCAATTCTGTTAATAGTGCCCATTATCAAAAAGGTAATATAAATTATCTATTTTTCCCCATTAATAAGCTCTCTGTATTTACGGTTAACTAAATTTGAGAGACTTTAAAATCCATTGTAAAATCATTGCTATTAAATATTTAACAACAGACACAACACTGTTCTCTCACTTATATGCTATGACAAATATGAGGAAGAGGGGTACATGGTATCTCAAATACCACTGTTTGCCAGCTCTGAGTAAATGCTGACATTTTCATGGCAATCGTTGCACATTAACACATTCAGTTTTGTTTTCTTCCCATTTTAGTAAAACCCATCTGACAATGTTCACTTTCCTCTCTGATCTGTCTTTGGAAGAAATGGGATTTATGCTCCATAACCGAAGTTCCACTTCAAGGCCCATTCATCACATTCCTTTCTTTCTCTCTCTGGCTTAATTAACCTTTTAATTTCATATGGAAATCTGAAGGCATATGGTGCTAATCAGCTAAGTCTTTGCATCCTTGGCAGGTTGGTGTAATAGATCACAAGGCAATCAGGGTCACTGTCAGACTGCAATTGAGCTTTGTCTAGCACTGGTTCTTCTATAAAGACTTTCACTGACTGAGTCACATACTCAGGGCTGTTTGAAATTAAAAAATGCTCTTGCAATACAAATATGTGTTGAATTTCAATAAAGCCCTTACCTGACCTGCCATATTAATCAAATGAAATTGGTTTCCTGGAAGGACCTTGTTTATTGATCAGATAATTTAACCAATTCTTATTTTGGCTGGCTTCCATATATAACATGGATCCTTCGTGATAGTGGGAAGAAAGCCTTGAAGTTAAAGGATTGGATTGAAACTCAGAAGATCTGGATTCATTTCCAAGCTCTGCCAACAGAATTCCTTTGTGAACTTGGGCAAGTCACTGCACCTCTCTATACTTCCAGTCCCCACTATGAAGAGAGGATAATACTCCCTTCCCTTGTAGGGGTGTTGTAAGGATATGTTAATTAATGATTGTGAGGCACTCAGGTTATGTCTACGCTTAAAATGTAGTGCTTCAGTGTAGTCACTGCCTATGCTAATAGGAGGACTTCTCCCATTGGCATAGGTAATACACCTCCCCAAGAGGAAGAAGCTAGGTTGATGGAAGAATTCTTCCGTCGACCTAGCACTCATCTGCACTGGGGGTGAGGTCAGTTTAACTGTGTTGCTCAGGGTGCAGATTTTTCACACCCCTAAGAGACATAGCTATACTGAAGTAAATTCCTAGTGTAGACCAGATCTCAGACACTGTAGAGGCACAGAGTGTCATCAGTCAGCCTCCCTCAATAGCTCTGCAGCTGGAGAGGCACAGAGCCTCGGTACTTAGCCTTCCCCGTCCAGTTCTGGGTCCCAGAAGGGCAAAGAGCTGGGGAGGAGAGTGGGCTCTCTGCCTCTCCAGCCTCAGAGCTGGGGAGAGGCGGGGGATACTGAAAGGTAGAGCATCAGGGCACTCAGCCTGGGCAGCCCTAAGGGAAAGCCTTTGCCAATTTCCTGTCCTGGCTGCAGGCCAAAAGTGAAATTGACAAAAAGGCATCCAAGCGGGCAGTCAGGGAGCCATCATCATTTCAACATTCCTGAAAATGTCTGGGAAAACTGAAATTTTACCACAGGAAATTGTAGTTTTGTGAAAAGGGGCCATTTTTCCCCATCTGTAAAATCACTGTGATGAAACATTTCCCACCAGCTATAGTATCAAGAGTAGTTAAATAGATTCTGACCTTCGGGTGCTTAGATTACTCCCGGTTTAGTGACATCAGTTCTTGCATGATCAGTCTGGCATTTTTGCATGATTCATATTCCTACTGGACCTAGAGACATTTTAGACTGTCATATAAGAGCATCACCGGAGCAACCTATGCACCCATAAACCAGAACAAGGCTTGCAACTGCTTTGGCTCATTTTTACTTTTTAACATTTTTATCATCATCGCTAGTTGTAATAATGCAGAGGACTTTGGTAGCTTTTCTCAGCCGGCTGGAGAATTTCTCAGTTGTCCTTTAAACCACCACTTTCCTGCCTGCAGTTATTTATCATATACAACTAAATTAACCTTAACCGTTATGAACACATAGGCTGCTCTCAATTCAAGATGACACCTTTAGACTAAGATCACTCACCAGCAGGAAGATGGGGAAAATATTTCTGCTGTTAAACTTCTTGGCACTGCCTTGCTTGGGGATATTTATTTTAATAAACACAAGGTCATTATGCTGGCATGAGGACACCACAGGTTCCCCCTAAGTGTTACTCTTTGATTACACATTATCCATCTTGCTATTGTATCTCTGCCTGAAGTTTGTAAGCTTCAACTGAGCAGCTCCGGCTAAAATTAGGAAAAGCCTCATGGGAGGTCAGTTTCATAAATAGAAGAAAGTTAGCAGACAGTGCTGGATGTAGTGCGGCTTTCATCTACCTCTATGCGGCCTGCTCTATCAAGCACCTGTCCCCATACAGTGAGCTGCAAGAATTATAGCTAAGTCAGCACATTAAGGACAGGTTTCCTGATGATTTACTCACCTTTCCACCATTCTATGCACAGGATGAGATGTAAAAATGGAAGTCATTGAAGTGGAACTTTGAATAAGAAACAGAAGGGTTAAACATAGTGTCCTGGCCTAATTCCAGCTCAGGTAATCCTGCCTCACTAAAACCTCCTCCCTAATGCCAGAACTATGCCCCCAACACAGCCAGTGCCATCTGCATTTAGGGCTGCTTTAGCCGTCACTGTTGCCCTAAAGTTTCTTTGTGTTGCTACAACCTGCCTCTTGGCAGATTTTCTTCCCCCACCAGATTTTAAGCCACATTCAAATTTAGGAGATCCTAACCCACTGTACATTCATGCATGGCCCCAAGTCTGTCAAGAATATGGTACATAGAGCACATAGCAATAGAGATTTCCTGGTGAACAAAGATCCCTGCCTCTCAATGAAATTGCACATTGCTTACCTAGTTGCTCAAGGAATTAAAAAGGCACTTAAGGAACAGCTGAAGTATACTAAGAATTGCAGCAATATTCCATCCTCCCTGAGTGGCAAAGCATCTCAAATTTTCTTCTTCAGCATGCAGTGTAATACTGCCAGGCAAGGGAACAAACAAAGTCTTGAACCTTGCTATAAAACTTGAACCCCAGTTAATACATCACCTGCAAGGTCTCATGCATTTTCTGATACTAAATGCTGGAGATGGAAAATACCTGTTAGATTATCCAGACCATCTGCCATTGGCCCATGAGTTATGTATCATATAACAAACCATGTAATTTGATGTTGCCCTTGTGAATAGAATTCTATTCACCTGACAGATTGGGACAGAGATGGCATCTGCCTCTACATATTATACACCACCAAGCATACTGTTAATGCTCAAAATATAACATCCAGGGGCCAATGTAAAGAATCTTGTTTCTTTGACTAGAAGCCCAGTTACTTTTACAAAAGTGTTGATCAAATCTCAAGAGGAGGGGCGTACCTCATGTGTCCTATTTCCATGCCTTCCTGCAGCATAGCAATCTGAAGGCAATGGCAAGTAAAGGGAGAACCCCTGCTTTTTGTAGACATGAAGTTCTCACTGGAAACAGTTCACAAGTCCCTATTCCTGGAGTCTGGAATCAGTTTAAGGTCTTGCACTTTCCCCTTCCATGATGAATATGTATCACAAATTTGTTTTCCTTAAACAGTCTGCCATTATTATTCAGTCTGAGGTCTTATCAAATTGAAATAAAGGACATAATGTGGACTAATACACATATTCCATATCCACATTCTCAGGCCTGCTATATGGTAAAGTGGTAAAGACCTGCTCAGCAACCTTGCTGAAGCATATAGACACTGCTGAAGTGTATGAAAGCAATTGCCCCTGGGGTGCCCCCTGCAAGTGAACAATCTTCCCACTCACTTTACCACAATTTGTTATTCTTCATCCAATTGCCACTCATTCAGATATTGCCACTGACTCAGGCGGTGTCTACTACTTTACTGGTCATAGACATCTTCACGCCTAGTTGAAATGGTCTCGTTTAAAGCACTCCACATTTCAAGTCTCCCCTCTTTTGGGTACCTGATTTTCATCTGGGTGCATTGGCATTTTCCCCTCCTTCTACTTCAAACCCACCATTTTTCTCTGCTAACACCTGGCAAAAGTGCCTAAAACGACAACATATTGTACATGGAACAAATTCGTAGAAAGGCGTGAGTACAGTTCCCACATAGAGATAGTTTCCTGAAGGTGTGCGCTGAACAGCTAGTTGTGCGAACAAGTTTCGGTGAATTTATTTTAGTGCTGAATATGCACAGCTGACCATGCTCTTTGGAGTACTGAGTGCCCAGAGCATCACCTACTGAAAATGCAATCCTGTGTGATGTGAACTCCAGCTACTTTTCCATCTGCTAGATCTGGGACATTGATTTGGGCCACTTTTAAACCTCACATCCCTAGGTACAGTTGCCCTCTCCACAAACCTCCCCATTGCACAAGTGCCTTTAAAATTTGCCACCCTAACCTCTGAGTTAACTATTCGGCATAGTAGATTCTCTCTCTCTTAAGACATCAGAGCAGATCAATTATTAAACCAATCTTTTGAAACATTACAACACAAAATGTAAAATGTAATTGTCTCGGTGTTTTGTGGCTTGTTGTGTCAATAATGTATGCTCTTCCCTGTCCACTATAAATTATTAGGCACATCCAGATACTTTCCGTTCATTTTCATCCTTGTAGCTTCCACAGGTGATTGAACTGTATTTTGGAACATAAATCTTACCAAAAAAGAAAACCGTGAATGAAATGGGACCTGACACTATTGAAACTAAGTCTTAATATGCAAATGAATTTCTTAGATGTATATTGGTATTTGTACAGCTCAGCACTGTCTACACGTTGAAAATGTCTTCATGACTGAATTCCTCCTAGAAGACGTGCCGCACAGCATCTGAAATCCCCACAGATGTATTTGTCCTTCAGCGAGAAAATGGCCTACTTTGAGGCCATGATTTTCTCTTTCTTCAGAAAGAAAGTGCGCAGAATTGTGCACCCTTAATGAACAGCTGTATTGCAAGAAGGCATGTGAGAAATGGATATAAGCCTTGATAAATAGAAAAGGGACGTCACACTGTACAGTGCAAGTTCCACTTGTAAATTATTTGAGTGTGTGTTTAATATTGCCATATTTTGCAATGCATAAATAACTTACCACTGCTATCTATCATTTACATACTAGAAGTGAATGTTGACTGGTGATTAGGGCAAGTGGCTTAGAGTGAGGACTTCATCTCTACCACTGATTCTCTGTGTCCAAATTGCTTAACTTCTCTGTGCTTCAATATTCCCATCTGAAAAATGAATATAATACTCCCCCTCTACTGCACAGGACTGTTGTGAGGCTTAATTAATGGGCTAGGCTTAACCTCTGATGTTATAACATTAAGGTGAATGGAGTTATATGGGGGATACATTTAGCAAAAAAGTGTAAAGTACTATTGGACGGTACTTACAAGTGAAAAGAACTCTTTATTTTCACAAAAGCTAGAGATTTAATAATCAAATCCTATGAGTAATTACATGTTCCTGAATACTGCTGTATATTTTCATTTAGTCGCTCCAAAAGTAATTATCATGTAGCCTACTCAGTGTTTTGGAAGACACAACATGCAGTTATTTTGTAATTACATACTACTTTTTGTATACTCACCTTGTCACTACAAGAGGCCTCAGCATATAATGAAATGCTCAGGGCCCTGCAAGTGAGCCAAACTGAAGTTTATGCCTTCAAAAAACAGCATTCAGCTACATCATTTAATAGATCTTTATAAAACTTTAGCTTAAAAGACATTTAATAATAAGTTCTTAATCGATGATAATAGAAGAAGCTGTTCCAAAATCTTTCATTATATGTGCATATTAAATTCAGGCACTCATTCAAGAGATCATTTTTCAGTTGCTATGAGGCATACCGCAAAGGGCGATATAATAAATAATCAGTCTGGTGGTGGTTCTGTCAGTGAGGCAGATAAAGCTCTGATACATTCATAAAAATAAAAAAGCAAAGCCAGAGTAAAATGATTGGTCCCAATTCTATGCGCCATCCACAGCTCAGCCATATGAAGGATCGGCGGACAAGTGCTTAGGGAGTATAGTGCATGTTCCAGAAGGCAGCTCAAATGCAGGACTACACTGAATAACCTGGTAGCTACAATAGAGCACTTTCACAAGTGCTTGTGCATCTAAGGTAGGTTACGGAGCTCCACCAAAAGTTTTGACCTCGAACCCCCACTAAATAAGCAGCTAAGGAAAAAGGGCACCTTTTGCAATGTAATATTTCCCTGCATGAATAATCAGCAGCATTTGAACCCAAGACTTTCAGCTCTGCAGCACAGACCAGTAGAGCTAAAGACATTGCTCCATTAGCTTTTAATTATCTTATCCATCTAGGATACTTATATGGTCCTCATTATTGTAGTGTCACATAAGTATTAATACATGTATGAATCCTCACACTACCACTGTGAGGTAGGAAAGTGCTATTATCCCCATTGTACAGATGGGAACTGAGACTCAGAGGGTACACAACTACACTGCAATAAGACACCTGCCACTGGCCTGGGTCAGCTGACTCAGGATTCTGGGGCTCAGACTGTGAGGCTATAAAACTGAGCTGGAGCCTGGGCTCTGGGACTCCTTCCCTCCTCCACAGGGTCTCAGGAGCCGTGCTACAGCCTGGGCCTGAATATCTACACTGCAACAGTATATCCCTGCAGCCCGAGCCCCGCAAGCCTGAGTCACAAGTGTGTTATTGCAGTGGAAATGTGGACCCATAGAGACTAAGACCTTGATCCTGTGCCCACTGCAATCTAGGCTAAGGCTCCCATTGACTTCAGGCACTAAGTGACAAAGTCTGTGGCAGAACGGGAAATTCAGCACAGGTATCCGGAGTCCCCAGGCCAGCAAGCTAACCACTGGCCCATCCTTCCTCTGCACAGAATAGAGAGGTTATCATCCTCTAGTGGATGAGACCCTAAAGGATAACATGACCTACACTCTGCCAATGTATTAACAGATTTCTGCTCCCTGGTTCACCATTGGGTGTGATTCCCAATGCAGGTAGGCAAACTTGCACTATTTCAGTTTGAGCAACCAAGCTAAAAAGAGCACTGTGGAAATCGCGGTACTGGCAATGGCTCTGGCTAGCCACCCAAACTTAGACCCAGGGGATCAGGCAGGCTAGGACTGGGGCAGTGCTGCAACAGCCACACTGCTATTTTGAGTGTGCTACTCATATAGAGCTAGTGAAGGTCTGTTTACATGCACTGGGAACCACACTCCCAGCTGCTGTGTAGACATAGCCATTGAGGCCCCCATCCACCAATTCACTATGTGCAGGCACACTATTGCACTTGGGCAGAGCCTCATTGAAGTAAGGGTGCCTAAGTCACTTTTGATCACATTACTGATAATGTCAAGTGTTTCCTAGTATTAGCCATGCAGAACCACTGACACTAAGGAGAGAGCTGGATGCTTGTTCTGCCTTATAAAGAAAATATGACTGAAGATTTCATTGCAGAAAGTTTATTTATGATAACACTTTAAAATAACTATTACACACCTTCAACGTATAGCAGGTCCAATCTTGAGATCTCAGACAATATTTGAAAAAAGGGAGAAAGTATTATTGTCTTAATTTAACAAATGAGAAAACAAACTTGCTCAACAGTTTAGAAGTCAAAAACCAAGTCTATGATCATTTAGTTCTCCTGATATCAAATCACCACTGTCCTGATTAAGGGTCCCCTGCTCTAAGCACTAGACAATGCTGTCTCACCTTTCCCGGTGGAATTACTCCATTTCATTACATTTAATATCTGTACATACAATGGAAGTATAAAAGTAAGCATGATGCTGAAAGCAATCTGTAATGCTGCCAAGGAAAACTAAAGTACTGTACTTATCCTACCTCTTTTAAAAATGAGTATAGCCCATTTATCCCATAAAAACAGAAACATAGCGCATGCAACACTGGAAGAGGCAGAAAGAAATAAGAACCTTGAGATCCCTGGTGGGCTTTGAAGTACTGGGCAGATAGAAAATCTATTTTGGCTTGTAAAGAAACACGGTAGCCACAAACAGGGAATAAGAATCATTTTTACAGGGTTGCTATTTGGAGTATAACTGCAGTATACAGTGTTCTCACTAACTGAAATTAATTAAATGTCTGACTGCTTTTGCCTGGGAAAAAAGTGTATGATATTTTTCCATTTGTCCCTACCCTAGGCTGCTTATTCACCTCATACATATTTTAAATGACATAATTCAGCTCCCATATTAATGCTAATTATTTGAGAAGTTAATCAACTATTCTAACTCACATTTTTCTGCTTTACTCATAAAATGACAGAACTGCATCAGATTTAATATCTGTATGTAAAACATGAATAAAAGCAAAATCAATGCTAACAGCATCTGTAATGCTAACAAAGAAACCTAAACATGTATCCTAAATTTCCTTTAGCATTAGCATAGCACATTGTCCAATGAAAGGGGCCACTCTTGAATGTATCCCATAAAAACAGAAATATATCATATGTATCATCCATGTGGGTTCACAGTTGTCTAAAATTGAGTGAAGATAAATTTAAAATCTATGCCATAATTACAGCTGTGTGGGGGGAAATTTATCCTTAGAATTATGCAGTGACAATATAAACTTTCTTGACTGGGTTCCCTTTCAAATCATGGTTGAGGTGCATTAGAGTTGGTCAATATGGGGACGCTTGCACTGCTTATGCCTGTATAATACCTGTTCTGTGGATAAAAGGTTTACATTTCCAGGGCTGTCAATCTGTTACCTTTCATAACCAATAAGGCTCTGATCCAAAGCCCATTAAAGTCAATGGGAGTCTTTCCAGTGACTTCAATGTAGAAAAGACAATCTGTTGTTTTGTAACCCTCCATTTGTAAGTGATTAATAAAGTCATTACAGTATAATCCCCTACCACAGAACATAAATGAATTAAATAGGCCATATTCCTGTTAAACTACTCTGTATCTTCCCCTTTTTGGGCAAGGGGAGGAGGAAAGGGAACGTTCAATTATTGTTATTAAATTTAATTACATTGCTATTTTAAAATGCACTTCTGGGAGAACTATTCTGTTACCCACAGTTCCTACAGTAACTGTGTACATAGTGTGGTTGTTTACTGGTAAAGCACTTAATGCAGTTATCTGTTGCTATCGGCAATGGGACCCATATCTCTGAGGGAGCTTGCTTCATTGCTACCAAGCAGTGATCCTAAATTGTGCTTCACTTTTCCTGCACTTGACACCAAGCACCTTTCTACCTATTTAAAGTATTGTCTTGTGTTTTCCACAACAAATTGTTACTGCACAAGATTGTGTGTGGCAGCTCTTAGGAGTTGCAGCGCAGAAGGTATGACCCAGGAAGAAGTGGAGTGGGGCTTTCCACCACCCAAACAACACAGGGTTGCTGCAGGTCCCAAACTGATGAAGCTTAGAGCAACTTCCTTATAACTGCTCTTCTTGAGTCTCTTCTCCCTAACTCCCTACCTCTCCCCCAAACTCTGAATGTTTGACTGCAGATCAGCCTCAGAGATGGGATGCTTATAGGAATATTTGTGCAACAGGTACAGTTTGGAAGCCTTAAAATTCAACATCACCTGCTGAAAGGGAGTATTCTGCAAGTCAGATTGAATTTTAAGGTCCCATGAATTTGTGATAAAAATTGAGAATTATATCTGTGCTATAAAATGCCACAGGATGGTTCAGTAAACTCAGAAAAAGAAGTACATTATGTAAGGTTTTAAACATAAATGCCTACAGAATCCTATTAGTTTCATCTCTAGTAAATTCTAAGGTGCACAAACAAAAAACCAAACATGTAATAATCTAATCTAACCACATAGATTTTTTTTTTTAAACAGGAGCTCAGTGATATTCAATAGCAGTCACCCCGCCAACAGTGAAAAGGGAAATGTAAAGCTGCAGTACTATGTGGTTTCCTGAATTCCTATTTGCTGAATTTTGCTCACTGTATTACTGCCTTGTGGTGCTTGTAACAGCTACTTATTTTGTTTTTCTCTCTCTCATGAAAATTGTCATGTTGAATTCAATAGACGGTTGGGGCGGAGACTGTTTGTTTTGTTCTGTTTTTGTATAGTGCCTAGCACAATGGGGTTCTGGTCCATAGCTAGAGCTCCTAGGCACTATGGATACACACACAAGAAAAATAAAGACAAAGGAAATTAAACACTCAGATACACCAAAGGCAGGGGGGGAAGTGATGTGTGTGTGGGGAGAAGCCAACTCAAATCACCCCCCCCACAGAAAAAAATCAGAAGACAGGCTTTATATAACATATTATGCAAGGCTGTTAGGGAAAAAAAGGTAATTAAAAAGGTTGTGTTTTGTTTGTTTGTTTGTTTGTTTATTTGCTTGCTTTATCCATGGGTTACTGAAATTCATACTTCAATTTAAACAATGAATTATTTGTAAATTATTATTTAGAAAAACATACAATGCACATATTTACATTCAATTTTTGAGTGTTTATAGATTTTCAGGAAGAAAATTGTTCCTAAACATTTAGAAACTTGGAGCTGAATTGACAAGATACTGCAATGTGTTAGAGAGAGAAAACAGTCAAAGAAAATCCTGGTGCTTGAGATTCAAGCTGTTTGTAGTTTAAACAGTACCATCTAATATTGTAACTCATACAACAAACATGCAGATCTGAGTTTACCACATTCTTTCTCTAGCTGAAGCCTGGAAGCCATGGTGAGATAGGAAGGGAACAGGTTAGGAAGACGGTAGAACTCATAAGTATGTATACCCTAGAACAAGGCACC
This sequence comes from Terrapene triunguis, assembly GCF_002925995.2. Taxonomy (NCBI): domain Eukaryota; kingdom Metazoa; phylum Chordata; order Testudines; family Emydidae; genus Terrapene; species Terrapene triunguis. The sequence continues at coordinate 25,920,363 of NW_020664447.1, forward strand.
ATGTGTTTTGCGATTCTATACCCATGAATTTGCATTGCTGCAGAATTGACCTCCAGGATCTGAGCTACCATTTAAAAAAAAATAATATTGCTGCTAAAATGATCTGCAGAGAAATATTTAACAATATTGGAATTTAAGTGGTCATGTTTTTCAAAAGAGCTGAGGACCCACAGCTTCCATGTAGGGCCTCAAAAGAAAGGCCAGGTTTTCAGAAAAATCTCAGTAGCTCTGAGCAGCTCCTATTCTTCTTCTTAAGTGTTTCTGATTGCTAAGCACTTCTGAAAATCTGACCACTTCATTTATGCATCTTAAATGAGAGCTAAGTACTTTTGAAACTCTGACCCTAGTTGTGGGTGCTGAGCACTTTTGAGAGTCTAGCCATATGTTTCCAGACCTCATGATTCAAAAAAATAACCTTGAAAACAAGACTCAAATATAAACTGATGTACTGTTGACTTTCTGAGTCTCCAAACAGCATGGAACTACTGAGAAGTGAGAATAGCCCAATTCCTCACAATGATATGTTAACTTTGAGATCTAAAGATGTTTTCTTAAATAACATTATTGATTATTTCACTGCTGATCATTTTAGCAGCAATATTCAGGTAATATGATTATACCACAATTCCAAACTGCCTCCAGTGCCTCCCTGGTACCAACTGCCCTACCTCGCTGCCAAAGCCTCTAGCTTTCCCCTGACAATTTCTATGATTCAGTTAGGTAGTGCCATTACAAAAATTCACATCATCCTGAAAGCAGAAAATGTGGGAATGACATACAATAAACTGAACTGAATATCAAAATTAATGACACAGAAGTTAGCATATTGATTGTGTTTGTCACATAGTGAGCTGGCCCTTCAAGAAGGTTGGAACTCAGCCTCACCTGTATCAGGTGTGGCCCAACTCCCTAAGTAAAGAGAATGAGTCCAGGGATCACATGATGGAAGCATGTGACTCAGAACCAGGCCTGCTGGGAGATATGAAGAGCAGCCTGCATTCAATGAGGGAGACTCCAGGTGTACAGCAGCTCTGAGAGTGAGTGCTTTGTTAAAGATTATTGGGGGAGGGGGGAAGGCTAGTGAAGAGGCCTAAGTTGAGTAGAGTCTCCTTTGAAGAAGGCTTGGGAGAGAGTGATCCTGCTTAGGTGGGAAATTGGTATTGTTTTGATCTTTAAGTTAATAAAGCAGACTCCCCAAAAGTGAAGATTATTGGGACTAAACCCTCTGTGATTATCTGGGGAAGAAGGAGAAACTGAGGCAGCAGACAAGCCCAAAGCTGATTGGGTAAGGCTCTGCTACAGTGTTGTTCAATACAAATCTCAAATTATGTAATGCCTCTCATTCGCTTCACAATATCCACTAGAGTGTCAGAGAATCCAAGGACATTGCAGTAACACTTATTCCTCATTGCTGTGGAGTATTACTATTGATAACGGATAGGGAACCTTTGTCTGACCATCACACGTTGTATGTGTCAAATATTTATTGAATGCTAAATACACAAGGATGTTTTCTTATTCTTTGTATATCGGGAAGCAAGGAGAAGCCTTAGGAAAATGAGCTCTGAAAATTAACAGTTGGTAATGTCTCTGATAAGTATATCCTTCATTTTACCTGTTGTTGTCTTTACATAATGCCAGCAGGTAAATGCCTCTAGCTAAAAATAATAATCAATTATCCCCCTCTTCAGGTCAGATCTTTCTGAAGATAACTGATGTGTAGTTCCGGCCAATTTTAATTGTGAAAATAGAATTCTCTTTTTACCTTCCCAATCAGTCACTTAGGCACAGACATAATCTCTGGAATGGAGGTGGAAGAGTGGAAATCAAAGCTCCTTTGAAACTTGTTTGCAAAAAAAAGTTTTAAAAGGAAAAATAAAACACAGCAGTTTAATTATATGGAAAAATATATATATATCAGACAATTTGCATCTGAAAATCCCTCCAGAAAAGGAGAAAAGTGGGGCTGATGACACTTTTCCTGTAACCCTAATAAATAGTGTCTGTTTACTGTTTCTCCTCTAGCCCTCTCCCTTTTCTCATCTGGCTATAAACAGATATTCCTCCTTTGCTGTTGCACTTTTGAAACAACAAACAAGAGGTGGATCCCTTCAGTGGCACCCTATTGTTCCTCTCCAAGGATGTGAAGCTACTGTTCTGTTTCACAAACACTGCAATATGCTCTTAGCTCACTAGAATAATGTTGGAGATGATGACTCAGTATGGGGGTGGCCTACACTCCAAGAAGGCCTGGATCATGTTTTCAGCCTGCTGACTGACCCTGGTCATGGGGGTATTTCTATTTCCCTTGACATAGCTGAGATTTATAGCTTCTATTGGTTCCTCACATGCAAAGGGCTTCATGTGGAGGAGGAAAAGATATTGCATTATTGCCAATCACATGTATCTGAAAGTCATGAGTCAGGCTCCCAAATATCATGATATTGGATTAAAAATAATGAGATTCTCAAAAAATAAATAAATAAAAATAACCTTTGAGGGTTTTTCTTTTATTATTATTTGCTTTCTGGGTTCTGATTCATGTTTTCAAGCTTCTCTCTGCAACCAGGATATTGAGAAACTTTTTCTTTTAAAATGAAGGCTGGAATTCTCACATAATAAAATGTTTCCAAGAGCTGGGGCCTTAAAAATAACACCAAATATTGTGAACCTTGTGATAAATTCAGAAGAGTTGGTAACAGAGCATCTTCACCTGAACTGTTCCTTTCAGATTACATTTCACATGGTCTGAATTAAGTTTAAGATGTCTGTTCAGACACCAATCTATAGCAAACACACACAAACATTCAGATAGCATGATCTCGACTACTTAAACCAGGCATATCTAGAAGATGTAAAAGAGTTCAGAACCCATTGGTATAACAATTCAGGCATCTACTACTTCACCCAAATTGCCATTATTTGGTAGCAGTGGTATTGTGCTTATAACCTCTTGGCCTGCCTCTCAGAACTAGAGGGTGACATAATGAACACTTAAATAGGTCAGATCCCATCGAGCAGAAGTTAGTGGTTAACCGGACACAGATCCTTTCATGGGGACATGTAATCCAATGAACCTTTGAGGGCCACATGCAGCGTTCACTTCAGGGGCAAAAAGATTTGTCCATGGCAAATGCTAGGTCATCTAATTTAATGAGGATTATTATTATTTTTTTTTTTAAAGCAGGTATCTGACCACTGCAGTGCCACCTTGCTGGATGAGTGCCAAATGTCCATCCATGGGGCAGTAAGTAGCAGCAGGCAAAGAGGAAATGGGAGGTTCAGATTAACCCCAGAAAATATAAATTGCAAAAGGTTTGTGTTGTTGTTGACAAAATTGAGCTATGTAAAGCTCATGAAACTTCCACGACACATCAGAATTTTTTGAGAAAAATGTCACTGGACATTTTTTCCATGTGTACTTGTATATTAGATTGAACACAGGGCTAAATTCAAAGCCAGGCTCTACAACTGACTAACAATACTGTCAAGACTGGGTCATGGGCAATCAGCATAGGGGCTAGAGCCAGAGTCAGCTGCCAGGAATTGGAGTCATGGGTTGATCAAGGGTCAGAAACCTGGGGCCAGAGTCAAGCATCCAGGTTAAGTCAGGAGAGTTGGTGCTGGGAGGTAAGGCTGAGATTAGGAATGAGAAGTCATATACAGGAGAAAAGGCCAATTCAGAAACTGGGTCCTGGAGCCAGGAGGTAAAGCAAAGGTCAAGACCCGGGGATTAAGAGCAATGTAAGGAAGCAGGGACTGAAGCAACAGCTAGCTGGTGATCTGCCTGTATCCTCCCCCAGCTAAAATAGTATGTCTGGGCCAATCACAAATATCCTGTCAGTTGGGCCTTTTGTGTGTGGCACACCCTGTGGTGGTTGGGCCCCTGAGGCTCATGACTTGCCTAGTGTTTCTGCTGCCACAGCTGTTAAGTGATGGCATGGAGTGGTTGCCTCCAGGGCAATCCACAGACCCAGGTCCTAGTCCTGCTTCTTCTTACACTTATCTGGCATTTTACCAATATTATGTAGTAAAACCTTTCTAATGTAGGTTAATAGCACTCTTATTTTACAAACAGGGAAACTGAGGCACAAGTTCAGAAGCTTGCCAAAGGTAGTGTCAGAAGAACACAGATCTCCCAGAGTATAGCTCTGTGCTTAAACAAGGCATACTGCTTGTATTATTACTACTTAATATTCTTTACAGTGTCCTTGAGCACTCAGCAGTACAGAAAAAAATACAAGGTCCCTGGACAAGGAGCTACAAATCAGTATTAGATAGTTTGTAATGAGGAGGGGTAACAGACAAAGGTAACCTCAAGAAAACATGGTTACTCAACAAGGAGATGGTTGTGGAAAAAATGGAGCAATAAGGCATTGAGACTGGCCTCATTGGTGAAGCAGAGTGTAAGAAGTGGGAAAATGTGCTAAAGGACCAGGGCAGTAAGTAGGGAAGATAGTTATGTGAGGCCCTGATGGTGGAGAAATTCAAGGAGCTGGGAGTAGGCTGATATGGTTATAATGACAGTCCAAACTGATCTTAGTGGCTGCACTTCATATGATCTACAGTGTATGTTAAGGAAGTCAGTGAGGAGAGGTTACAATTATCAAGCTTCAAGCTGATAAGGGGATAGAGGAGTGTTTTAGCTGCCTGGACAGAAAAAAAGCTCAGATCTTTAAGATGTTTTGCAAAGAAGTGGCAAGATTTGAACCTGGCCTAAATAAGGAGCAAGGGAAATGGAGGAGTGGAAGATGACACCCCAGGTTACAGGTATGTGTCACAGAGAGGATGATATTGTCAACAGTAACAGAGAATTGAGGGAGTAGACACAGTTTGGAAGGAAATCAGTTTTTGCCATGGAAACATTCAATCAGTACTGAGATATCCAGGAATGAATCCTCCACAAGTGCACAAATATACATCCATTTCCCCTATATCCCCCTTTTACTTCAGACAGAAAACACCTTTAATATTTCAAGCTGCAGTAGCTTTTGGTATGGGCGTGGGGGTGGGGGTGGGGGGGGGGGGGCGCAAATCATAAGAGAGCAACCAATCAAGGAGTGCAAAAACATGCAAAACAAATTGGCAAAATATTTTTTTCTGATGTTCGGCAAAACAACGTTCACTAATTTTGTGCAAGTCCAAATCATTAAATTTCTTCCAAGAAAAAACAAACAAAAAGGAACATCAAAAAATTTCAATTGTTTCTGGATATAGAGGAGCTAAAACCATTTTTTTACCTCAAAGAACCTCCTCTTGCCCACCCAAGACAAGAACAAAGATTTTTTTTAAATTGAATTTGCTGAAGATGTAATGTTTTTCCACATATTTCTACAGAATCATTATACTTGACTTGAACCAAACAGACTGAGGACCGTGTTACCTGATGCAACCCATATTTAACTAGAGAAGGCTGAAACTAGGCATTTCTATTCCACAGGAAATTCTGACATCTCCAAAAAGATTTTGTTCTGAATCAGACAAGAAAAAACAAGAAATTAAAAATTTCCAATAATAAGGTGAGTCTAATATCCTGGGACTGATGAGGCTACAACTACACCGCGTACAAAATTTCCAATGCAACAGAAATCCTCCAAAAATCATTTTGGAAAAATCAAAATGTTTCAATTTGAGGTGGTTTTTTGAAGCAAAACAGAGCAGCCAGCTGCCCTGACTCCCAAGGGACTGCTCTCACTGTCCCAACTTCAGGCGACTTCCCAGCTGGCCTGACTTCATGAGATACGGCTCATGGGGAGTCCCTTTGGGGTCAGGAGAATCCTCCACTGCACAATGAGAAGCCTAGAAACCCTGAGAGCCCCATCTCAAGCTGAGATTCTCAGAGCTTCAAGGCTCCCCCCAGCTCTGCAGCAGGGAGCCTGGAAGCCTTGGGGTCCTCAACTTCATGGCAGACCCCAGAGCAGCAGACCTTGGAAGCGCTGGGGTCTGCTGCAGCCCTCCAGGTGAACCCTTCGCCTGTGTTTGGCAGAAGTTTGTCAAAACCAAAATGTTTCTGTGAAACCTTGTGGTTTCGACACTTTCAAATGAAAACATATTTGTTGGAAAATTCCTGATCAGGTGTACATTTAACACAGCTGCTCTTTGTTTCCTTCTAGTGTTCAGTGTCCTTCTAGTGTCCATAGAGGTTTATGAGTTCGCTACTAGTTCTGAAACAACTGACCTGGTCCTTCAGCTCAAGTCGCTCATTCTTTTTGAAGAAGAGGTTCCAGATTCAATCCTGACACATGACCTGACCAGGGCATCCTTACATGAAAACATAGATGGGGAGGGAGAAGGTTTTAAATGAATTCCTTTATTCTGCCCTCCCTCTCATGATAATGGCTTATGGCGGTTTGTGATTAGGCTCTAACATAATTGTCATTGGGGGGGGAGGGGGATTAGTCATTTCCTTATAGTTAAAAACATTTTGTGCATTCATCAGATCACAAGAAGTTACTTATGAAAAAAAAGTGTTAAAAAAAATCAATTAAAATCATCATTTCAACGCTTATCCTTAAAACTATAGTTTACTAGGAAGGAATGCAAGAGAGGTGTCAGTCTCCGAACAAACAAACAAAAACAAAATACTAGTCCAAAAGCAGCAAAAGGGAATATAGAGACTTAATCTTTTTTTGGTGGGGGGAGGAGAGGGGAGAGAATGAGTTTAAGTACTAATTATACAAGTAATGTAGAATTAAGTCATCTTGTGATGAGCAAGTACAGCAAAGGCAGCAGCAATTGATGATTCCCCGAATATTGTTCCTCCTAATGAGCCGTGTGTCTGACCTGGAGGAAACAACTCAGTCTACATGGCCCACATTCAATACTTTGCCTCTCTGCTACGTTTGCCAACAATGACAGATAAGGTGGGTGAGATAATATCTTTTATTAGACCAACTTTGGCTGGTGACAGAAACAAGCTTTCAACAGAGCTCTATGTACCTCGAAAGCTTGTCTCTCTCTCGCCAACAGAAGATGGTCCAATAAAAGATATGACTTCCCTGACCTGGTCTCTCTAATATCCTAGGACAAACACTGCTACAACAACACTACAGAATGTCATTTAGGACAGTCATTTTTATCATGTGGACACCTATCCCTTAGGCCTTGGGATAGGTTCAAACAGCTGTGTGATGATAGTGCCTGGGCCAAGACCATACAGGTACCCGAGTGGTGAACGGTCATGGCAAATCTCATGAATCATCAGATCTCCCTAGATTCTTTACAAGTTAGTTCATCCTTGGACAGTTGATTTTATTATGCCTTTCTTTTTATTTTTAATGTGGCAATTAGCACCCACCCTATGCTTTGGATGTCAATCATAGGTGAAAACACACAAACTAATACAAAAGGCCTGTCCATTAATATAACTGCTCCAACTCACAATATAGTTCATCCTCAATAACCTGAGGGAAAAGAGAAAGAAAACATGTTCTTCAGAGCATGCCAGGGAAGTTAACAAATTCAAGGTCCAGCAGCTGAGGGACAGCAAGTTTCAAAGCTGAGGCATCTTCAGGGAGAATACCTGGCCACAAGCCCCGTTTCATTTAGAGTGGGGGGGACTCAAATATATATCATGGTGAGAGAGAGAGCAATTAGTAGATTGACTCAAATCATCAATCTTTATGTTACCTAACTGGGTGGGTTTCACAGACTACCATCCTCTTGGGACATCTGGTCCCTTCTCTTAATCTATTTAAAATTCATATATCAGCCATAATAAAAAAATACCTTTTCCAAGATGTTTTAGAGTCTCTGCTCTCCTAGATTCTAATAAATGGGTGCAGAACACATGGTGTATCTAAGCAGGTGTTTTTCCTAACCTGCTCTACGTCCACAGTCGACACACAATGCAAACTCCAAACTCATCCCCTGTGCTGAAGTTTAGCTGTATTAGTAAAGATATTAACAATAAGGTAACAAAGGTCAACTCCCCAGACATGGTTATTCCAGGGTTTCCCCCCCTCAAGAGTACTCAGCTCACATCCTAGGTCCTCTCTCTCCTAGCGAATAACTCTTACTTTCATTATATGCAGTGGGGTGAAAAGTCCTCTGCCTCATTCAGCAAAATCCACTTAACACTTTATCTGCTAACAGGGTAGATTGTTTCAGATAAATAGTTCAGTAATTGTTATTCCTGCAAGAAAAAAAATGATAAAATAAACATTTCTACTTAATTCAGAAGTTGTTTAAGAAATAATTCCATTCAGAAATTCCTTAGATCAAGGGTTACATTTTGCAGTCTGGTTGGTATCACATGCAATAAAATAAAATAAAATAAAATAAAATAAAGGCTGTTTAAATTCAGGGATTCAGGGTTCATTTTTCAATGGAGAGCCCAATACTCTTCCTGATCCAAATCCAAATTTGGACATAGTGATAATAAGACTCCTAAGACTCAATAACATTTTGTTAAACTGAATCTTAGGTAAGAAAGAAAAATGATTTCACATACTTCGTACCCATTGGGAAACAGTTATGGATTTTAAATAACTTTCAAATGTAGGTTAACAAATGAGACCCTAATAATCAAACACACAGCTTTTTCCAAGCTGAAGTACACTTTAAAAAGACTCCAATTTATTATTTTTTTTTTTTAAGTCAAAGCTAGAAACAGAACACATCTCCCTGTCTTGTTTCAGGCTTTCAAAACCAGAACAGTTCTAAAAGTATTTTGTCCAACCGACATTACTGGTATTTGCATTTTGCAGATGCACAGTCTGTGACTGTTAAAATCTATGGATCTTCTGGGTTTCCGTTACTATTCCAAGTGAATGGAAGAGGAAGCGAAGCCAGGTTCCTTTGTGTATAAATTAATATCAGCTTAATTTAAATAAACAGCATACATAGGTATTGAGAGGACCACTTACAAGGCAGAATTTACCAGGAATGCCAAGTACGAGAGAGGAAGGATGGCCCAATGGTTACGGTGCAATACTGAAACCCCAAAGAGAACCAGGTTCTATTCCCTCCTGTGCTACATATTCCCCATGTGACACTGGGAAAGTCACAAAGGCATGTCTTCACTGCAAAGTTAACTTAGGTTCTTATGCAAGTGTTGCCCCCAACCCTATTCCCGAAAGCTCACTCAAGTGCAGTTGTGCTTTAAACTCAAGCTGCCCTGTCCGGGGGGCGGGAGAGAGGATCAGCTAACTGTTTAATGGCTGTAAAGTGCTTTGAAGATATAAAGTGCTAGTTAAATATTCTAGTCTCTGAATTTTAATAAAAAAATCTGATGTTAACACAAATAAAAATAACTCCCTATAATTAAATGGTTCAGACCCCCTGCCAACTCTGCAGTGTATCAGCCTGAGTCTCATTCAGGATCTAGCACACACAGGTCCAAGCCTGCTGAGCTGTCCCCATTACAACAGGGCAAACAAACATGTTTTCTTTGTGCTCTGTCAATAATTAAATTTCCTCTGCTTCGCTGAGGATCCCCCATTGGCAGGGAAAAGTACGAGGTATTTTAGTGGGTCAGACTCTGGCTGTTTTTATTATTTCAAACATGACAGACTGCATTTTTAACTTTCAAATCTACTAGCCAGGCAGCTTTGTCTCTTAAGTCTACTCAGTGATGGCTGGCAAAATTTCATTTCATGGGAATAAAAAGCTCAGCAAGATATTAACCCTCCTTTACCAAGGAGAGATAAGAAGAAAAATGTAAAGCGTTTCCAAGCAATATGTTTTTCCTTAACCCTCTGAGATTCTGTGACCATTATTACAGCTGGTATGGCTGTTTAGGGTTCACCAGAGCTAGTGCAATGAATTGCCTTGTATTGATCAATTGCCCTCTGGCAAATGGGTAACTAAAGACTCTGAGGCCTACATTTTCAAAAATGGTTACTGTTTTATGGGGTACATAACATGAAACACCTTGGACCCCATTTTCAGAGGTGCTAAGCACTTGCAATACTCACTAACTTCAATGGCAGCTGTGGAGGCTCAGCACTTCCGAAAATTAGGTCCAAGGAATCTCAAAATAGGCATTCAAAATTTGAAATACCCAAAATCCATGGCCAATTTTGGAAACAATGGGCATAAAAAGCTGTACAGGTAGTAACAGGTAATATGGATTCTTTAGTTCACACAGCTAGAGGCCTGCATTCTTTGGAAGCAGAAGGCTATTACTTCCATTCCACAATGCTGCACGAATATGGTTAATATATATCTAAATTGGGGAGGATCCAATCCTGTTCCCATTGAAATCACTGGACATTTTGCCACTGGCGTTAATGAGAACAAGGGCATACCCTTAATCTTAAAAATAAGTTTATTTAGTACTCTGGAAAAGAGCAATTTTAAAATGGATTTATGTTTAATTTGTCCACATTTTCAGGGTCCAATTTTCCCCCCATTTCATGCTGATTTCAGCTCGCATTGGTATGAGCGGAAGTTACTTCCACTGCAGTAGGAAAAGATATTCCTTGGCTGCTTCAATTACAGAGGATTGTACATTTAAAATGGAAAGGGAGAAAGTAACATTTCAGTGCTCTTAGAGGTCAGTGAGCTCTCTTGAGAGGCTGCTTAACTTCTCCCAAAGTGGATCTGATAGCACAAGTGGAGTTAATAAGTTAATCACAAGATGAACCATAAACATTAGAGATGGAAAAGAACTGTTAACAAGAATTTAGAAAGTGGCCTCAAAGGAGATTGAGATCTTTCACTGTCTAGTGATGGAATTTCATAGAAAACTCGGAGGGCTCAGTGAGCTTCTTAACATATATTTATAACGCCCCAACCACTAGCCTCATAGGCCTTTCCCCCCACCACCCCCGCCCGAAGTCTGCAGCTCCATGTGACCCAGACTATTTGAATATTTGCCTATTCAATACCCTGTAGTCACTCTTCCTAGACAGGACAGGATTGAGCCTTAGTTTAGTTTCTACTGATATATAAAGTTAAATGATAGTCCTGGGAGTCGCTCCCTTGGAGTTCGCTCACTGTCCAAGAGCAGTGCACAAATTAAAGCAACTGCCCAACCAGTTTTAGCCTCCTAACACTTGTCTCCCATATTTGCAATAAGGGAGCTTTGGCTATGACAAGCATAAGGGGGGATATGAGAGAGGTCTATAAAATCATGAATGCCATAGAGAAAGTGAATAGAGAAGTGTTATTTAACCTTTCATATAACACAAAAAATAGGGGTCATCCTATTAAATTTATAGGCAACAGGTTCAAAACAAACATAAGGAAGTATTTGTTCACATAATGCACAGTCAACTCTGGAACTCATTGTCGAGGGCTGTTGTGAAGATCAAAAGTATAACTGGGTCCAAAAATGAATTAGATAAATTCACAGAGGATAGGTCCATCAATGGCTATTAGCCATGTTGGTCAGGGACCCAACCCTGTACTCCGGGTATCTCTAAACCTTTGACTACCAGAATCTGGGATTCAATGATGGGGGATGGATCACTCAGTAAATTGCCCTGTAATTGTATTTGAGTAATATGTCTTCTCAAAGCAAATTTTGTCTAGGTGGCTATGCACGGAGTGACTCCTCTTTCTTTAAACCTTCACAAGCAGAGGCAGTTTGTAGGGCATAATAAAAACATATCCCCCTACCAAGTCATTGGAATCAGGTTAGGATGCTATGAGCCTGTAAGGGAGCAGCAAAGACAGCTCCTTCTATCACAATTGCACAACACTTGACCTTGGGAAAAGCTTAGTGTTGACTGTTACCAAAGGGATTAGCAAATGTTCCATTTTTCCAACACTGTCTTCAATTACTTTGATGAGCAATTAAAATGCTAATTAAAAAAACAATCCAAAATTCTGTACTTGGAAGGTTGTGAAAGAATAAGCTCTTGTACACTCACTGCAGTTGGAAGCTATAAGAAGGTCATAATACAGATGGAGCAGAAAGGTGTTAAGGAGAGCAGCTGTGCTTCCATAAATATTATGCTGATAATTTCTTGAGGTTGCTTTGTTTGTTCGTAATTTTTTTTAAATGAACACATGTGGCAATGCATGATGTCTCTTGTACTGTCAACATCACCACCTTGGAATTAGTGGATAGATTCAACCTCTCTTTTTGCTGCTTGTATTTGCACAAGGCCCCAGTGTGCAGGGGGGTTTCCCTTTGAGTTCTGAAATGTTTCAGCTGAAAGGCAGTCAAAAGGATGCTCTTTTATGGGATAAAATTCATCCCTGTGCAGCAGGCCTGCACAAGCCAGAAGACAACTTTCACAGTACTGTAAATACCAAGGATACAAAAATTTTGAATTAGCCTCCCAAATATGAGATTGGCTTAAAAATAATATTTTAAAAATAGTAATTTGGGGGTAATTTTGAGTTTTTTTTTTTTTTAAATAAACTTTAGCGTATAGAATGCACTCACTTCATGTTTTCAAGCCAATCTCTGCAACCATCACAGCTACAAACTTTTTTTTTTTATTTTTAAATTAAAGCTGAGATTCGTATGTAATCACATAAATCCAGGAGCTGGTGCTTTAGGAAAAACACCAAATATTATGACACACCTAATAAAAATCATGAGAGGTAGGAACACTGTGCTATGAACCACTTAAGTCCTATTTTGCAGGCTTATGTGGTGCATTATTGCTAGTCCTGTACACAGGTGAATTTACCTTAAGAGAATTTAACTCGTTATCAGTTAAGTTGTATAAATAGCCAGTATCTTTCTATCACTTTTCCTACTGTTATGCATACTCAGGGGAATGCTGGATTAAATTCTCTATAGCCCATATTACAGCATGCTGTCCAAAAAAAATCAAAAACAGAACAAAAACCACCTTTCATCGCTGTTGCTATGAAGACCCTATAGGCAACTCTGAAATCCCCTTACATTATACCTTAAGTAATAAGACAGGAGGGAATTCATGTTCACATATAGTTCACAGTTTGATGTGAATATGATTCCCTCCCTCAACACTGTTTATCAAAATCTTGTTTATTTAATAAATTATCCACTTGCCTTCCCTCTCCCTTATTAGTACTTAGGGCTGACTAAGTCTGCTTAAAACATCTGTCATGCTTCAGTTAATGCAACACAGGAGACTGAAGTCTCCATTACAATGCATTGACTTCATCAAAGGTACTGCAGAATTTGTTAAAGCAACTTTGATGATTCCCCCACCCCCCACAAAAAAAAATGTTTAGGCATTAAAGAGAAACTCAAACATTGCAGCAAACTTACTAGAAGACTATCAGTGTAAATCTCCCCTCCCCACATGCACTTCCTCCCCCCAAAAGGGCTATGATACATTAACAAAACAAAACAAAAAAAAGTTCTTTTAAAAAACAGAGTTCTCACCATGGTTGTTGCAGGATAACTGCAACTGTATTTCCCCTCAGTAGTCCAGCAAGGGTACCCACACTTGCAGCTCCCCAGCTGTGCCCGTTCTGGGTGGAGACCTGTCTCTCTCCCTTCTGACCAGGATATTCCCAGGTTGCACAGTTTCTTGCCTTCACTGTACATTTCCCACCAAAGACAGTCTTTGCCTAAACAGAACTGCTTGCTCTCTCTTCAGAGAAGAGAAGACAACAGTGTAATTGCTACAGCTATAAGTTTCCATACAGTTCTTTCTAAGCAAACCGACTTTATTATTAAGGCAAAAATCATTACAGAGAAAACATATTAAAAACAATAAAAGAACCTACATACATGCGATAAGCTTACCAGGCATCACCCCACGCTAGAGATTTCATTGAGATTGCAAGTTCATGAGAGCTTCAGCTCAGAACAAGCACATAGTCCTATGGGGCCTCAGTAGACCAAGTCTCTCCAAGCTTCTCCTAAGGACTGGGGTCCTCCATGGACCAGGGATCCTGTCAGTTTGCTGGACCAGGAAGATTTAAACTGAGTCAGTTTAAAAGCCAGGCTTTTATCCAAAAGTCTTTTCTTTGTCTGTTGGTGTCTGAAGAATCCAGTTTGAACTAGTATTGGGGTGGCTTCAAAGGCTGGTAACTGGGGGAGTTCATTAGCAGCCTCCTTCACTACTAAGGTACATACAATGCCACAACAACACATACACAATTGCATTTAAATACAATGTACCCCTAAGGTATTAACCCCAATTCAACAACATTCAATAAGGCTTTGCTTAATTCAAGAAAGTTTATTTTAACTCCATAAGGTTTGTTCAGGATATTATAGGATATTGTCAGTCTGTCACAATGACCACCAGCACTTATATGTTTTGTGGGTGGTTTAGATTTGTCTTAAAACATAAATTCCTCAAGGTAAGGACCTCTTTGCAGTACTGAGCACAATAATGCAAGTGCTCTGCAAATAAATAATATTTATTGTATTTACTTTTATGGCTAGGCTGTACTCATCTGGTAAGCATGTATTATATGATCACACAAATGGTGCTGTTCAGGATAAATTATCCATGTATTACATTCCTCAGTTTGAGCATCTGTAAAATTGAGATAATATTGAGTAACGTAAGATAGACAAAATGGATAAACCCTCTTGCTACTGGATGTAAGCCATGCACTAAATGCCTGGGATTGGGGGTTTAGGGGAAAGTATAACTCTCTCCCTGAAGCATCTGGAATTAGCCACTATGAAGATGTACAACCTGCTCTTCAGACACAGAGTAAAAGACAGGAGAAAACAGCATAAAGAAACTAAATAATTATTAGCCAAAAAGGAAGAAGTTGCAGCCTGAAGCAGCTAGAGGAAAGATGAACACAGCTATGTCATTTGCAAATTTAAAGAAGCAACCACTAAGAAAGCAGGTAGGGAAAGGCTTTCATAAAAGGGCAAGCCAAAACTAGAAGTCAGAAGATGGGGAAGGTGACTGAACTTCCATCCTATGCAGGACCAGAGAAACATTGGACTTTTGGTTTGAATGACTTTGTGGCATAGACTGGATAAGGAAAACCCTTTTAGGGGAAAACTTGAATGTTTATTTTTGGAAAACTACTCCAAAAATATGGACCTTTATTTCATTTGGCCTGTCACGTTGCATAAATGTGTTGAGCAATAAAAACACAATGCAATAACAATACTTTCCTCCCTACCCTACACGCACAAACACACAAAATATGCCTTATAGTTCCTTTGAGGTTAAAGATCTTTGGTAGCTGAATGATGCTAAGCAAGTAACCTGCAGTTACTATACTGTGAAACGAGATTTTCTAATTTTAAAGGCTTAAAGAGATTTCCCTCTCACTAACTAAAATCCCTAATCCTGCAAACATTTATGCATGTGTTTAACTTTACTACCATGAGTAGCCCCATTGAAAACAATGGGACTCCTGATGGTAGTAAGTTAAGCGCTCATGTACATGTTTGCAGGATCAGGGCCCAGATGATTAATTACAGTCCTGAACTGCTTGTTAGCTGAGTAGCAGGAATTCCCAGACTCAACAAGTGAAATTTAGAGCAAGTTACTGTTGAATGTGGTTGATGTTTTGTCCGTCAATTAGGTTATTTCAGAATTGAGGCAGAAAGAGATGTTCGGTCTCCCCAAAAATGCATTACACTGTACATTGAACTATGCAACCACTTCTGAGGTAGAACAGTGTTAACAGTGGTCAGTCATGCTACACAGCAGAATGGGAAGAAGAATACTCTGCCTAAAACTGCCAGGAGAGTTTAGAGCAGCAGAATGTAATTACCTAGATTGGAGTTTAGCCAGGACATTATGAACATTAACACTGAAAAT
Organism: Terrapene triunguis; assembly: GCF_002925995.2. NCBI lineage: Eukaryota > Metazoa > Chordata > Testudines > Emydidae > Terrapene > Terrapene triunguis. The sequence goes on from NW_020664447.1 coordinate 25,936,004, forward strand.
GACACACTAAAGATCAAATTAACACTTCATATAAAATTTGGTATAACAATGCCATTAAATTTATTTTGATACTGTTTAGGATAAAAGGGGACTGAATGACATTATATTATATATAAGTAAAATGTGTGTGAGCACTGAGATATTTGAATGAGTGGTATCACCAAAATGAAGAAATGACTGCCAATGTCTTTCAAAAAATCCCTTGTCAGCTACCTTCCCCTTTATTTCTAAACCTCAACTGCTAGTCCTGCTTCATGCCTCTAGATTGATTTATCTTCTGTATGTTAATTTCCCAGCAGATTCTGGCTGTTCTAGGTAAGGTATTTCCCTTAGAGTTTCAGCTCATTTCCACTTCATTTTGCCTCCCTATATCCCTGTAATTCTAGCTAGAAAATATTGTGGTGTTGGCTAGTGAGTTAGATTGCATTGTCTAGTTGACAAGGTGAAAGCAGTTTTGTCTTAATGCAACAGAATCAAGGAGAATTGATTATACTATTAAAGTATTTAAGGAAACAAATGGTGACATTGACACTGATGGAGCATGTCTCATTACAACTGCTGCCCTTATGCAATGAAGTGCAAGAAAAAAAGCCATTGAAGGAACTGACATTCATATTTTTATCTATGCACTCAGTACACATAACAAGAGAGTGGTAGGGTAGGTATTTACCACTATATTGAAAGCAAACCTTATGACCACAGCTGGAACAGAACTCAGATCCTCCTCCTCCAAAATCACTGTTCCCTTCAACTTGAATTAAAAGAGATACTGTGCTATACAGCTAGGAGTATAAGGCCTATGAAACACTGCAGAACAATTTATGCTTTCATCCTGTAGAAGGCAGTAGCATACACACACAGAGAGAGCTGGATTCATTACAATTCATTGATATTTAAATTCAATATGAAAAAATATTACTTAAAAAAAAATCTGCAGATGGCAATACCATGATTTAATGAAGGAAACATTGATTCTGGTAATGTTTTAAATGAAATTGTTTTCCTTCTCTAATTATCTGTTTTTGTTTGTACTACTGCAGGTCAAGAATTAGTTCTTTTAGCTGTCAAAATAAAAAAAGTTAATATAAATTTTAATGGATCAGCGGGTAGTGATCGATCTATTGGGGATCGATTTATCGCGTCTAGTGTAGACGCGATAAATCGATCCCTGATCACTCTGCCGTCGACTCCGGAACTCCACCACGGCAAGTGGCGGCAGCGGAGTCAACGGGGTAGCAGCAGCCGTCGATCCCGGGCCATGAGGACTGGAGGTAAGTCGAACTAAGGTACGTCGACTTCAGCTACGCTATTCTCGTAGCTGAAGTTGCGTATCTTAGGTCGATCTCCCCCCCTAGTGTAGACCAGGCCTAAGAAACGGGAAAAAAAACCCTCAAAACTCCCATTTGAGTGTGTATTTTGGGCTCCATGATGCAAGTTGCTGAGTGCCTTTTAACTCCCTTCAAAGCCAATTGGAAAGTACAGTGAGGCTTCTACAGGAAAGGAAGCATGTCAATCAAGCCAGGGTGATGAGAAGTGGTCAACTTTTCCTGCCACTGTTAAATGTTCATCTCTGTCATTGGTTTCTACTAAAGATGGGCCAAAACCAGATCCCTGATCTCTGAATTTGGGGATAATTCAGCATCCAAACCCAAATCCAGATCTAAACTTCACGTCTGGCTTTCCCTTAGCCTCTGTAATGCAAAATCCATGTGTGAATAGGTCTGACTTTGAGGGTTTGAAATCTGGATGCGAATTCTGAAGCTGTACCATCACCACTTTAAATCAGTATCGCTTTTGCGAACAGGGGCTGCTAACAGGGAGTTTCACAAGGGAGTTTGGAAAGGGAGTGGGGAAGGGGGCGAGGGTCCCTTGCCGGTTCTATCTGTTTTCCCTTTATTCCCCTTAAAACCTAAACTTCTTGCTTAAAAAACCCTTTCAGCGGACAGGGGGCTGCAGACGGGAGTTTGACAGAGGGAGGCTTACGATGGTTAGAAAGACCCGCAACACCTGTGCCAGCACTGCTTCTGTCTCCTCCACCTACGCCTGTAGCCAGACAGAGCGCCTGAGCATGGATGCTTCTACCCAGATCCTGGTGTGGTTTTGCAGAGACTGTAACTTGCAATTTCCACTTACTGATATCCAGGCTGGGGGGACCATCCAATGTGAAAGGTGCCTGCTGGTGAAATCTCTCAGGCAGCAGGTGGGAGAGCTACAGGAGGAGGTGGCTAGGTTGAGGAGCATCCGAATCCACGAGCAATTCCTGGACAGTGTCCATGTGGAGACAGCTGAGGTAGCTGTCCCAGTACACAGGACTGCTGATACACCACTGGTGGAGGAGGAGATGGCTCAGGGTGGACACTGGCAGCTGGTTACTTCTGGCAGCAGGCAGTGCTCCACCCCTGCTCCGAACCCTCCCGCCATGGTAATAGGTAACCGTTATGCTCTTCTTGATACAGGAAAGAAGGAATCACCCCCTACAGTAAAGGAGGAGAAGCCTCGTACCCCTAAGGCTGGGAGGTCTGCTGCCACCACTGCGAATAGGAAACGTAGGGTAGTGGTGGTCGGAGACTCTCTGCTGAGGGGGACGGAGGCGCCCATCTGTCGCCCTGACATTTCATCTCGGGAGGTATGCTGCCTGCCGGGAGCCCGTATCCGAAATGTTATGGAGGCATTGTCGAGGATTATCCAGCCCTCTGACTACTACCCCATGCTACTCATCCATGTGGGCACAAATGATACTGCGCAGTGTGACACTGAGCGGATCAAGAGTGACTACAGGGCTCTGGGAGTACGGGTGAAGGAGTTTGGAGCGCAGGTGGTATTCTCTTCGATTCTTCCTGTCAAAGGTAGGGGCCCGGGCAGAGACAGATGCATCATGGAGGTGAATGCCTGGCTGCGAAGATGGTGTCGCCAGGAGGTTTCGCTTCCTAGACCACGGGATGCTATTCGAGGAAGGACTGCTAGGCAGAGATGGCGTTCACCTTTCAAGGAGGGGAAAGACCCTATTTGGACACAGACTGGCTAACCTAGTGAGGAGGGCTTTAAACTAGATTCGACGGGGACAGGTGAGCAAAGCCCACAGGTAAGTGGGGAACATGGAGACCTGGGAGATGGGTCAGAAACGAAAGGGAGTGTGGGCTATATTGGCAGAGAGAAAGGAGGGTCAGGACAAAACTGGGAGGAAAGATCAAACCAGTATCTTAGATGCCTATATACAAATGCGAGAAGTATGGGTAATAAGCAGGAAGAACTGGAAGTGCTAATAAATAAATACAACTATGACATTGTTGGCATCACTGAAACTTGGTGGGATAATACACATGATTGGAATGTTGGTGTGGATGGGTACAGCTTGCTCAGGAAGGATAGACAGGGGGAAAAGGGAGGAGGTGTTGCCTTATATATTAAAAATGTACACACTTGGACTGAGGTAGAGATGGACATAGGAGATGGAAGTGTTGAGAGTCTCTGGGTTAGGCTAAAAGGGGTAAAAAACAAGGGTGATGTCATGCTAGGAGTCTACTACAGGCCACCTAACCAGGTGGAAGAGGTGGATGAGGCTTTTTTTAAACAACTAACAAAATCATCCAAAGCCCAAGATTTGGTGGTGATGGGGGACTTGAACTATCCGGATATATGTTGGGAAAATAACACAGCGGGGCACAGACTATCCAACAAATTCTTGGAATGCATTGCAGACAACTTTTTATTTCAGAAGGTTGAAAAAGCTACTAGGGGGGAAGCTGTTCTAGACTTGATTTTAACAAATAGGGAGGAACTCGTTGAGAATTTGAAAGTAGAAGGCAGCTTGGGTGAAAGTGATCATGAAATCATAGAGTTTGAAATTCTAAGGAAGGGTAGAAGGGAGAACAGCAAAATAGAGACAATGGATTTCAGGAAGGCAGATTTTGGTAAGCCCAGAGAGCTGATAGGTAAGGTCCCATGGGAATCAAGACTGAGGGGAAAAACAACTGAGGAGAGTTGGCAGTTTTTCAAAGGGACACTATTAAGGGCCCAAAAGCAAGCTATTCCGCTGGTTAGGAAAGATAGAAAATGTGGCAAAAGACCACCTTGGCTTAACCATGAGATCTTGCATGATCTAAAAAATAAAAAGGAGTCATATAAAAAATGGAAACTAGGACAGATTACAAAGGATGAATATAGGCAAACAACACAAGAATGCAGGGGCAAGATTAGAAAGGCAAAGGCACAAAATGAGCTCAAACTAGCTACGGGAATAAAGGGAAACAAGAAGACTTTTTATCAATACATTAGAAGCAAGAAGAAGACCAAAGACAGGGTAGGCCCACTGCTTAGTGAAGAGGGAGAAACAGTAACAGGAAACTTGGAAATGGCAGAGATGCTTAATGACTTCTTTGTTTCGGTCTTCACCGAGAAGTCTGAAGGAATGCCTAACATAGTGAATGCTAATGGGAAGGGGGTAGGTTTAGCAGATAAAATAAAAAAAGAACAAGTTAAAAATCACTTAGAAAAGTTAGATGCCTGCAAGTCACCAGGGCCTGATGAAATGCATCCTAGAATACTCAAGGAGCTAATAGAGGAGGTATCTGCGCCTCTAGCTATTATCTTTGGAAAATCATGGGAGATGGGAGAGATTCCGGAAGACTGGAAAAGGGCAAATATAGTGCCCATCTATAAAAAGGGAAATAAAAACAACCCAGGAAACTACAGACCAGTTAGCTTAACTTCTGTGCCAGGGAAGATAATGGAGCAAGTAATTAAGGAAACCATCTGCAAACACTTGGAAGGTGGTAAGGTGATAGGGAACAGCCAGCATGGATTTGTAAAGAATAAATCATGTCAAACCAATCTGATAGCTTTCTTTGATAGGATAACGAGTCTTGTGGATAAGGGAGAAGCTGTGGATGTGGAATACCTAGACTTTAGTAAGGCATTTGATACGGTCTCACATGATATTCTTATCGATAAACTAGGCAAATACAATTTAGATGGGGCTACTATAAAGTGGGTGCATAACTGGCTGGATAACCGTACTCAGAGAGTTGTTATTAATAGTTCCCAATCCTGCTGGAAAGGCATAACGAGTGGGGTTCCGCAGGGGTCTGTTTTGGGACCGGCTCTGTTCAATATCTTCATTAATGACTTAGATATTGGCATAGAAAGTACGCTTATTAAGTTTGCGGATGATACCAAACTGGGAGGGATTGCAACTGCTTTGGAGGACGGGGTCGTAATTCAAAATGATCTGGACAAATTGGAGAAGTGGTCTGAGTTAAACAGGATGAAGTTTAACAAAGACAAATACAAAGTGCTCCACTTAGGAAGAAAAAATCAGTTTCACACATACAGAATGGGAAGAGACTGTCTAGGAAGTAGTACGGCAGAAAGGGATCTGGGGTTATAGTGGACCACAAGCTAAATATGAGTCAACAGTGTGATGCTGGTGCAAAAAAAGCAAACATGATTCTGGGATGTATTAACAGGTGTGTTGTGAGCAAGACACGAGAAGTCATTCTTCCGCTCTACTCTGCTCTGGTTAGGCCTCAGCTGGAGTATTGTGTCCAGTTCTGGGCACCGCATTTCAAGAAAGATGTGGAGAAATTGGAAAGGGTCCAGAGAAGAGCAACAAGAATGATTAAAGGTCTTGAGAACATGACCTATGAAGGAAGGCTGAAAGAATTGGGTTTGTTTAGTTTGGAAAAGAGAAGACTGAGAGGGGACGTGATAGCAGTTTTCAGGTATCTAAAAGGGTGTCATAAGGAGGAGGGAGAAAACTTGTTCACCTTAGCCTCTAAGGATAGAACAAGAAGCAATGGGCTTAAACTGCAGCAAGGGAGGTCTAGGTTGGACATTAGGAAAAAGTTCCTAACTGTCAGGGTGGTTAAACACTGGAATAAATTGCCTAGGGGGGTTGTGGAATCTCCATCTCTGGAGATATTTAAGAGTAGGTTAGATAAATGTCTATCAGGGATGGTCTAGACAGTATTTGGTCCTGCCATGCGGGCAGGGGACTGGACTCGATGACCTCTCGAGGTCCCTTCCAGTCCTAGAATCTATGAATCTATGAAAAGCTTCATCAAAACATAAGTAACATGCCTTTTTATGGAACAGAGCTGGGCAAAAACACTGAGAAGGTGCTGCCTGGGTCAACTGACTTGGGCTCCAGGTGCTTGGGCTGCAGGGATGAAAATTGTTGTGTAGAATCAGACATTCGGACTTGGGCTGGAGCCCAAGCTCTGGGACCCTCCTCCCTCACGGGATTGCAGCCCGAGCCTGAACATCTACACTGCAATTTTACAGCCCTACAGCCCAAACTCTGCAAACCTAAGTCAGCTGACCCAGGCCAACCGCGGATTTTTAATTGCTGTGTAGACATACTCTCAGAAGTCACAGCCCATTCACCTCTGAAGAAAGATGGGGAGAAAGGAAGCAGCACCTGGAGATTAAAAGGAAGAAAGGAAGCATGCCAGCGTGGCCTCTCCAAATTACATCTCCCCTTTTCTTGACTAGAGAAAAATAAGTCTAGAAAATAAAATATACCCACCTATTCCAGTGGGGGTTCTAATCAGTCAAGAGTATTGCTTTCTTTTCTGTAACTATCATCTGTCCCATTCCTGCGTCTTACATCTCTCTCATGTCTCCTTTCCCGTCCCTCACTCCTGCTCTCATTTTTCGTTCACTGCATTCCTCTCTTTCTGTGGCTGCTATTTTTTCTTCTACCTCTCTCATTTCCTCTTTGTTCTTCCCCCTATGTGCTTGCACTGAACACATGTCACTCTAGACTGTAGCTTTTAAAGACACAGTGTGTTAGGGGTGGGGTTATAAACTAACAGCAGAATCATAAGTATTCCACCAGTGCTGGCATTTGTTTTGGGGAGACAGGGACCTGGCCACAACCCCACCCAGCCATACCACTTGGGATGCATACTGCTGCACTGTAAGCACCAGGATTCCTTCTGACCCCTGTCCAGGTGCACAAGGACGTGGTGAAGGGATACCTACTTGTGCACTCATACAAGGAAAAGAAAGGGTGAAATACTGGTACCATTGAAATCAATGCCAAAATTGCCATTAACTTCAATGTACCAAGAATTCACTCAAAATCTTTATGCTAGGGAAAATCCTCTTTTGCTTACACTCCATTCCCATATGCTTTTTGCTCCTTTGCTGCATTTTGTGTTCAAGTGCACCCGGGAAGGAGCACAAGAAGCTAGCCTACTCGTATTCCAAGTATGTCTTTAAATCGAACATGCAAAAGCTCACAAGGGAGGAACAACTGAAAGTGATCCTTATGTCCTCAGTGTTTGCCAGAACACAAATGCAGGTTGGTGGACAGAGCCTGACAAAGTTGTTTTTCTTCAGATATTTATACCTCAAAGTTATTCATCCTTTCAAAAGTTTGAAGCTGTTCAACTACGAAGATAGACGAGCAAAAATGATAAAAAGAACCACATGGCAGGACCATAAGGAGTGTAGGTGGAAAGATTAAAATGGAGGCATTTATTGTCTAATGCATATTTCTCACTGCACCTCTCCCCAGACGTACCCTTCCATCACTTCACTCTAATATTTCTGTGCAACTTATCCACATCATTTGTCTTTGTATTTTTCAGTGTATAAATGAAGCCTGCCATTTGCTAATGGACAATAGAATAATACCAGTAATTGCATGCTGACCCATATTTCATATTTTAATGTGTGTCACTCTGCACCTTCATTATTTCTCTGTGTGTGTTTTTACCGTGGAGAAAAGACTGAGCAGAGAAAATATGTGGCATACAATTGTGCACACACACACACACAAACGTAACAGCTGTCTTTTAGATCTTACCCGTTTAAAAAAATTAATCTAGTGTTAATTGGCATGCCTGTCTCTGAGACATGATACAATTACTTAATGAAAATTAAAAACAAAAAAAACACAAAGCAAGGTTTGCACCTTTGTATTCCAATAATCTCTTGACACCGCTTTCTGAGTTCTCATTGCACAATGGATGAGGAAGCACAGCACAAAGGCTGCAGTAAGAAGAGAAAAGCATGGCAGGGGAATAATCCTTCCTTTTAACATCAAGTTTTCTGTTTGATCCAGTGGTTTTCTTCCCTCTCGTTTTCTGACTGTGGGTAGCATGAAAACGTCTGGCTGAAGAAGCGATCGAAGGCTCATAGCTACTATTGTGAGCTAACATCTGTCTTTAGATCTACCAGGAGGGGAGGGAACTCTGGCTCTTCTCTTGGATAGATATGTGGAAATTCACTTCTGGACTAGTCTCAGGCTCATGGTTTCTGCAGGGAATGACTCAACAGAGTAAGTAACAAATCTCATACCACATCTATTAATACAGTCTTCCTCTTCTGAAGACAAAGATCTGAATCTGTCTCCACACAGAACCTCCATACAGGAATGTAAGCTCTAATTACAGCTTCTCTTTCTGGATGAAGTGCACTATTACTTATTATTCTTATTTTAACAACAGATGTTTCTTAAGGCTTGTCTAATCAGCCACACAGTTAATGACCTCTGTGGTGTAGAGTTATAGCACACTATCCTGCCACAAACTAAGAAGCTGCATGGACCCTGCTGCTGCATACTAATAGTTTTGTAGTAAGAACATAAGAACATAAGAATGGCCGTACTGGGTCAGACCAAAGGTCCATCCAGCCCAGTATCCTACCGACAGTGGCCAATGCCAGGTGCCCCAGAGGGAGTGAACCTAACAGGTAATGATCAAGTGATCTCTCTCCTGCCGTCCATCACCACCCTCTCACAAACAGAGGCTAATAGCCATGAATGGACTTAACCTCCATGAATGTATCCAGTTCTCTTTTAAACCCTGTTATAGACCTAGACTTCACAAGCTCCTCAGGCAAGAAGTTCCACAAGTTGACGGTGCGCTGTGTTAAGAAGAACTTCCTTTTATTTGTTTTAAACCTGCTGCCCATTAATTTCATTTGGTGGCCCCTAGTTCTTATATTATGGGAACAAGTAAATAACTTTTCCTTATTCACTTTCTCCACTTCACTCATTATTTTATATACCTCTATCGTATTCCCCCTTAGTCTCCTCTTTTCCAAGCTGAAAAGTCCTAACCTCTTTAATCTCTCCTCATGTGCGACCCGTTCCAAACCCCCAATCATTGTAGTTGCCCTTCTCTGAACCTTTTCTAATGCCAGTATATCTTTTTTGAGATGAAGAGACCACATCTGTATGCAGTATTCAAAATGTGGGCGTACCATGGATTTATATAAGGGCGATAAGATATTCTCCGTCTTATTCTCTATCCCCTTTTTAATGATTCCTAACATCCTGTTTGCTTTTTTGACTTTGATCAACTGCTGTTTGAATGGCAAGTTACTTTGTCACTTTGTCTTTCTGTGCCTGAGTCCCCCATCTGTAAAATGCGGCAAGTAGTTCTTTCCTCCCTCATTGGGGTGTTGTGAGGTTAAAAACCTTAAAGATTGTGAGATACTCAGATACTGCAGTAATGGGGGCCATATAAGTACCTAAGATAGATAGATACAAATCAGCAGCTGCAGATCAGTCTGCCCTCATAAGACTGTATGCTTGTTCTGAGCTGAAGATCTGATGAACTTGTAACCACAAAGAAGCCCCCTAGGATCGGGTGTTGAAAGACTGATCTTGCCATTACCCATGTGAGACTTTGGACGAACTCTGGTAAACTTATTAACTTGAGTGTAGGTCCTTTCATGGTTTTTAAATGTGTTTTCTCTGTAATGCAGAGAATTTTACCTTAAGAATGAAGTAGGTTTACTTAGAAAGAATTGTGTGATAACAGTGTAATTGCTATAGATATAAGTTATCAGTCTCTGAAGAGTAAGCAAGCAAGTCTGTTTAGGCAGACTGTCATTGCTGGGAATTACACAGTGAAGGCAGGGAACTGTCCTGCCCGGAAATAACTGAGTCACAAGGGAGAGAGACGTGGGTCTCCATCCAAGAGAGGCCACAGCTGGAGAGGTGGAAGCCTGAGAGTGGGTGCCCTTGCTGGACCACTGAGAGGAAACACTGTATAGGTGCAGTTGCCCTGCACTGTGACAGTATGTCACATAGAACATTACACACACACAGAGAGAGAGAGAGAGAGAGAGAGAGAGAGAGCACATGAGCCATGTAGAACTGACATATTGAGTAAATCTAACTCTTTCCCTCATGGTGGATATCTGTTAAAAAGGAGCTGGGGAGGAAGGGGGAGCAGAAGGGGAAAAGGAAATGAGACAGAAGTAAAGGGAAAATAAAAAAGATGCTCTCTATGACTTAGCTGTTAGTTTAAGAACTTCTACTACTTTTGGATTACAAAGCCAGTTATCTAACTGCCCATAGTGTAAACAGGGTGTGACACAATGGCCCATTGGCATAAGGTCTCAGTTCTTTGCATATAACTCATCCCAGATCTGACAAACTCACTACATCAAATATACCACCTTCATGGGATTTATGCCTAAAGTGTAGCATGTGAGGTCTCTACCAAAAGCTTGTCACTTATCAATTCTCACAATCATTGAGAGATGTTTGCATGGGTGATATTTAAGAAATAATGTACCTATATTGAAATTATGCCCTTATTCTCTTGGAGCGAAAGTGAGCCGTCAGGAAATGATATGACTTGGTGATAACCCATTCAAGTGAGATGGAGTTTCACCCTCCCTAGCTAGCTGAATATGTAATGCATTGCTCAGTTGTCCACTATTATAACACACAGAGAAGTCAATGGAAAACCCCTAAAGAAACTATAATCAAAACCACTTAAAAGGTAAAAAGGATCATTATAACAGACGGGGATGTCCCTGTGTATGAATAAAGACAAAAGATTGTTTCAGTATAACACAGAGGTGGGAGAGGTCCTCTGAATCCTAGTCCTGAGGAAACCCCTTGTGAAACAGAACATTTGAACTCTGTATTCTGTGAAACCAGCCACCTCTGCAACAGATTGAAATGTGGGGAGGGGTGGCAGGGCTCTAGATTATTAGATAGGAAAGGTAAGTATTCATAAGCATAGGCCCTAATTTGTGTTTTATTATTTTGTTTTGTATTGTAACTATTTGCTTCCATAACACTCTAGTTTCTAGTTGAATCACTATTCTTTTTTAACTAAACCTACTTTTGTTTTATTATCAGTACTTACAAGTGCTGTGTGTTTATACAGGAGCTGTTATTTAAGGTAAAACTTGTAAACTGGGATGCAATGTTCCCTTAGGAGCAGAGGATCAGGGAATTTCTGTGAGTAGCCAGTGCCAGGGACTGGATATCACAGGGTAATACTTTAAGAGGGCTCAAGGATTAGCCTCTGATTAGCCTGAAAGGCCAAGACAGGGCTGGCATAACTTGGAGGAGAGTACTTGAGTGGCTGAATGGCTGGTGGTGATAGGCAGCTGACATCCAGCCCCATGGCAAGTCTCACTCTCGCTACAGACAGTGAGCAACTAGGTGACTCAGTCCTGTGTATCCTGAGAACCAGCAGACAGAGTTTTTCACATCTTTTCATGGTTTGCATTATATCTCAATAGCAAGATTATCTCACAGTCATACATACTTTCTCCCATTTCCGATCCTCTGCACTGCCTCCTCCCCTCTTTGTTCAGTGAGAAGGGAAGAGATCCATATAGTCACAATGTCTCTACAATGACTATAGCAATTGTTTATGCGGAGAATTAAAATTAAGAAAGTATTGAATGTGATGTAGTAGCTGGAGAGGATTCTTATGCTTAAAAATTTTGGCATCCTGGCACAGAACAAAAACAATACCACAAGTAATGAACAGAGAGAAACTGAAACAAACAGCTTGCTCACGTTCAACAGTTTGTTCAAGTCCACAGCCTGGGAATTATTTGTTATATGTATTCAGCAGGGATTTACAAATGACAGAGACATTAACAGAAATTGGGATCAGTTAGCAAGAAGATTGACTTACAGAAAATGGGGTGACATTCACAATGCACATTATTTGCAATGAGTAGTTTGACCAGGTGGACCTATAATTAACTTTATTCCAAGCGTCTGGACTTCCTGGGCCTGAAAAAACTGGATGAAAGCAATAGAAGAATTCTTAATCCAGTGCTTAATTTCCAACCAGGAAGGGGCAAGGAGGAAGCAAGAATAGTTGTTTGTTTAGGGATTACAGACATCTCAGAATCAGTGTGTTTTAAGGAGGAAAGGATGCAGATATGATCAGAGAAGGGGGGTCTTAGAGGGGCTCGACAGTTCTGCTAAAATCCACATTGTTTTTTGTTTTATTCAGATTGATTCACCCATTCCCTAGTTCAGGCACATGCTTTAGCTATCAGAGAGAGCACTCTCTCCTCCCAGTGTTCCTTCAGCACAGCAGGTTGTTGTCCTTAACCCTGAGGAAAATCAACCGAGTTTTGAATCAAAACCCCCCTGGTGGGAAAAGCTTAGCTCTTTTGTCACTGCTCCTCCTACCTAGACAGGCAGACCTTAGTGGTTGGCTGCGAAAGATTGTATCCTGTTCTTCCCTTGCCATACTTCCCATGGTGATTAGCACATCAAAGGAAGATGTCTCGCAGCATGATGGGGAGACCTAGGGGGTGACTCCAAGAACAAGGCGTAAAAGAAAGAGTATATAGATCCACTTACCCAGTGCAGATGGTACACTGGGTTAAAATACTACAATTGCTGAGGAGGCCTTGTGAAATCTGGTTAACATAGAACAGATTGTCATAGGTGCCCAGCCTCTTTTACAAAGGAAAATTGCCAAAGGTAAGAAAGGGCTAGATCCTGCCATCCTTATTCATACTGAATAGTACCTTATGCTGTGAATAGCCTCATTAGTTTTTAATGTGGTTACTTTGCAGAGTATAGTATTACTCAGCATGAGCAAGCTTATCAGAATCTGGCCCAAAGAAAGGCTACACATGATTGAGAGAGGCAGAGAGTTTAATTGAACAAGCTTGAGACAGGAAGATAGGTGCTTCTCAGTTTTAATCACAACTATGAGTGACCTTGGGCAAGCTGCTTAACTCTGTAATTCAGTTTCCGCTTCTGTGAAATGGGACATATAGCAATACAAACTGCAAGTGCTGTCCCCTGGGCATTATAGTTTGCATGTATGTAACATCCTCCATCAGAGCATCATAGCTTTACAGACAGTGACTCAAGCCTTCCAACACATCTATGAAGTATTTTTATCCCCAATTTATGGGTGGAGGTCAAGTGCCTAGAGTCGTGCTTCATAACTGTTATAGAGTAAGGAAAAGAACCCCCATCTCCTGACCCTAATACTCTGCTGTAGAAGCCCCCTCCCCCTGCAAAAAAAAATATAAAAAAATCTTAAAATCTAACACATCCCTGAAGCTTGGGAAAGTCTGGAGCTGAACTCTGCGATTCATCCCCTTAATAAGAATGTATAATGGCAGATCTCTTTACTAAATCTAGCTCTATAGCTTCATTTTATTCCTGACTCCCTCCATATGTATAATTTCTTGCTGAGCCCTTAAATTTTCCATATACCTTGAAGCCACTCACTGTAATGCCTAGCTTTTAGCCAAAGTGAAAGAGAGAAAAAAAAATCTTCTTCAGTGCATATAGGAACAGTATAGTTAGCAATGGTGGCCATCAGAATGGCACAGTCTGTGTGTCTCTCTTCAACAGGCCAAATCAACTCTCTCCAAAATATGTTTCGCCTCTGCACCCAAGTTCCCAAGCATTCATTGAGTTCACATCCCCAGTATTCAGCATTCCTCCCCTAATATCAGGTCAAAGAAACACCAATGTGTCCCCAGGCCAACATATTTTAAGATTGTTTTGTTTACTAAATTAATTTGGTCCTGGTGACAGATGATGGATTTAAAGCCCTGGAATCCAAAATGAAGTTTATTCACAGGACAGGAGCACCAGTAACACAAACCAACCCCAGCTCACCTCCCCATCCTACCAGTGTGCTTCAGTAATGGTTTAGACAGACCTTCCTCTAGTAGTATGAAGGTAGTGTAGATTCCATGGTCCATTCAATCTTTGGCTAAATTTCCACATGACACCAGCCATCAGATAAAGATTTTTAGTGACTACCAACCTGAGGCCAAGGGCTTTGTCTCTTGTTCTCTGTACTTTGAGCCATCTATTTCAGTCAAACCATTCAAATTAATCACCTAGACACACTTTTATAGCGTAGAACTTTGAAGACTGATTAATTTTCATTATAGAATAGATCTTGGATACCAATACAGTTAGGGCTAGATCCTCAAAGGGACTTCGATATCACAAGGCTTAACTTTATAGACTTTCCCATACAATGGACATCACAGCCCAAGTCATGCACCTAGACTCCCTTTACAATACATGGGGAGAGTTAGGTGCCTAAGCCCGGGATTCACAACAAGCATGCTGAGCAGGGAACCACCTACTCTAGCCAAGAGGAAATCCTGAGGAGAGGGGTGTGACCTAACTCTGGTCCCTCTCATCCCTCACTTATCTCACTTAAGTCTGGACCAGAAGGAGGCACATATCTCTACTTCGACTTCACAGTTGGGAACCCTCTCCAGGAGCCTAAGCTGTTTTAGTGGTTAGGGCGCTCACCTGAGAGGTGGATAATGCAAGTTCAAGTTCCTACCTCCGAAGAACTGAACCCAGGTCTTCCACATCACCAGTGAGTGCTCTACCCAGTGGGCTAACGGTCATAAGAGAGTCCTCAACCCATCTTTCCCCACTGGCCATTTTGTGTGGGTTTAGATACTGATGGCACCAGGACTAGCTACATCATTTTTTGTTTCTCACATTCAAGTCCTTCCAAAGTCATCTGGGTAATGAATAATGACCATGCAACTGGCTTGTATGTCCCTGGTGGCTCTTGGGATTTCTGTTTCCCTCACACGGTCAAAAGATGAAGCTGGATCAATAAAACTGGATTCCTCCCACTTCTTCTACCCGAGGCTTTCCCTTCAGCAACTGTTCAAAAGCCTTGATTTGCACTGCAGGCAGCTCTCATGTTCAGCTCCTTCCACAAAGTACCAGAGGAACTCACAACCTCAATACACATTTTAATGCAGTTCATCCAATTGCTACCTGCAGTTTAGCCCAACATTTGGAAACAATTCTTTGCACATATCACACTGAAAATAAAAAGCTGATCCAAGACAGTGCTTTAGTATTTCATATTGTGGGGAAATCAGAAAACTGAGGAATAGGAAAGAACTTTATTTAAAGAGAGAGAGAACTAAATTCATCCCAGATATAATTCCACTGCAGACAAAAAAGTGATTTACACCAGGGATACATGCAGGCCAGAAATCTTAGTTACTGGACTGTATCAGCAAACAGAGTCTTACTACAAGAAAAATTACTCTGACCATAGTAGGGAATAGAAATGAGGTAAATGCCTTTCAAGGCCATTGCCTTCAGCTCTCTGCAATGAACCATTATGTCTGCAGTGTCCCTGCTGGAGTGACTCCCATCACCTGCCTGGATAAACAAAGCCAGGGAAAGGACAAAGTATACTATAAAGAGATTAAGAGATGGAATTAAGAGCCACAGGGGGAAAAAATTGAGAACTCCCAGCTAGACAATCTGAGAGCCAGCAGATCAGACAATAATTCAGGCAAACATGTTGTCCTTTGCTTTAGCTGTGTTAGCATGAAGTGACAAACTTACTTGCTAGCTCGAGCAAGGGTAAAATTCAGATGCATCTTACATGCCAAGAGGGAAGGGTTTCATGGGGAACGGGGAGCGTAGTTTTAAAAGCAGGGGCATGAATACTTGACTTCTCGATTTCTGCCTCAAAAATTGCTCTTCCAAAAGAAAGGAATGTTAAATTCCACATCAGAGCAGGAGGAACCCCACAGGTGAAAGCACCAGCAGAGGCAGCAAATCATGTTTACTGCATTCAGAATACTTTATATTGCCAGTTCATTTTAGGAGGAGGGTTTTTGAGGGGTGAGGGGGGCGTGGAGTGAAAGGTCAAAGTCTGTGCTCAGAGATTAAACTGACAGCAATTGGTGTTCCTTCCCAGCTTTCCCCTTCTTGAATCACAAAGCAATAAAGCTCATATTGCAAAGTAGACAGGATTAGAAGGTGCAAGGGACTGTACAATAAGCAAAGATTTAAAGAACTACACATTTGTAAGATTGGCCAGTCTAGGGGTAAACCATGATAACTGTCTGCAAGTGACTGAAAGGAGTAAATGCCAAGAAGGGAGAAGAGGTGGCTGGCAAGAAAACACATGGAATTCACATTTTAACATTTTTCCTGAGGGAAACGGGAATTCATTTAAAATGGGTTGAGTGGAGGCTGTGCTTCGAGAGGAAATGAAGTCCCAGGCTCATCTGATGAATGGAGGATAGGTCTGATTTCTTAATATAAAAGGCTACCTGCTAGTCCAGGGGCAACGTTCGGCACGCGGCTCGCCAGGGTAAGCACCCTGGTGGGTTGGACCAGTTTTATTTACCTGCTGACGCGGCAGATTCGGCTGATCGCGGCCCCCACTGGCGGGAAGCAGCGCGGGCGAGCGATGTGCTGGCCGCGGCTTCTCGCCGCCCCCATTGGCCCGGGACAGCGAACCGCGGCCAGTGGGGGCCGCGATCGGCCGAACCTGCTGTGTCAGGAGGTAAATAAAACTGGCCCGGCCCGCCAGGGTGCTTACCCTGGCGAGCCGCGTGCCGAATGTTGCCGACCCCTGTGCTAGTCAGTCTCTGGGAAGTTCATGAGCTGAATCTATAAAGGAAAAGCACCCCTCATTCTCAAGACTTAGACAAGGGACAAGAGACACAATTTATGACTATAAACAAGGACGTGGTGTGAACATAAGTTTAAATTCATATGAACATAAAAATCAGAGATAACTGGAAAGCAGAATTTTGTTTGTTTGTTGTGTTTTTATTTTTCATTTAAATTTTGTTTTCATAGTTATGTTCCAATGAGCTCAGCAGTTTTCTAGCTGCTGTTCTTCTTTGAGGCCTAATTCAGTTTTTGTTCTCTGGTTGTGTATATCAGTTAAATAGCTCATTGCTAGTCTAAGACTCTATAAGTACTTTTTAATTTTGGATCTTGTGGGGAGATGTATAATAATGGATGTAATATACAGAAGGGGGGAAATAGAGTTCAAGGGAACCACTTTTGAATCATGTACACTAGTATGAAAAGGGGGAATCAAGGGAGACATACTAAAGTCTTGAAAATTAAATATTTAAAATAAGGTTAACTCGGTGGCAGCAAAACCTTATAATTATTCTACTTTATTGAAAAGATCCATCAAACTATTTTGGCAAACAGCTGATCAGTTAGGGATCAGAGATAATCAGAACACTAAAATTTCTATCAAGTTATACACTTGAAAAATTCATTCATTCACTCACTCACTCACACACAGAGATAAAGGAGGAGGAGCTAGTCTCACTAGGAAAAAGCTAGAAATACAAAAGGTACAGTTTCAAAGAACACTTTACATAGCCACAGGAAAGTGAGGGTGGGGTAGGGAAGAAGACCTTCCAAGTATCCTTGAGAGTGCATCACTTTTGACTAGTACGGAAAGCTGTTTCTATACTCCACATTTTGGCTGTGCCAAATAATTTCATTTGTAAATAAAATGAACAAGCATTTGAAATACCTCCTATTTTCCAGAACTGCAATGACACTCATTATCTGTAGCCCTGTACTGCATTCTGTGGCTAGGCAATTTGCAAGCTCAATGTGGAGTAAGCTAATAACAAACAAGTATGTATAATACCAACATAATAACCAGCTACTTCATAATCTACTGGCAAAATGCAACTATTAAACATAAACCACATTTTAGACAATTCAGTATGCAGCTGACACAGGCCAGCCATGGGTGTTTAATTGCAGTGTAGACATCCCCTAAGCGTTCAGCATCTCTGAAAATCAGGCCACTTTTAGGTGCCTAAATACACATGTGGGTGCCTAGCTTTAGGCAGCCCAGGTTGAAAATTTTAAACTCATTGATTTGGCCAGAGAAAGACAGAGCTAAAAAATAAAATCCGGTTCTCCTTAACTGAGCACGAGATGCTGTGGGGGAAAAGGGCTAATGCTATCCTTGGATGTATAAGGAGGGGAATAGTGAGTAGAAGTAGGGAGAGGATTATACCTCTCTATACAGCATTGTTGAGATCAGTACTGGAATACTAAATCTAGTTCTGGCATCCACTTTATTGGAAAGGGATCAGAAAGCCAAATTAAAAGAAACCAAAACACACACACACACACACATATCAAGGACTCTACAAAATACCCTGCACTGTGAGACTTAAAGAGCTCAATCGGTTTAGTTTATCAAAAAGAAGATTGGGACTTGATTGCACTGTATAAGTACCTTAATGGGGTAAAAATACCAGGCACAAAAGGGCTCTTTAACCTAGTGGAGACAGGCAAACATGAACCAATAGAAGTGATTAAACCTTGAAACAAACAATTGAGGGAAGTGGTGGATTTTCCCTCTCTTGAAATCTTCAAATCAAAATTGGATGCCATTCTGGAAGATACGTTTTAGTCATACACAAGTTATTGGGCTCAACACAGCAGTAACTAGATGACATTTCACGGCCTGTGTTCCACAGGAGGTCAGACTAAATGATCTACTGGTCCCTTCTGGCTTCAAAAATCTATGAAACTATTATGTCAAGACCTGGCCTTTTAACCACAATAAAATGCTTCCTCCCTGGCTTAACTTCATTCTGGAGCTACACTCAATTTGACAAACAGTTCATGATTAGCCATTGTTAGCCATCACAATAGCCCATTATTTCTTCAGAACTGATGCCCTAACACAAATCAGAAAACTATAACTCATTTTGGCAAAGGTTTTGGATCTTTATACACAGCAAGTCATGGTAGCAACCAAATAGAACTGGTAATACTGACAAAACATTGAAAAGAGAAATACAAATAAGAATCTCATTGTCTGACTTTCAAATGTCAAGTAAATGGATCAAAAACTGCAGTGATTATCTTCAAATATGTAATCAATGTTGAATTTTAAGTCCTATTAAAAAAAAAAGGTTTGTCAAACCAAAATGTTTCAATTTGGGTCAGCCTGACCCAAAATAAAATAGTTCATTTCATTTTTTCCTGGTGAAAAGTAAAATAAAAAAAAAAAACTAGCAGTTTTGCAGAGACCGTATTTTTTGTCAAAAGAGCATTTTGATAGAAAATCCATGATCAGCTCTACTTGTGACCAAAATACTGTTGTTATGCTGCATACCACAGCTATTTTGAAATGCAGCTCCAACAGCAAGAATAGAACTCAGATCCTCTGCTTCAACAGCACAGGCCTCTGCCATTTCGGGAGATAAAGGAATATATCCACTAGCTATTACCAACATCGGACACATGAAACACAGTTGAATACTTCTGATTCAGTCTGGCAGAAAGTAGTGCTATGAGCAGGCACACGTGCAATACATGCACAATTATCTCTATACCCTTAAATATACCCATCTAAATACTGAAATACACACCTCACAGCTTTCCTAAGAATCCATAACCTCCTTCCTATCCCCAAATCAAAATAAGTCAGTCATGTCAGTATTTGGGAGTTCAATGGACATTTCACACTATTTTATACTCAACAGCCCATTGACTGTCAGTTTCAGTCTTATCTCTGCACATATATACTATGATGTGTGTGACGGAGTTGGAGGTGCTTTGTAGTAATTTATGAATACCATATGTTGACCTGGTTATTCAAGGTTTAATGTATGAATATGTATCAGTTAAGTTAAATATCAGGCTATAAGGAAAAACAAGCAGGAAAGAAACAGAACAGCTCAAGATAAGGCCACGTTTCTGCAAACATTTGAGGGTTGCTAAGCGACGCTACTAAAGGAAAAGGCCTGCACACACCAGACATCAAAAGGCCAACAGCAGTTTAAAAAGGGACTCTCTCATGGGAGAGGTGTATTTTTTCAGGAGAGTAGTTTTGGGGAACAAGACTGAGACAGGCACTTGGTGGGGTGTGTGAAGAAGTTAGGCCTGCCTAGCTTACCATCAGGGGCTGGTAACCCTTTAAGTAAGATAGACATGAGTGTAGACTGTTTAAAAATCCTTTTCTCTATAAATGTTTGTTTCTGCTGTTAAAAACAAACAATATTTTGGCTTTAGGAAGGCTATCCGATCACTGTATATCAGTGGTTGCACTTCTGAGGGGAAGAGACACAGGTGGCAGAACTCAGTCATTCCTGCTGGATAGGCATGGTTGAGACACAGAGTGCTGTAGCCCAGGGCTTGATCCAAGTGTGGACTAACTGTGGAACTGCACCCCAGGACTGGTAAAGACATAAGGCTTGACACCTCAATGAGTGCACTCAGACACCAGAAAAGGGATATAGGTGCAACTAGTCCTGTCAACCATGACAATCTACTGACTGATATGGTCATTAGTTATATTGCACAGGATTAATTCTTACTGACAATTAACATCCAGTCAACATTAACTCTACATAATGTTATGTCCTGAAGTCAAGTGTCTTAAATTGGTTGTTATTTGTTTTTGAAGTCAACAAGATATTTCACTTTGCATTTCCTTGTGCTTAACTCCAGGCCTTCGGCTATGTAGGATAGATATTATACAGGCACACAGAGTGTGTTGCTTCAAGTTCAGATGACTTGACAAAATAATCAGCCCTTACAGCAAATGGCCTATAAGAACTATGGACATAGGCTGGGGTGGAGGGGGCACACACATCTCTGGCATACTTTGTGATGACAGTTTATGATTACAGTTGAAGTTCATCTTAAGTCCTTGAAAACTCTTATTTCACTATAAACCTCAGGCTTGTCCCTAAAACACAGCCTTCATTAGAAAATGTGGATGGGACAGACATATCTGTCAGATAGAGTTTGTGTTAGATAAAATAAAAAAAGTTTACTTTATAAACAGAAAGATGGGATGGATTGTTATTTAAGAAGTGGAACTCAAACAATTAGTCCATTCTTGGTGAAAAGTAGAGCTGGGTCAGTGCAAAAAAGAAGAAAAAAATCCCCTGCAAAATACCACTGGATTCACTTCAATGATATTTACAACCCTTTTATTCATTGTCAGTTAGCATTTGTGCACTATTTTTTCTCCAAAAAATGCTTGAGGAGAGGAAAAATGTCTCACAAATATTCACATTAATAAGCATTTGTGGGACCATTTGCATGCCACTGCCTTGTAAGATCGTTGCTTTCCCTCCTCTTTATAAGAAATGTCAGTCATACAATTGGGAAGTAGAAACATCACCATGTGATTTAGGTGGCTCAAACAGCAACCAGTTGAAGACATCTTCAGAATAAATAGCTTGAACTTCCCAGAGTTTAAATAAGTCTGTAAAAGTCTTTGTTGAAGCATTTTGAATAATGCGTGGCTTAGTAATATATAAAATCAGAGTCTATTCACAGTTAATTTGGGGGGGGGGGACTAAATTCTCTAACTAAAAAAATTTATGAATAGTTTGCCCAGTTCTAGGTAAGACAAGGGACTTTGAATATTTCAAAATCTAAGATCTCCTATTACATTGGAAAGCCCCAAAAATCAAATCTCATGTAGATATTGGTGAGGAGGAGGAGGAGAAGGAGGAGATCATTTCAAAAGGGTGTCATAGTTTTAGCTACAATAAGTTTTATTTGCCTCAGGCTTTCCTCTCTCTGTTCCCTGAGTTTCTTCTCTCTGGTACAATCAAAATAGGATATGAAGCCAATAGTGACATCTGCAGGAGATGGCACCCAATGTCTTTTCCACCAGCAATCCCTCCCCTATATATAAAAAAATAATTGCTGGGATCTTCACTGCTTATGAATAATATATTGGGTCCCAAACTATGATGCAAGAATCCTTGGTCCACAGGACAATCAAAATGATAGAAAAAATTGTGAGAACTGTCAAGGACTGAGACTTAGGGGGCCAACAAGAGGATTTCTCAAAGTACTCTGCAAACAAAAGATATTGAGAATGACTGTAAGATGTTAATACATTCTAGCAGTGCAGTACCATTTTTGTTGTCATTTATTGGTTTCCCAACATAACTACCCTTTGCTGTGTCTTGGGTGGCATTCACCCCGTGAGCACTAAGTTGTCTATAGCACTTTTGTTAGCCTCTATGCACGCATTTTGAATTTCACCCATGATAAATAAATCTAATTTAGGGACTGTTCAAAGGTTCTATAAGCAGAGTAATAGCGGGGAAGATGTTTTGAGCTCTCACCTAACCAACCAGCCACCACATGTTCTAACATGTAGTGCAGGTTCAACAGAGCCAGAGCACTTCAAATAATTTCCCTTTGCAGGAAGGATGGTCTCGTCGTGAAGGCATAAGACTGGGAGATAGGGGGTATAGGTCCTATTGTCCACTTTGGTTAATCATATCTTGGTTTCTTCCTCTCTATATCACAGGGTGTTCGGAGGCTTAATTCATTTACATTTATAAAGGACTTTTTAGATCTTCAGATATATAGCAGAATTATTATTTCCCATTTTGGCAACTGGCTGGTTTCCAATTAACTCCCTTCTTCTTCTGTGCAAAGTAATCAGATCCCACTGGAACATAGCGTCTCTATGCCTCAAGGCAACTTTCTGTTTTTTTGCATGTCAAGACCACAAGGCTCGCAGCTCTACAATAATTACTGATCTACTTACACATTTGTGCCAAATTACACATCTGAAAAGATCAAAGTGTAAGGCTTGTGTCCCCTACAACAATGCAATCTCTAGACAGTCTTTTCTCTGGTGCTGTGAAAAAGTATTTCACTAGCACCGATGGTAGTAGCAGCACAAGCCAGATTTTGCAATCTGCTAAGGCCACTTTGCACTGCAAAGGGACCTTAAAATGGCTGGACAGGCCAGAAGAACATTCCCCCGGCACAACAAAGTTCTCCAGTGGCATAAATCCGGAGTAGAGGAGGCAGTTGTGCCTCCTCTTATGCCAGGTGTTCCAGGAACCCCAGCATAAAGGCAAGGAGGGGGCAGGTTGGGTGGTCAGGACAGGGAGGGAAATGGGAGGAGGCATGGGGGAATGGAACAGCAACTAATCTTTTTCAGTTGTAAGGTCCCTGAGGGACAACCATATGCTAATGGTGTAAAGCCCAAACATCTTCACTGCAAATTTTATATCCCTACAGCCTGAGCCCAAATCAGCTGACAGGCCAGCTGCGGGTGTTTAATTTCAGTGTAGACATACTTTAAAGTAGCAAATTCTGTAAGGTGCCTCTGTAACGTTCATGGGAGTTCTAAGCATTATCTGCAGAAGAGTATGGAAAATGTGCCATCTATAATATAGTCAGTATGGCCCCTATTAGGGAGAACTGTGTGTGTGCGCCATAGCAACTGCCAGCTGAGCTCTTTAAAGGTGACCTGTGAACCTATTTTATTGTAAATTAAAGAGCTCTAGATATATGTGCTGAATTCCCCATGTAACCAGGGGAATAGGGAATTCAATACATTAACAATATAAAATAGCTTTACAGGCTCTCTCTCTCTCTCTCCCAGCATGTTCTCTGCCAGTGATGTCATACCTACCTTAGAGACTAGATGGCATTTGTATGGAGGAATCAGATAAGATTTTGTACAGGTTGCTAGCACAAATTCCTTGATTCAGATTAGAAACTGGGCAGGGCAATTCAATGTTCACAAACAACAACTCCAACTGACCTTTTCCTCTTTCTGACAGAGGCATCAAGATCTCCCAAGAGAAGGGTTTTGTTGCTGTTTTCTGTTTAAAAAGAATCAAATACCTGTCCACACCATACAACTGTAGGTAATCTATCATGTAGTATATACACTTGTCTGATCTGCATGGATGATCTCACTGTGAGTTCCCAAAGGAAGATAGAAAGTAAACTGGGTTTGGATCATGCTGCAGGCGTTGGCTGTTCAGGAAACTCGTGGTTTGCACCTGCATTATGGAGATGAAACACACTAGAAATGTTTTGGAAAAGCTCAACTGCAGGCCCCATTGACTACAATAGTCTGCCATGAGCTTCATATCACCATTCAAGAGCTTGTCAATTTCTGAGAAGCACTGAGCTTGGTAGCTGCAGCAGATGTCATCAGAATAGATAAAGTTCTGCAAGAGGTCATTGATGTACACATTGAACAGTATTGGTGAAAGAACTGAGCCTTGAGGAAGGATATTGATCTGACACTTTCAAGAGCTACAGCAGTTGCCCATGTGCACTCTAAACCACCTGTTTTGGAGAAAGAGCTCTACTACTTTGACTACCCAATGTGGTGACTGGTTTTCAATGGGAGCCCAGTGACAAGAGTCCTGCTTTGAAGGGCATGGTCAGATGATGGGTATCTAGGATTAATCTCTTTATGTCTGCATATAGACTGAGGACGAATAAGCACCTTTTTTGTCTTGGCAGGGTGTGGTGCCAACCAGGATTGTTGCTGTAATGAAACTTGCAATGCCAGAAATATCAAGCATGTTGAAGAAAAGAATTATTGTCCACCTATTTCTTTTGCATCTGCAGGAGTTAATTCTTGCAAAATGGTCCATTTTTAGTGACATTGTAGTGGAGAATTATCTGAGGTTTCTTTTTGCCTCCTTCTACAACCTAATTGTGATGCATCATCGATTGGCAAGTCAGTAATAATGCTTTCTTTGGAACAATGGAAACCAGGGTGAGAGTGACCTAGCAACCCCGAACACTGATTACAATTTCTCTCTGCTGTGATGTGAATGTACCTCACTGGATATATCTGACATGTTTCATTACATTGTTCCAACATAGGTAAAATTTTCATTGAGTAGATCCTAAGAAAGTTAATACTAATGAAGAAGCTATCTCCAACTACGTATCTTCCAGTCTTATCTACGTATCTCCAGGGCTAAACACAAGCTCCCCATTGTCCAAAGATGAACCTGATGAACAATCAAGGGAAACATGGTCTTCCTTCTCAGAGCAGCTCTCAACATGATCTGGCACAAAGTCAGTATAATCTAATATGCTGTCATCACATGAGAACTCACTTTCAGAGTTTCAAATAATTTGTATAGGGTCAGAAGCAGAATATTGGGCCTGTTTGTTCACCATCTGGAATTCCGCAACACAGAAAACCCCCTCAGAAGAGTGTCCTGAGTTGGCAGTGTTTGGAGCACAATACCTCCAAAGAAAATCCCCTCAAAAAGTGTTAGGCAAAGAGAGCCAGCATCCGTCTACTCTGTTGAGGATACCTAACCAGTCCAGATTGGAAGGAACAAGCCTTACTGGAATACCTTCTACCTTCGGATGAATGTAGGCCGCAAACACTGTCACTGCAATTCATCATCAATTAGCATATGCTACCTATTACAATACAAGATACTCTCACTGGAAGCAAACATGTACATAGAACTGCTACAAATACATGATGTAGCATGTTTGGGGTACATTTCTACCCTACATATTTTTTTAATACAGAAAAATGTTTTGTCTTGCTATTTTTTCCCTGCTGAATTATGTACATGTGCCTAAGAGACAATGTCCAAAACAGCATAGTTGGAGGGCCACTAGTTCATGAGTTATCGCAACATACATGTTCATCGGGTGCAACATTACCCCCTGAATGTGGATGAGTGTTAAATAAAGCACTGAGGCAGAGGCCAATGATTAGGGTGACCAGATGTCCCAATTTTATAGGGACAGTCCCGATTTGGGGGTCTTTTTCTTATATAGGCTCCTATTACCCTCCACCCCCATCCCGATTTTTCACATTATCTGTCTGGTCACCCTACCAATGATTGAGCCAAAAAGCCAGACAGGAAGTTGCCAGACTATGTTCTAGAACATAAGTATAGTACATGGAAGCCAAAGTGGTGATTGCTTTAGAAATGTAGATTATTTAGCATTATCACGTGTGGGCCTATGTTCCACATCCTGTGGATTGCAGTTATTGAAACAAAGTTAAACATAATATCCATCTGCTTTGATATCCTCTAACCAAGAAAACAGAGAGGGGAGTAGGTATGAAGCATCTCTCCCCCTGTCCCTGACTGCCTAAAAATAATAAGCTAACTTCCAGCATGCAGTTTTATTATTGGCATTCGGGTAACACCCATAGGCTCCAATCAGGATCAGGACACCATTATGTTGGCCACTGTACAAATATGGTAAAAGACCGAAGAGCTGCCATGCAGCAGTTCTGTGAATGAAAACACTTCCCCGTGTGTGCACAAAGAAAAGGACTGCTGGTGGGAGCAGAAATCAAAATGAAAGGTAGCAAGAGAAGGAACTGTGTGTGCATGTGTACTGAAAGGGATTGTGTGTGTGTAATTCCAACCTACTGAACTGTTCAGTCCAGCAGATAAACCAGAGGGACTGGGGGACAGGGGGCAGGAACCACTGTGGTTAGTATTCTGAATGCATTAAGAGGAGTTTACTTTGCAAACATATGCTGCTTATTTACTGTCTAATGCAGAGGAATAAGCCAACACTAATGGTTGTTACTAATTAGATTTTTAAAGAGCTCACTGGGAATTTGT
>NW_020664447.1:25962800-26015368 GCF_002925995.2 Terrapene triunguis
AATGGTTGTTACTAATTAGATTTTTAAAGAGCTCACTGGGAATTTGTAAATCAAAATTACTGTGCCAGATTCGGAAGATTTGGACATATTTTAACTGCTTGACTGTGTGGCTGAAGTAGGCAAAAAAATAGCCTTAAAATGTGGCATTATTATTCAACTGTGTTAGTAGCTACTACTCAGTGTTAATTATGCATTAAAAGAAAAGTGTTATTTATGACTGTTTAGGGCAATATTTTATTTATTTATACTGTATATTCAGGCTTTCTTGACAGAAGGCTGCTTTGCATGTGCTTTATAATTTAGAGGAAATACACAAAACAACATAAAAACAAAAAAAACAAGCAAACAATGCTCAGATCTCATTTGGGAGCTAACACATTAGTGAGTTGCTTCCAGTGTGCTGAATATAAATGATCACTTGATCTTATACTCTGACATAAATGCTGTCTATTATAGGTGCAGCTGATGTGCAGTCTCTAGCTAAGAGGTCAGCACAAGAAGTAGGAACAGTGGAAACTTAGTGCGGCTGAAGCCCATGTTGAAACACGCTAATTAAACTCATCTCAGACACCTCACTAAAAACAAATCTGTGTGAAATGTTTGCCACAAAAACCCCTTCTCACCTAATCACAATGTTTCATGAATTGATTTCACCAGGTTTGATGTTCCTGTGAGGTGGGAGGGTCCTAGAGCCCAGGCTCCAGGCCAAGTCCGGAAGTCTACACTGCAATGAAACAGCTCCGCAGCTCGAGCCCGAGTCTGCTGGCACGGGCCAGCTGCAGGGTTTTCTTTGCTGTGTAGACATACCTATAGTGTCTGGTCAAACAGAACAATTAGTTCTCCCCAAAATTGGGTTTTTTTAAAAAAACTTTTCAATTCTCGGAAAAAAATGAAAAAAGTTTTGTTTTCAAGTTGACCCAAAACTTTGTTTAATTGACAGCAAACTGACAAAAAAAATTGCCTATTTGTACTTAGGAATGTACACACACAATGCCACACTCAGAGGAACCAAATAACTTGCTGATTAACATGTTAAAACTGACCAGGAACACAATTAAATGTATATGAACTCAAATCCCCAATCCAGGTACTGAAATCTGTGGCTCCGCTCTACCTGTAAGTACAATAACAAGAGGGAGAGGATCAGCAGGATAGTCAAGTTCCTTTACAGCACTTCAGGTCCTGGAAAGTTCTTAAGAGACCTCTGGAATAAATGCAAAACAATGGGAAACTCGCCCATTTTAAGGTCCCTTCTAAGAACAGGCTCAAAACAAAACTCAGGGGGCTAAGCCAACATGCTGCTCTTGGCAAAGCTAATGAGCAGCCTGTCTAAAAGCTAATAGAGACAGCACTGTGCAGCAAGCACTGCCTGCTTCTTCCTTACCACAGCACTCCAGCCAATTTAGTATCACAGAACAGCTTCCTGATTTTCATGCAGTTATCACGGTCTTTCGTCATGTTTATTTTTCCCCCCACATCTGCATCCGAGAGAGAGAGAGAGAGAGAGAGAGAGAGAGAGAGACTACTGGCTATTTGAAAAGTTATTTCCATATAATCAGCGTGTATGGGGGGAGTGCCCAGACGTTTTTTCACTTGAGTGTTTCCTTGCACTCTAGCTACCAGCCGAGGTGTCATCTCCCTAGCTCAGTGTGGCTTTCACCTTCAGGCTGGGTTTGTGAACTGCTGAAGGGAGCATGTTCCACTCTGCTAGTGCTCTAGGCCACACCTGAAGAGGTGGCAAATTAGGTCCTGCCAGGCTTATTGCGAACAAATCTGTGGTTACTTGAGAGCTCCTTTCAGCAGACTTTTCTCTTTCAGCCAGTGAAGACTAAAAGGCTGTGACGAGACAGCAATTTTTATACAGTCTCATGCCAATAGTAGAAATTGTTTTAATGACTTGAGAATTGAGTGACTTGTGATACTAAGGGGAGAGAGGGAGATCTCTCTCTATAATTATTAGTCCTGCTGTCATAAAATTCCACTACAAAATAAGCAGCTTTGAAATGTTGGCAGAGGAGCAGATTTGAAATCCTTGCTGAGGATCTCATTGACGATAGGGCTTCACAGACAGTTCAGATAATGCTGCCAAACCCACAACCACAAAGCACCACACCACCACTTTGTGTAGGGCCCTACCAAATTCATGCCCATGAAAAACATGTCACCATGAAATCTGGGTTTTTTTTGTGTGCTTTTACTCTATACTATACAGATTTCACAGGGGAGACCAGCATTTCTCAAATTGGGGGTCTTGTCCCAAAAGGGAGTTGCAGAGGTGTTGCAAGATTGTTTTAGTGGGGGTTGCGGTATTGCTACCCTTACTTCTGCACTTCCTTCAGGGCTGGGGTGCCAGAGAGCAGCGGCTGTTGGCCGGATGCCCAGCTCTGACGGCAGCACAGAAGTAAGGGTGGTAATGTCAGACAATATCATCCTTACTTCTGCACTCCTACTGGCAGCTGATCTGCCTTCAGACCTGGGCTCACGGCCAGCAGCCATTGCTCTCCAACTGCCCAGCTCTGAAGGCAGCACTGCCATCACCAGCAGCGCAGGAGTAAGGGTAGCAGTACCGCGACCCCGCCCCCAACTCTTTTCTGGGTCAGAACCCCTACAATTAAAACACTGTGTAATTTCAGATTTAAATAGCTGAAATCATGAAATTTATGATTTTTAAAATCCTATGACCATGAAATTGACCAAAATGGACCATGAATTTGGTAGGGCCCCACTCATGTCCAGAGAACTGCTCATGCTGATCGGCAGTTCTTTGGTGGTAACTTCAAACCACCCTGTGCAATCAGAGTATCTCTCTGTTATCACTGCACTGATTAGGCTTACTGCATATATTCCCTCCCTTTTGTTCAGCAGGAAAACTCCATCTACTCCATCCCTGAACTCTCCACACAAGCACACTCAGCAGGAGCCAAATTAGAGTTCATTTACATGGTGTAAAACCAGACTCATACTGACTTCAACTCAGTTATTCCAGATTTACATTAGGGCAAATGTGTGTACAGTTTGGCTCTAGGTGTGAGTGCTTGTGTGAAGAGAGGCTAGAGTGGATGGAGGTTATCAGAGGGGAAGTGATTCTTGTTTGTATAGTTATGTAGGGCTTATTTTCAAAAGTTGCTGAGCACCTGCAGTTCCCATTAATGACAACAGGAATGAATCAGGCCCTTTGAGATATTTGAATGAAAAGTGCTACAAAAATGTCACTAAACATGTGCTAACCAATTTGGTGATCTATATAATCACCAGAGTTATATCAGTTTGTATCACACACAGCCATACTATACAACGTGTTAATAGAAATGTCAGATGCATGCAACCTCCTAAATCCACACTTTTATAATAGACTTCAAGACATGGTCTCTGTCTTACTTGTACTGAGAGGAATCTAGCTTTATTTATTTATTTATTTTTAAAAAAACACTACAACAAAACTAATGCTTAAATATTTTGCATCTGCACTGGTTGACTACATGTTCCCTTTTCTTTACAGATGATGCATGTTGTCAATGTGGGGAGAATGTCAGTCTTCTACTGGTCCTACCAAACCATGCAAGGAAGTCAGAATATCCAAATCATCACATTAAAAGGGTCACAGAGCTGTATAATTTACAATCCCGTTTTGCAGACCGTTCAAATTCTGATTTTACATTCCACAAGAACAGGAAACCTTACAACTTAAATCCATCTCTGTGATCATAACCATAAATGTGAGCAGCAAATGTTACAACACCTAATCCATTCTAATGAACATTTTTAAAGTACAATGGGATTTTATCTTGCAGCCATCTCAGATCTCTCCCTGCATTAGTGAGGCAGTGCAGCAACTCTCTCAGTAATGTGGTCATTAAGTTTAACATTTAGGACATTTTGGACAATAAGCAAACACATCTGTAAGGGAAATGCCATCTGTGCGTTAATGTATATAAGTACATCCATGGTGTATTGTGATGATAAATTCATAATTATGTGAGTTGCTCTAAAATTACAGTGATGAGGGCCATATAAATACTTAGGTATAGGCAGACCAACAAACTCACACATTGGCTGCAGAGATCATATCACTTTAAGAAAATTGGAGACCCGTTAATCATTTCTACCAGTTCTAGTTTAACTTAATCCAGTGTTTACCTATAATTTTTTGCTAAAATTATATCAAAAACTTTTACCACACAGGATTCTGTAATTGTCACTTTGCTGTCTCTAATGGCTGCTTGGAACTCCATGGTGAGCAAGGCCCCTTCAGATTCTCTTGTTCCAAAAAGCATATGACTTCATTACTTGAGGGGAAAAAAGAATCTCCTGTACGCAGGGCTGGTGCAACCACTAGGTGAACTAGGCAGTCACCTAGGACGCCAAGTGGTTGGGGGCACCAAAAAGCTCCCTCCGTATTTCCCTGGACATGTCCTTTTCGTCTTTAAAAAGCCGGGAGGAATTGGTAGAAAGGTCTGGGATTTTTCTCCCTCCCCGCCCCATGCAGAGTGCAGCGCGGCTGATTGGGCGCCTGGGCCTGATTGAGTCTCTCCCATTGCCCTCCAGCAGCCAGAGTCCCTCCCCTGCTCCCCCCCCACTCCGCGCCGCATCACCAGCACTCTGCGGGGGAGGGGCTGTGCGCTCAGCAGCCTGTTTGGTTTGGCTCCATGTGGAGCCAGCGGCTCGAGCGGCATGGTGGTAAGGGAAGTCCCGGGGGGCAGTCAGGGAGATGGGGGGTTTAGATAGGTCGGGAGTGCTGGGGGAGGGTTAGATGAGTCGGGAGTTCTGGGGGTTCGGTCAGGGGGAGGGTTGGATGGGGCGGGGGAGTCCCAGGGGTCTGTCTGGGGGCAGGGGTGTGGATAAGGGTTGGGGCAGCCAGGGGACAGGAATAGCATTGGCCTGCTAAACCCAGGGTTGTGAGTTCAAGCCTTGAGTGGGCCATTTAGAGATCTGGGGCAAAAAAACTGTCTGGGGATTGGTCCTGCTTTGAGCAGGGGATTGGACCAGATGACCTCCTGAGGTCCCTTCCAACCCTGATATTCTATGATTCTATGACAGGTAGGGCCCTAGGGGGGAAGTTGGGGGAGGGGCAGTCAGGGGACAAGGAGCAGGGAGGCTTAGTTAGGAGCAGGGGGCAGTCAGGGGACAAGGAGCAGAGGAGGTTGGGGGGCAGTCAGGGGGCGGGAATTGAGAGGGAGTGGATGGGGACGGGGCTTGGGCAAGGCTTCTCCCCCCCATCCTCTTTTTTGATTGTTGAAATAAGGTAACCCTAAAAAAGTGGTGCTTTGGCTTGGCAGGGAGGAGCTGCCTTCCGGAGGCACCAGAGAGCCAGAGCGTCAGTGGCGAGCCCCAGCCATGGAGGAGCCAGTGCAGCACAGGGGAGCAGCAGCCCTGCAAAGGCGGCAGCACTGCTGGCGGGGAGCAGCCGCACCCAGGGGGCTCCTGCAGGCTGCAGCAGATGCATGCGGTTGGCGGCCCCGTGCACCCCCCCCCTCCCGACTCCTCCCTCGCCATGCTCAGGCTCTGTGGCTCCCGGGCATTTGAGCCGCCACTGCCACTTCCGGAGCAGGCTCAGGGCCCCATGCCCCGGCAGTGGCTCACATGCCTGGGAGCCGCAGAGCCCGAGTGCTGTGAGGGGGAAGGCGGGGGGCGCATGGGGGCCGGCACCCGCATGCATCCACTGCAGCCTGCAGGAGCCCCGGGGGGGAGGGGGTCGCGCCAGGCCGCAGCCTGGGCAGGAGGGGTGGGGGGCGTGGCTGCTCCCCGCTAGCGGCGCCGCCGCCGCCTTTGCAGGGCTGCTGCCCCCCTGCGCCGCGCCAACTCCTCCATGGCTGGGGCTCACTGCCACCGCAAACAGGATGCTCTGGCTCTCTGGTGCCTCCTCCCTGCCGAGCTGCTGCAGCGGCCCAAGCCCGGCAAAGCCAGTGAGTGGACTCGGGGCAGCAGCCGCCGGGGTGGGGTGGGGAGGGCTCGTGGGGGGGCTGTGCACCCTCCAGGGGAGTTCAGGGGATTGGGGAGAGAACCTGGTCTGGGGAGCAGCCCCTGGGCACAGCTGGCCCCTGGGCAGGCTGGCCCTCGGGGTCTATAAAGGCTCGTTGGGATTTGCCCCTCAATGAACCGGTGTGTGTGTGGGGGGGTGGGCACAAGGTGGAAGTTTTACTTAGGGCGCAAAATATCCTTGCACTGGCCCTGCCTGTACTAGTACAGAACCTGAGACAAAATTCATCTGTTCCCATTCCAACCAGTGCAGGGCAGTGGCAGAAATACAAAACAACCTGTTCAATAGCATCAGGGATTCGCATAAATGTCCCTCAAGGTTCAGAAAGTTGATGGAACAAACAGATCAATCAATAGGAATAATTTCCCAACAGCAGAAGATCATGGAATAGATAGAAAAGTTAAATGTGTAGCTTGGCTAAGCAATAGCTAAGAGGTGGGCGGGGGGGGAGAAACACAAAAAGTCTAGAAATTCTTGAAGGGTATAATAGAGGAACCCTGGGTGAAGTAACACCTCCTGTGAATGAAGAGCTCATAAAATTCCAGAAGACAGAGACATTGAGCAGCAAGTAGTGGGCATGACCGAGAGACTGTGCTCCTTAAGGGTTAATTGCAAAGCATGGCTGAAGTTTGGAAGGGCCTCCAAAAACTGAGCCAAGTGATACATCTTTCCTTAAGGAAAGATGGTGTAGCTCCTCATACATGGAAAATATTCTCAAGAAGGTTTTCAAGGGCTCAACACATTAGGCAAAATATATAGTGCTCACTGACTAAGTGCATGCTTTCCCCACTGACACCTGTGGTTAATTATAGTCCTCTCTTGAGAGCAGGCTAGCGCAGGGAGAAAGGGAGCAAAGGCAGTGTCCCTGTTTGAGAGGCTGCCTTCATAGCAAGATAGGGCTTTACCTTTACCATAGACATTTACCTCAGTGGATATGTCTCACCAGTCGCTTGTTGTGTACGAGTATATTCAAGAAATAAAATCTTTGACAGGTAATGGAGGCAGATACTAGATAAGATTTAATCATCTTTGTTAGTGCTTACAGCACCCACTTATAACACACACAGCTCTACCAAATCACTTCAGTTCTGGACTGCAGAGCCTTGCTATTCCAATCCTGGACCTTCTACACACCTCTTCAAAGGATCTCCGTTCAGACATGTAACACTTCTGCTATTCCAGTCAAGTACTCCCCAAACACATCTCTGCCAAGGTACTTCAATCCTAACTTGCAGAACCTCTGATATTCTAGTCCTGAACCTCTCTAGATCAGAGGCTGTGAATTATGCTGGAATTGCATGGTCTTTAAAAAAAAAAAAAAGTGAACAAACACGTATTGAGATATAGCCACTGTGATAAAGTCAAGCCAGATGGCTGCAAGAGGGTAGTCATCGTCTTGGGTTCCGGGAAGTGGGCCGGGGCAAGCCCGCCCACTGCTAAAGGACCCTCCCCCAGCCTTTGGGGAGGATTCACAAGGCCCAGGAATTCAAGTAGTTACGGGGCCAACAGAAAAAATAACAAGGGCAGGTATGAGGGTCAAAGGGCCAAAAATAAGGAACTGGAACGGGACACAGAGCAGAGAATCCTGGACAGCGCCCACTGCTACTCAAAGGTGTCAAGGTTGCTAGCAGATGCTGCTCAGAGGAACTCTGCCCAGATGCGTGAATGGAGGAAGGATCAGAAATAGGCCCCACGGTCATAGGAAACCCCCTCAGCCAACCTCCTCTCCCTGGTCTTATAGATGGCCACTTTGGCCATGCTAGGAGGAAGTTGACGAGGAGGTCCCATGACTTTGTGGGGCCATGGATAGGGTGTGCGTATATAAGAAGGTAAGGGGATAGTGCAGCCAAAAACATAAAAGGATGTCTAGGAGGAGCTAGGATGTCTAGGAGGTACACTCCAGGTATACAGACCCAGGCACCAGGGTCTCCCTCACGCCGCAGAAGGGACAGGCGTCAGGGACGGGAAGAACCGAACCAAGTACAGGCCCATGCTCATGGCTCCATGGAAGACCCGCCAACTGATATCCCTGGTGGGCCGTGGGACCAAAGTGGAGTATAGGCTGGCCCACTGGGGTTCCTCACCCTCAAGAGGTGGTAATAGGTCCTGCCACTTCATATCAGGGTGGGACACGAGGGTGAGGAAATGAAGGGCAGGGAGCATGAGTGTTACAGATGTTTCCTTGGCGCGGTCCAGAAGTGAACTGGCTGCAAGTTGTGCAGCTGGCTCGCGGTCAGGGCCGGCTCTAGGCACCAGCAAAACAAGCTGGTGCTTGGGGCGGCACATTTTTAGGGGCGGCATGGCCGGCGCCAGAATGCTGCCCCTAAAAACATGCCCCGACCGCCCTAGCTCACCTCCGCTGCTGCCGCTCGCGCGCGAAACAGCTGATTCGCGCGCCACTGCTCCCCCTCCCTCCCAGGCTCTCAAACCTGGGAGGGAGGGGGAGATCCCAAGCAGCCGCGGCGCACGAAACAGCTGATTCACGCGCCGCTGCTCCCAGGCTCGAGAGCCTGGGAGGGAGGGGGACATCCCGAGCGGCTGCGGCGCGCGAAACAGCTGATTCGCACGGCGCTGCTCACCCTCCCTCCCAGGTTTGAGAGCCTGGGAGGGAGGGGGAGACTCTGAGTGGCCGCAGCGCGCGCGTCGCTTCTCCCCCTCCCTCCTAGGTTTGAGAGCCTGGGGGGAGGAGGCAGGGCTGGGGATTTGGGGAAGGGGCAGAGCTGAGGCGGGGCCAGGGGTGGGGTAAGAAAAAAATGGGGGGGGCGGCCAAAATTGTTTATGCTTTGGGCGGCAAAAATCCTAGAGCCGGCCCTGCTTGCGGTGTATGGTTTGGATGGCTGGGAAGACTCATGAGGGAAGAGGCCTGATGAAAATGTTTGGAGGGCCCGGGGTGCAGGGTGGGCTGCCCTCACCTCCTGAAGTACGCGCCAGGGAGTACAAAGGGTGGAGAGCCCCATGCACTGAGCAAGCATCAGGGGATCCACCCAGTCTCCCCAGTCATAGTCCAGGAGGTCTCCGATTCTGGTGACTTCTGCTAGGACCAACCTCTGGTGCACCGAGGGGAACTCCGCCACTTGCACACGAAATTGGGGATCGTGTAGTAGGGGCTCCATGAGGAGGCCACCACAGACCTGGTCACCAAAACCAGACGCCAGGTCCGGAGGATGTCCTGGTAGAAGACCGGCAGCCTGGAGAGGTCTCGCAGAAGACCTCTCGGATGAAGATAAAGGAGCTGCTGGTCATATCAGAGTCCTCAGAAGCGGCACAGGAAGGTGTGTGCCAACGTGCTCCATGCTGGACTACCTGCACCATAAAGGAGCCTCTGCAGGGCCTGGAGGCGGAAGACATGGACCTGAGGGTGCAGGCACTTCAGGCCCTGTTCTCCCTTCTCCAGGGAGAGATGGAGAACCCCTGCAGAGAGCCAGTGCAGTCCCAGGCAAAAAAAACTCCAGGACCAACTTCTGGAGCTTGGCCAGGAAACCTGGGGCCAGGACCAGAGCGTAGAGCCGTTGCCAGAGCATGCACACGACAAGCTGATTGAGCACCAGTGCCCTCCCCCATAGGGAGAGGCACCAAAGTAGTCCCATCCACCTCCACAACCGCTCCGACACCCTGTCCTCTAAACCTTTCCAGTTCTCCAACGGAGATAGATGCATGGCAGAAAGGTAAACACCAAGATAGAGCAGCGGACCCGTGCTCCACTGATTGGCCTGAAGCGTGGGTGGGAGGGAGCTTGCCTGCCACCAGTCGCCGACCACCAGGCCAGAGCTCTTGACCCAGTTGACCCGGACAGAGGAGGCTGCCGAGTAGATGGCCTGGCAGGCCTCCACCCGCACCAGGTCGCCCGGGTCCTGGACCACGAGGAGCATGTCATCGGTGTACTCCAACAGGACCAGCCGCAACTCTGCTCTCTCGGAGCACCAACCCTGTCAACCTCCAACGGAGGAGACAAAGGAAGGGATCAATCGCCAGAGCATACAGCTGGCCTGACAGCGGACAACCCGACGCATCTCTCGCCCGAAACTCACTCGTTCCATCAGGGTCCAGTTGAGCCTGACCAGACACTCCGCATAAGCCTAAAGTACCTTGAGAAAATCCACAAACTGAGGCCTGAAACTGAACACTTGCAGAGTGCCCAGGAAATACCCATGGTCCACCCCGTCGAACGCCTTCTCTTGGTCCAGGGACAGGAGGGCAAACAACAGAGCATCCCTATACCCGAGCTCCAGGAGATCCCAGACAGAGCACAGATTGTTAAAGATGGTGCGGTCTGAGATGGTGTAGGTCTGGTTGGGGTGCACCATGTCCGCCAGCATGGACCCCAGCCGCCGCAGTGAGATGGCTTTTGCTACGACCTTGTAGTCCATGCTGAGGACCGAGATGGGATGCCAATTCAGAAGGTCATGGAGGTCCCCCTTCTTCGGAAGCAAGGCAAGCATGGCTTGCCTGCATGACGGGGGAGGACCCCACTCCACAAGGACTCAGCCCACACAGTGACAAGGTCCAGGCCCAGAACACATAGTATAACTCCATTGTCAGCCTGTCCATGCCCGGAGATTTAATAGCAGGCATGAAATGGAGGGCTTCTAAGAACTCAGCCAGAGTGAGAGGTAGCTCTAGCCAGTCCCAGTTGCCTGTGCTGACCATTGGGAGTCCGTCTCAGAACACTCTGCAGGCATCGGTATTGGTAGGATCCGGGGGAAAAAGACATGCGTAGAAGGCCCTGGCCCTCCTGCACATCTCCTTCGGATCTGTGAGGGGGGTGCCCCCCTCTTTTGTCCAGGGCGTAGAAGAAGTGGAAGCCGCGATACAGCTCTTGAAGGAGATGGATGCAGGATCAAACGAATGTGCCCCAGGCCCGCTGATAGGCCGAAGTGTCCTGCCTCCCGATCCCTTTACCCTCCCCCAAAATGGCCCTTATGGCCCGGAGAACTTGACAGAAATCCCCACAGCACTGGAGAGTGAGCTGCACCTTATTCCGGGACCCATGGATATCCCAGAGAAAAATACACAGCTCATCTTGCAGCTTATCGGGGGATGGGGTCACTGGCCCCTGGCTGTCCTCCAGTGGGGTCCCCATGACAGCCTCGTGGCCTACTGAGACAGGCAGGCAGGGGGCGGACCCTCAGCATGGTGCCCATTGTACCATCACCACACAGGCTGTCTCAGACCCATCTCAGGAGGGGGTGGCGGAGGGAAGACAACAACCCCGAAGGGGTCAGGATAGGGGAACATGAAGGCCACCCCAAGGGTCCTCAAAAGGGAAGGGGAACGAGACGACTCCAGGGGCGGCATCAGCACAGGAGGTGAGGGGATGGGAGTGGCATCAGGAACAGGGATGGGACTGGGATCAGGGGCAGGATCGGGGAGGGGGTCAGACCTGGGATTGGGGGCCCCGACAGCCAAGCTACTGGGTTGTGGCACCTCTTGGACAGGCCCAGGGGTGAGGGGAACAGGAGCAGGAGGGGGCCCCTCAGTGATGCTGGGCTCAGGCACCAGAGCGGATTTCGTGCCCACAGCATTAGGAGATGAAAGTTCAACAGCAGGGCCCCCATCTGGGAAGGAAAACAGTCGCCCCACTCCGATGGGGGGGGGTGCTCCTGACAGCTCAGGGCCCGGCCGCATGGCACTGGGCATCACTGCAGTGGGCTTGGCGGCCACAAGTGGCATGCCGGCCACAGCTGAGCAGGTGGATAATTCCAGGAGCTCCCCAGGAGTGAGAGTGGGAGCAGCAGCTGGGGGAAGGGAAGAGGGGGTGGTATGAAGCTGCCCAGATCGATGCCTGCTAACGGAGGGTTGCCCTCCCTATGAGTGACTGGGGTCAGACCCAGGGCCTCAATCTCTTCAAAAAGAAGTCTCCACCCACTACCCCGGGGGCCTCCCCGCCACTATCCAAGGCAACACTCGCCTCAGTGCCAATGGGGTGCATGGATGGCAAGGGAGTGAGGGTGGGCTTCATCAGAGGCTCCCACAAGGAGGGACTCCAGAAGAGGGGCAGTACTGCCCCTCCTTGCTGCCATGACTTCCCCAGCCAGCTCCGGTAGTTGGAGCTGATCTGGGGACTCTGCCCAAGTAACCCTCTTCCTGGTCTTATAGGGGGCCTCCAGTCCCTCCACATTGAGGTGGAGGAGCTGAGACGGTGCTTTCTGCTTGGCCCGCTTCCCCCAAACAAGAACCCAGCCCTCTAAGGTGTTATCAGGGGGCTGGCTAGCAAGGGTGGGGCCAGAGGTCAAGGGCAATGGTCTGGGGTGTTGGGGAGGTAGTAGGAGGGCAGCATGGAGAAGAGAAAGCTCCCCTTTGGGTGGGCCCTCACCCATGCCTGGCTGTAACCCTACTGCACCCTCCTCCACGGGCCCCAGCATACTGCACACAGTGGAGGTTGGGCCCGCCTGCTTGTCTGGGTGTGCTCAGGGGGCTGCCCCTGGGGCCCAAGTGGGAGCAATGATAGGCTGGGAAGGAGGAGGGGCAACTATGGACACTGGGCAACCAGGGTCACCGGCAGTGATGGGGCCGGCACCCTGCCAGGGCTTGGGGGTCCCGGACACTCCTCCATGACGGGCCAGCTGGCAGTTCCTCCTGACGTGCCCCATCGCCCAGCAGAGGTAGCACCAGGCCTCCCCCGAGGAATAATGCACTTGGTATTGGGCCCCCGGTAGGGGACCAAAAAGGACCCCTCGAGCGCCTCTCCATCACACGCTGCTGGCGGCACTTGAAGCTGTACCTACCGGCGGAATGAGAGGATGTGATGGAGAGTGGGGTCCTTACAGCCCAGTGGGAGAGGACTAATAACAGAGCGGTTTCCCCAGGGTGGAGAAGAAAGGCAACAGGGCGGCATTAGGGAGGAAGAGCAGGACAGAGGTCTGAACCACCCGTACACCCAAGTCCTCCAGCAGCTCGAGAGGGACATACACGCCCCCCACCGCCAGGCCCTTCTCCACTGCCTCCTGTGTGGAGGCCTCCGATGCCAGGAAGACTACTACCACCTTCCTGTACATCTTGCAGGCCGCCACCACAGCCATAGGCCCCACCACTCTTGCCACTGCCCGCACATAGGTCTCCACGTGGGGCAAGGTGAGCACCAGGAGGCAACAGATGCCATACTTCCTGGGGAAGGGTCCGTGGCAGCCAGAGATGGAACCAGAGATAATGGTCGGGAGAGATGACATAGCAGCAGGTGAGGGGGCTAACGCCACCTGGGCGTACGCCCCGATGGCCAGGAAAAGGACAGCCCCAGAGCTGGTGTGTGTGGGGGGGAATAACAGGGAGATGGGGGAGGGATGCCATGGTCAATGGCAGGGCCATGACAGAGGGGGCAGCCCCTACCCAGCGGGGGTGATGACAGGCAGTTTGGCAGCAGCAGTCGAGATGGTAGCCACAGAGGGAATGGGGGGACAGGTGGAGGAGGGGCAGCAGGTTCTGCCTGGGGGCCCTATCTGCGTTATCCCCCGCCATAGTCAATGGGGATGGGAGACTAACACTGGAGGGTGCGGGGGGGAGAGGAAGGTGAAGGTCGACCACTCCTCCCCTCTAGGAGGAGGAGGGTGCCAGAAGAGGAGAGGGCACCATGGCACCTATCAAGGCAGGGAAGGAGGGGTGCAGTTGTAACTCTCACCTCCTGGGTGGGGTGTTCTGTCCCATCTAGTCTCAATGAGACCACTTAGAGATAGAGCTAAAATGAGTCTGATCTACAACCTTAGCTAGTTGGCTTTTAGCTCATGCTATAGAGGCTGATGCACTAAGCTCCAGAGGTCCCATGTTCGATCCCGCCCGCCGGTGACCGGGGGTCTGTCCGTATTACACAGTCAGTGACACAAGATGGGATTACCGGCTCCTCCAGCTGCACTAAGGGTGGGGGAAGGACTATAATGTCATTGGGGTGTGCGGTGAATACTAGGGTTCAACGTAAAAGGGGGAGGGGCACAAATGCGTGGCAGGGGACATGGGCACATGGAGCAAGGGGGCTAACCAATGCAGGGGCAGTGCAGATGGGGAGGGGAGAAACAGACGAGCCAGAAGTGGGCTGGGGGCAGCATAGGCAAACTGAAAGGACTAGCTTCAGGGGCTGGGGCGGGGCAGGCAAACAAGCAAAACTCCCAAGGGCAAAGTGTGGGGTAGGCAAACAAACTGAAGCTACTGGGGGCCAGGGCAAAAAAAAAGGGGGGGGGAGATAGGTAACAAGGGGAAAGGGGGGCAAACTGCTGCAGAGAGACTGGCGGGCAAGGCAGAGGATGGGAAAGCCCAAAAGCAGCAGGAGAGGTAAGGTAGGGTTACCATATTCAAACATTTAAAAAAGAGGACACTCCATGGGGCCCCGCCCCCGCCCCAACTCCACCCCCTCCCCGCCCCCGGCCCCGCCCCAACCCCACCCCTTCTCCGCCCCCGGCCCCGCCCCAATCCTTTCCCCAAAGTCCCTGCCGCAACTCTGCCCCCTCCTCTGAGCACCCCGCATTCCCCCTCCTCCCTCCCGCTCTGATCTTGGTTGGGGGTTGCTAAGTGCTTCCCTGCTCCCCACTCGCCCCGCAGCCCCTATGCCCATGCCTGCCCTGCTCCGCCTCACCCTGCAGCCTCTGCACCCCCCCGCCCCTGCAGCCTCTGCTCCCCCCGCCTGCCCTGCCGCCTCTGCTCCCCCCACCTGCCTGCCCCTGCCGCCTCTGCACACACCCCCCCTGCAGCCTCTGCACACACCCCCCCTGCCCTTCCCCTGCAGCCTCTACACACACACCCCCGCCTGCCCCCCTCCCTCGCTCACCCGGCAGA
The DNA here is from genome assembly GCF_002925995.2 of Terrapene triunguis. Taxonomy (NCBI): domain Eukaryota; kingdom Metazoa; phylum Chordata; order Testudines; family Emydidae; genus Terrapene; species Terrapene triunguis. The sequence continues at coordinate 25,977,535 of NW_020664447.1, forward strand.
GGGAGAACTGTGAGCTCCACGTGGATTCCAACACTGCCGGCTGCTCTGTGGGGGAGGAGGGGGAGGGAGAGGGACTCTGGCTGCTAGAGGCCCTAGTGGCTGCGAGCGGCTTTCCATCAGGCCAGGCGTCCAATCAGCTGCGCCGCACTCCGCAGGAGGGGAAATCCCGGACATTTCTACTTAATTAGAAATCCCCCCCGGACGGCCATTTAAGGCTGAAAAACCCAGACATGTCCGGGGAAACCCAGACGGATGGTAACCCTAGGTAAGGGCCAGTTCAAGGGGAGGGAGTAGGCATGTGCGCTTGCAAAAGCCCAGTCCGTGTTTGCTGCTGCGACAGGCCCAAGCAGTGGGAAAGGGGCGATGCAAGCAGCTGAGTCCTGGAGGAAGGAGTGGAGGCAGATGGTAAGTGAGGGTGCTGGAGGGGGCAACGGTGGTGGTGGAGAGGGTAGGGAGGACAGATGGACCAGGGGGCAGGCTCCACGCCACACCCCCGGTCTCCCCACAGCAACAGTCAAGACCCTCACCGCAAGACCAAAGTTAGAAAGTTACTCAGTGTTCTGCAGGGTTCCTGCACGCTCCCCCAGCAGTAGAGGCAGCAGCACCAGCAGGCAGTTTGGCAACCAGGCGGGAAGGACCTCTCAGGTGGTGGCAGCGGCAACAGCAGGGGCACGGTCCCTCACTTTGCCTCCAGGGAGCAGGCCAGCAGCCCCCCCCACCCCTCCCAAGCAGAAGCAACCAGGGAGTCCACCAGGCAGCAAGACGGGAGTGGGAGAGAGAGAGAAGAGAGCCTGGCCCAGACAAGAAGCCAAAGCAAAGGAGCCCTGGGTCTAGCAGCAGCAGCTCCACACCCACACCTCAGGCCCACCCTGAAGACACAATCAAGGGAGCCCCGAAGGGGGAAGGCAAACCCTGGCTGAGTGGGACTGATTACCCCAGGCCCATCATCACCAGAGGGGAGAAACACTAAGGCTGGTGAGAGAAAAGGGGTGCCTTGCCACACCACCAAAACTCATTTCAAATCAAGTTTCTAGAGTATGTGGAGGAAGGTATATTAGTATTAAACCACCCAGACCCCATCTCAAAATTCTTCCTCCCACATTGCACTGCACGTCAAGACAATGGATGATTCTCTACAGCAAAATTATTTGTATTTGTAATTTGTATTATTTTTATCAATTTGTTGAAAATTGATAATTATCTTGTGAGAAATTATCAATTTTCCAAAGCAGACACATTGGTTAGCAACACTCCAGAAAAAACAAACAAACAGACAAAATAAAGTAGCAGGGATTGCTATTGTATGATGTTGGTTATGGTTATAACAGCAATAACCCTCTCCCAAAAATGGCCATTACCATGGTTAATGACTGGTTAGTTAGAACACAAATGACTCTCTGCTTTGCCCTGGGACATTAATTTACAATCCAGCCATTAATTCCAGGTAATGTAACAGCCATATTTTAGAGGCTCACTGCTGTAGTAATCTTCTGTCATAAGATGCGTGTAATGCTGTTAGCTGTATCTGTAATACAAACTCTAGTATATTTGTACTATGAAAAGGTCTTCCTATAGTGCCACCAAATTCACTTCTCTTTTGTCCCATCTTGCACCTGGAGAGACCGTGCTCTGTGCTGGAGTCAATTAGATACCTTTCACACGTGTGTTTCATCTTCCTTCATACATTTCTTGTCAATACTGCAACAGCATCTCAGCCCGTTTTTGCAGGGATGCTTGGTGAGGTGTGTGGGAGAGAGAAAGGAAAATCTTTGTGCAATTATTTTTAAAAGGGGGGGAGGGGAGAAGAAGGTACATTGGGTTGTTAACTGAGGGAGAATGAGAATCTGGCATTGCGTTCAGGAATGTCCCTGTGCACAGCAGGTGTCAGACAATAGCCGAAAAGTAATCTCTCCAAGGGCACAGAGTAAACACACAGGATTGAAATTCACAGCCTGCATTCACTGCAGCTCCTCTGTCCTTGAACCCTGCCACAATGGTAAAAATGTTAACCGTGGACATCATATCCAGAGGAAAGCACACAACAAGGCTAATCAGTAGCGCTCACAGACCTTCATGCCAGGGCAGGGTACTGATCTGGAGCTTTCATCATCCACTCTGGGTGACAGAAACTAATAGATTTGGAGAGGTGGGAGAGTCAGCAGTGATGTTCTTTTTCAAGTTAAGTTCCTCTAATGGAATTTTGTTACATATTTAAATGCTTGACAAAAGCAACTAATGAGGAGCATCAAAGGCAGCAATTCTGCTGACTTGCAAGAAAATCCTCACATAAACTGGAAGCTTTAGAGGTGTGGGCTGAATGCCTCAAGGGAATGAGGGTAAGGTAGAGCTTTTCACCATGCAGTCCTAGCCCAGGTGAATAGCATGAGGAAAATACTGTTCATCTGACAAGTTGCTGTGGCCTAAGGGAAATAATGATTAAAGGTCTTGAGAACATGACCTATGAAGGAAGGCTGAAAGAATTGGGTTTGTTTAGTTTGGAAAAGAGAAGACTGAGAGGGGACATGATAGCAGTTTTCAGGTATCTAAAAGGGTGTCATAAGGAGGAGGGAGAAAACTTGTTCACCTTAGCCTCTGAGGATAGAACAAGAAGCAATGGGCTTAAACTGCAGCAAGGGAGGTCTAGGTTGGACATTAGGAAAAAGTTCCTAACTGTCAGGGTGGTTAAACACTGGAATAAATTGCCTAGGGAGGTTGTGGAATCTCCATCTCTGGAGATATTTAAGAGTAGGTTAGATAAATGTCTATCAGGGATGGTCTAGACAGTATTTGGTCCTGCCATGCGGGCAGGGGACTTGACTCGATGACCTCTCGAGGTCCCTTCCAGTCCTAGAATCTATGAATCTATGAAATGAACTGGGGACCTCAGAACATTTGCTAGTGAAACAGGTAATCCTGCTCACTGAAAATGACAGCACTGAAACTGAGCAGGGAATTGGTTTTTTAAAAAATATATTCCAATCCCAAATGAGAACAATGTTTAAATATCAAAAGTTTTGCAAACAAAAAATCTCCTCCAAAATTATGGATTGGGTCAAACAAAATTGTCTGTCTGTTTTTTTGTTTGTTTGTTTTTTAAATGTTTGGATGTTTTTCTGAAATATATGTTCCAGGAATTATTTGGAGGAAGTTGTATGGCCTGTGACAGGAGGAGATCAGACTAGAAGATCATAATGGTCCATTCTGGCCATAGAATCTGAGTTTTAATTTAAAACAAACAAACAAAAAAACATATGAATTACCTTAAATTTCAAAACCAAAACCCCATTTTGTTCTTCACAAAACAGAACCCTTTCCTTTTAAATGTGTCAGAACAAGGCATTTGCCTTCCTTTCCCTCCCCCCCCCCCCAAAAAACAAAACAAAACAGGAAATTTGTCAAAACCAACCCTTTCCTACATTCCATTTGTCAAACCAAACATGTTCTGATGTCAGATGTCTCATTAAAAAAAATTATTGACCAGCTCTGGCCACCACACTTGTCAAAAAACATATCCTCACTGGCAGTTTCAGTGGGGATGAAAAGGACTGGATGCACATGGAGATTAACTACCACCTTCTGACCTACACAGAGGATCCCCTGTAGACTTGTCAGATGGAGGGGGATGTGGGAGGTAGCTACTGGGTAGAAGAAAATTGTGCCCCGCTCTCTCTCTTTTGTACGATTGTATAGGAAACTTTAATTCTCAATTTCCTATCTTTTGAATGCTTGACTTTGCAACCCTAATAAGGTTGTTTTACCGTAGGAAATTACACATAAAAAAACACCTAAGTGTTTGGAAAAAAACAAACCAAAAAATAAATCAGAAATTCTATCATGTGACATCATATAGATGCCCACATAAGGTCATCAGCAGGGTGGAACCCTTAGATCCACCACACAGACCTCTGCCACTTGAACTAATCAATAGCAATAGTAGATTGTGTGGACCACAACCAGACAAATTTGCCAATAGCAGAGGAATGGTATCACTCAGGAATATTGGGTTCCATTCCAGTGGACTCTAGTGAAAACAGACTCTTATGTCCATTCCCCCTGAGTATGGCTCCTTCTAACCCATTCTCTAAAACTTGCCCCTGTCCCAGGTTTGTCTCTTCCTCATCCCTTTCTCCCAGTCTCCCCACTTAGCCAGTCCCAGTCTCCACTCTTCATGCTTTTAATTCCAGTTCCAGACTCCTTGTCTAGAATGTCCTAGTCTCACCCCTTCAAACTCCTTATCCCAGTGTCCTCTTCCAGCATCAGCTTTTTGCTCTCAGTCTCCTTGTCCAGCCAGTCCCAGTACATTCCTTCCTGGGTCATCATCCAGTCTGTCATTGTCCGACACTCTGGCCTCCAGTACCCCTCCATCGCCCACTCATTTCCCCTGTCCCAGTACTCTCCCCAGATACATCGTCCAATATCAGTGTCTGTCCTCCCTCCTCCCCTGTGGGGATCCTTGCCCCAGTCTCCTTGTCCAGGCAGTCCCAGTCTCCTCCCTGGTTCTTCATCACATCTCAGCCTCCCTTCTACCTACTGGTTCCCACTTCCCTCTTGCCCATTTCTGTACTCATCTCCCAGACCCTGTCTCCTTGCCAAGCCAGTCCCAGGCCCAACGCCAGAGCCCCCCTTTGGATACTCACCCAGTGTACCAATGAGTTCTTAAGCTTTCATTGGTGCAGACAGACTCTGCTCCCAGGGGAAAGTTCTTAGACCCCTCTTTGAGAGGCAACATCTGCCATTACTGTTATTGATTGAAACATTATACATTCATACAGTAAGAGTCTAATGATTAGACCGCTATACAGTTTCTTGAAATCATTATAGGTTTCCCATCTACATCATGCAAATCTTCTTCCTCATTACCCTCTGGGAAGGAGTAAATAGGGGAAGAGTTCATGGGCCTCCACATACTCTTATGACCCTAGTACTTGTAATTGGGAAGAGAAGCCACAGTAGGGTTGACCCCTTTCAGAATGGGTCTTAACACTGTGCTTTGGGCAGCTAAGAGGTCCCTGACCCTTAGGGGCTAGAATCTCTCCACTTCCCTCTGAGCCAAGTCCCCTTCTCCTTTCCATCTGCTGAGGAGAGGTAGGTTGTTGCATGCTCCTTCACCCCTCTCAGGTTCAGTTACATCTTTACTAACCAACCTGAAGTTGTAGACTGAGGAAATATTTTCCATCTCCATTTTCCCTGTCTTCCCCAAGCAGTTGCTACACTTATCTGGGACTCCAGCAGGTATCTTTCACTCTATGCATCTGAAGAAGTGAGGTATTTACCCACGAAAGCATATGCCCAAATAAATCTGTTAGTCTTTAAGGTGCCACCAGACTCCGTGTTGTTTTTATAACATTGGCAGTACTTTTAATTTTCCCTTCTCCCAGTGGGGTCTGGAATCACATCTCCGTTTATCTGTGCCTCAGTTTTCCCACATCCACCAGGTGTTTTGGTCATGGACGGTTAAAACTGACTTAGTTTCCCCTCCCTTTGACTCTGGCTTATATGAGTTCACATCTGAGTTCTTTGGATTTAACCAAGTTATATCATTTCCCACTAATATTTCAAAAAGAAAAGCCTCACTATCAGTATCTTAGAACTTTCTTTGGTTCTCATTGCAACTCAAATCATTAAAGTTATTTAATATGCTCTTAAGTAGCATGCTCAATTTCACTCTTTATTAATACTAAGAAAAAAAGCCAGAAGCCTACTGAAAAAAAAAAATCTTTACTTTCTTGTTGTGTTCACATAAATGAAATATAAGTTCCATTGTAAATTTGTTAAAACCTCCTATTCACTTCAACAATAATGTAAAACATAGAAAAAGACTTTCACAAATGGCATCATTAAACCTTCCCCAGGAATAATCATCATCATCTAAAACATGGCAAACCTGTTTTTTCCAGCTTGTCTTCGTACTAAATTGGGTCTCAGGACATTTACACTGGCAAAGCTGCTATGATTCAAATTTCAATAAAGCTCCAGCCCAGCCTGCCCCTTTTGGTTGGAGGAGGTGGTGGGGTGGGAAAAGAGGAGTGAAAAAGCTTAGCAGCAAATAAGGTGGCCACTTCAAAGTCATAAATCCTGCCAAAGCAACCCAGAGAATAATCATCAGTCAAGACTTTAATCATCAGCAAAAGCCAGTTCAGAGAATAAGGAGGGTCCTAAGGGTAATAGCTGTAAAATGAAAGTGTCCACTGAGAGCATTTGTTTCATTACAGACAATTGAGCCATTTCTCAGCCTTGTTTATCTTTAGCTTCCCCTGTTAGACCAGAGAGAGAGAAAAGAGAAATTATTACTATCTTCCTCCAAAGAAAGAAAAACAGAAGTGCCAGAAATGCTATAAACACTATTTTCTAGTGGTTAGTGTGTATAATTTGTTTTTTTGCCCGAGTTAAATAGGGACTTATGTATCTTTCTGACAAATGGGGTCAAACCTGACACACTGCAACATTATGGGGTTTAATGATTTAACATTTTTAAAGCACTTTTGGATCCTCTATGAAAGGCCACATATTATTATAGCAGACATTTTGTAGACACACTCTTCATTGGTAGCAGCAATGATGTGAAATGATCTCAAATGCCTTGGCACTGTGTGTTTTTTTCGGTCTTATTTCTCTCTCTCTCTCCCCATTTTCCATTATGTAGCATTGTATTTATTCTTCCTATTATGCAACAGATTTATACTTTTAAACACTCCCCTAACTATCAGTGAGGTTTGACCCTGGGACCTTCAGCACTAAAAGTAGAAACTTCTACTTGAGCCTACAGAGTAATGACTCTAGATAGCAGCTGCAGTAAACACTTTTCTGATGCAGACTAGGCACAAAAGGAACATTCATCATTTATTTCAGTGGGGGATTTACCATTTTTCACCACGAGCACTCAGCTAGGCCTGTGAAACATTTACACCTTGACCAAACTTATGAATTCTTATGAAAGTTGCTACAGTTTATTATTTATTACTTAAAAGCTGACAATGTGCTCAGCTTTGGACACAAAGATATAGTGCATGCACAGATATGGTCTACAGGGCAGACGACATACTGCCAGATTCAGTGGATGTATTTAAAAGGGGGTGGCGATGGTCTGGAGTTGATAAGAAATAATAATTTGCATGCCCCATCTTAACCTGCAGAACTACTAGTCATCAAACTTACATTTTTACCAAGTCAAAGAATAAACAGATGCTTTTACTCACAGAAATTCAGTGGGAGTTGGGCAAAACAAAGGAAAACAAAGTAAAGTCTTCAGGAGACAGCAGACAATACACAACCCCTATTTAACAATCTGAACTGGACCTAACACAAAATGGCTGCCTTTTTCTGCAGACAGCAGAATCTTTACAGATAAAGGTTCAGGAGGCATAACAGCCACATATCTATTGGCATCACAAAAATTGTTCAGCCCTCAGGGACATGACAGTAGAATTATTCTGTTTTATCCAGGCATGATGACGGGAGGAAATAGAAGCAGCAGTTTCTATTTCTTTTATTGAAAAGCCATAATCTGCCCTGGCCAGGAGATGGACTGGTTGATCAACTAGGTGTTGTGTTATGCTCCTGTGATTCCAAACAACGCTTCTGGCATACTCAAGTAACTCAGAAGTAGTTGTTTTGTAAAGCCTCCGCTCAATCCAGTAGAATGTGATTGTAAGATCTGTAACTTTTCAGACATTGCTAGTATGATCATTAAGTTCTGTAACCTTTTGCAAACTTTGTAACTTTAGTTATTGTTAGCATAGCCTTTTTAAGTTTTGTAACTTTTGCAAGCTTTGTAACCTTTTCAGTTACCACTTGTATAAACCTCCAAGCTTTGTACCATTCCATCACACAATCAGAGAGAGTGTGAACAAGGGAGTGTATGTGGGACTGGGCGGAGAGGAACTGCAAGGAGAAAAGAGCCAGGAGAGAGGTGTGTCTGATGTAATCTGCCCTGAGAAGGCAATCATGGGGTGCTGTAAAGAAAACAAGAACCTGGTTTGCATGAAAGGAACAAAGGCTGGAAATGCTTCTCAGTGACGGACAGTGTATGTGACAGGAGCTGCCCAGTTCCAAAAAGGAAGAAGGCATGCACACAAGGCTGCTGCTTCTTGACCTGTTCCCTGGCCCGGATCCGTGACCGCAGGCAGACACACCAGATCTACTATTCCTCAGCTTCTCGGCTTCCTCTGCTTCTCTCTGGTAACTTTCCGCCTGTGTGAGTGCGTGGGTGCATGAATAAACTCCATCCCTTTTCTGTTTGATCCAATAGTGGCATTTAATAAAACCAATAAGTGTAATCCTGGATTGGTTTACAGGGAAACTGAGGTAACAGTAGTTACTGTATCATTTCACAGGAATACAGAGCTAAATACATACTTTCCATCCAGATTGTTTCAGATTAAGGAAAAAAAAAAAAAACTCCCCATGACAGAGAAAACTGAGTGAGTCTCTCGCTCTGCAAGAGCCTCAAATCTCAACATGTCTCACAGGACTGCTTCTCTCCAGCCTATCCCTCCTCTTTCTCCTTCTCTCCCATGCATAGCAGGCAGGCATCCTAGATTTAAAAATGAAGTAAAAACACAGAATCGCAGCTACATACACCACAAAGATGGAGGAAAGGAGACAACGTTTTGGAAGTACAGCCATATTAGATTTAGACAAGGGTTTGGAGTAGAGGTGAAAGTTTGGGTATGGATCTGATAGCAGGTAATCTCACAACCACCATAATTTTCATCAGATTTTGACACAAAGTGGTGGAAATTGAATAAGGCCAACCACTCTCAAATAGCGAAAACCTTGTAAGATCTGGCAAAATTTCAGAAGTGACCAAATTAGAATCAGAATATCACCCCCATTTTGGCGCAAAAAACTGTAAACGATGGCTTCTTACCCAAAGATTTGAGAAACTCCCCCTGAAATTCAAAAGGGACTCAGACGGGAAGTTCTTATCCTGGTCCATCTCTTCTAAACATGTGCAACATCGAACAGCCACTTAGAAGGGAGTGTTTTATAACAAAACATTTCCCTTTTCTCCAGCAGTGTTTCAGGATAAAATCTTGGATCTTCTTCCCCTCTGTTCGCCAAATTGAGGATTTCCTTGTTTTAAAATGTTCCTCTTCCTCTTCTCTACTGGGAAAACTGTTCATGGTTGGAGATCAATCCTGAGGGCTACACAATCTTTTCTTGGCAATGCTAATTTGTTTGTTCTCCCCCTCCTCCCCATGTGTTTGTCTTCGATTTGGAAGACTTAGTACCTGATTAATGCATATTGTAAAACAGTTCAGCCCATTAGATCACTCAATTGGCTAAACATTCTAACAACTCTTTCCCACAAAGGAATGTAACCTCAAGCAAGCAACTACAGATCATTCCATTTCACCTGTTAGTTGAGATTTTATTTAACGGGTTGCACTTTCCTTGCCAGCTGATTGCATGCATAAGTAAAAGAGAACTTTACTGTAAATTAGAGAAAGGCCTGACCCAAAGCTCCTCATCTGAGCTTTGGTGCTGGCTCTTATCCATATGATGAGCCAAGTCAAACCAAACTCAGATCTACACACTCTTGAACAGAGGAAATTTTGATCTGGTTTTTAGACTGTATTCCTTGCTCCACTGGGATCGCATATTCATAAGGATTTTCGAAGTCCTTGGCAAATTGTGGGCAATTTAAAGAATGAATAATCATAATTTAGGCCAAACTCAAATATAAATGCTCAAAATAAAGGCCAAATAGAAAGAAACATCAATACATTAGCACCATGTGATAGGCCAGCTGAAGAAAAATCTCTCTAAGAAACATGCTTCTACTTTAAGAGGAAGACATTCCTAGGGCGTGAAATGGCAGATTTTGTAGCTTCTATAGGACCTGCACAGAACCGGTCTTCTAAAGAGTAGGACTACATGCAAAAAGTTCCTTTTAAATTTGGACTTGTACATATCCAATGGCTATATAAGAAACAGTGAATAACTGTGCACAGGTAACTATAAGCATATCCACCTCCGCAATAATTTGATGGGGATAGCTCCCATGCACCCCATTCTCTGCATCTTGGGAACCTAGGCAGAGACATTTTATGGATATCATAATCCAGTGCCATGGCTGGATTATTTGTTTACAGTGCCATACTTTGTGTTTTATATACATCTAATAAGGCAAGACCCTATGCCCAGGAGTTTGTTTTTCCTGGAATTCTGTATAGGCAAAGATGTGGGAGTATAGGAAAGAACACAGCAACCAAAAGGAAGGAAGCCCACCTATAGGGCAGCTTTATTTTGACTGGAAAGCAAATCATACAAGTGGCTATTTCACATCTTGATTTTTATGTATTTTTTTGTTTGCATGGCCAAGGCCAAGAGAAGCAGTAGAGTGCCCTGAAGTAGAGATTGGTAATGGGAAGACAGCCAAACAATGGGAGTTTCGAGGAAGGATTTGAAGGAAAAAATAAAATGTTCCATGGTGTAGGAGAGCAAGGAAGCTGCTTCAGGCAAAGAAGGTGGTGTGAATAATCCATGGTGTCATTATGTGGGAAAAGAGAAAATGTGATGACAATGGATCCATGTATCACACCATTGTATGTTCTGGGGATTGGGTGCAGTGACTTGCTTGTCTCATCTAGTTCTTAGTGAGAGAAATTCTCCACCACCTGGGAGGTAGCAGAACCCTGAAAAACAGCATTTCTTAGGCACATGGATTGGCAGTCTCAGCAGACAGACCTAGTACTGTACACACCCCTGGAGACTGAACTCCCTTCTCATGCCTAAAGGAGTCTTCCCTCTTGCTCCCCACCCCAACCCCCCCAGGTTAAGGCATATCATTTGGGAAATGTTTTGTCCTCTTTTCTGTGAGCAGAGAGCTTGAGTTTCCATAGCTGTCAATTTAGATAGTACACACACACACACACACACACACACACACACACACACACACAAACTCAATGAACACATAAAAACAGATAGCGTGGCAATGTGATTATATAATTAAACAACAAATTTTCAAGCAAAGAGAATGTGAAGCTCTACAGGAGAAATTCACATCAGAGCTAAAGTCCTAGACAAATGCCTGTCCATCATTTCAGTTTTTAGCACTATAACCTGGTCTCCAGGAAGTCAATGGGAGCAGTGAAACTGGGGAATAAGATGACCCAGTGGTTCGATTCCCGGCTCTGCTAAAGGTTTCCAGTGTGACCATGGGCACGTCATGTTGGGATATGTAAAGTCTTCCCTACCTCAGAGGGGAGTTGTGAGGTTAAATACACTGAAGATTGGAAAGTGCTCAGTTACAGTGGTAATGAAGGGCATGTAAGCATCTAAAATAGACAGTCTTTGACAGGACCTGGATTTGAACCCATATAAATGCTTATGTGGCATTTATGAATGGACCTATCTTTAGTGTGGCAAACTTCATTTGCTAAAAATTTATCTCTCCGGGTCCTTCTCCTTGTCCCTCCACCCTCCCTGCAAAAAAGAGTTTTGCTGTTGAAACAGATTTTTTCTCATGCATACTCAGAAGCAGGAGGAAAAAAATCCTTCTGAAGTTCACATTCTCAAGATTGTGTGAATTGGGTTTATCTGAACCCCAGCAAGCGAAACAAGAAAAACCAAACCAAACAAAAAAAGTGCATAGGACTAAGACTTCCCTTTCTTCAACTAATGCAAAGCCATCTAATAAATATGAATAAGGTTATTTATATTTATTTCACTGCTGCTGCTGGAAAAGATGACAGACTAATCGTGTCTGCCTAAAACTGGGTTGTAAGTTTATATTACACTGCGTGTGTTCTGTCATTATTGCACTGTGTGGTAGGATAATGGCTTTGACTACACTGTGCCACAGGAAGAGCTGCCTCTGAGAGTCACTTAGGAATCAACATAACAGAAGATTAATCTGCATTTTTTATTATTTACGGTGCATATAACTCAACGTGATTATTATTCAGTGGGAGAAATTGTAACTTGCATATTTCCCTGCCATTGCTCTTTAGCACTATTCTGATCCAGGAGCATGCGGTAACAGATCAGTGCAGCAAGCTGCTTGCTTCAAGAATATAGCACATCGGTGCTTTCAGAAGGCATTAAAAGTTAAGGGAAATTCACAAGTACAATTACAGCCCATGCTCCCTATTAACAGCTGTGCTAGACATTCCTCCTCAGGCCCCATAGTGTAGCTTCCCAGAGTTCGGCCTGGAGGGCTGTGTAAAATTAATTCTGACAAGATGACTGGATCAGTCAGCATAATGCTAGGCTCCATTTGGAGGATAAAGTACCAGATGTAAGGAGTCAAATGTTCACTGGTCTTTGGAAAGGGGAGATGGTCCTTAAGGGAGTGGGGTCCTTAAGGGAATGCTCTGGGAATAGAATTCAGACCAGTGAGAGGTTGGGTAACTCTTGTCCTGTAACCTTGAATGCCTCAAACTGCTCTGGTGCAGTAGCTCAAGAGGTAAGGGGTGGGCGCATGTGCAGCAGCCCTGGTTCAGCAACTCTGACTGTAGCAGCCTGCTTGTTACACCACACACATACCCTGGTCTCCATCTGCCTCGGTTACTGCTAGTCAAGTGACTCCAGCACCAAGACCTTCTGCCCTGAAATGTTCAGCCCTCTTCTGGGACATTCAGGGGACTAATAAGGTCTGTTGGTCCCTTAAAGGAGCAAAAGCACAGCAGCTTGTTGCTTTACCTGGAGTTAATCACTTCACATCAAAAACAGCACTGGGTTGATTTAGAAGTAAAAAAGTAAAACAAGTTTATTTAATGATGGCTAACCGCCCCATTAGTCAGGGTCTACCATGAAGTAGAAACTACTTAGTTCCTTTGTGTTTCTGGTGAAAACTTGGAGTTCCTTGCCCCTCTTTTAATAGTCCAGTGAACCTTTGCAATGTATACTTCTCAAGGCCAAGTGCCCCTGCTGTGAGTAAAGGCACCATGCAATCTGATGGAGTTTCTTCCATTCTGGTGCTTTCTACAATGCAGATTTATTTATCCCTGCAGCCTCCAATGTGTCAGTGAATGGCCACTTGACTGACTGCACTTGGATGGAGGCAATCAGACAATTGGCATTGGCTTTTCCTTTGTCTGGAAAAACCTGTTTACCCACGCCTTTCCTGGTTCAAACACATTTCAGTAACATCATAATTTCACATGTAATGTTAATACATGCATTTATAATATATTAATAACCAGCATATTAGCTTTCACATGATAAGGCATATTGTGTACAAATATTATTGCAGTACTGTGTGGGGTGTGAATATAGGGGTGCCTAGGTTCACAGAAGCCCACCTCCCCACACTCCTCTCACAATCTCTAAGAAACTTTTCTTTTTTCTCAGCTGTCTTGCTTTTGGCATCATTACAGCAACTGGAAAGCAAGTCATGCCACTTAGTCCATAATTAGGGAAATATATCCTAAATCAGTGGTTCTCAAAGCCGGTCTGCCACTTTTTCAGGGAAAGCCCCTGGCGGACCGGGCCGGTTTGTTTATCTGCCATGTCCACAGGTTAGGCCGATCGCGGATCCCACTGGCCGCGGTTCACCGCTCCAGACCAATGGGGGCTGCAGGAAGTGGCGCGGGCCGAGGGATGTGCTGGGTGCCGCTTCCCGCCACCCCCATTGGCCTGGAGCAGTGAACCGCGGCCAGTGGGAGCCGCGATCGGCCGAACCTGCGGACGTGGCAGGTAAACAAACTGGCCCGGCCCTCCAGGGGCTTTCCCTGAACAAGCGGCGGACCGGCTTTGAGAACCACTGTCCTAAATGACTGTTCCATAAAATAACTTCTGTTTTATTTATTTATTTGAGGGGGCTGGGAGAGTCATTGAACAAGGCCTTCAATACTTCCAACTTTAGAAGTACAATTAGCTCTGGTTCAGGCCAAATGGTCATGAGATGAAGGGGAAACAGTTTGTAAAGCTCTATGGGCTGCTGACAGTTTAGAGCAGCTGGGGAGTTCAATAGAAACTACGAATGTTACATGTCTATATTTTTTCCTCCCAGTGTAAAAGCTAATATTCTAAAAGGGGCAGGAGAATACTTAATATAATTCTACAAAATTAAACTGTTTACTTCCCTCTTACCCCCTCCCTGCACACACTATTAATTTTCAAGTTAGGCCAAAGACTCAGTTCAAAAGAAGTCCGCCATCTTATTATGGCCAGGGCAATTCATCATCCAACAAAGTGCCTTGAAAATACAACAGTATTGTAAAAGAGGCATGCACGATATATCTCAAGCTTATAAAATAAGGAGCTTCTTCAGTGTTGCTCACAAGTCCTCTTGTTCTGCTTTTTTTCTTTTAACATTGTCTTAAATCAAAGATGCAAGTGAAGGTGGAGTGTGGGGCTAGCACCCAGCCATTTGCATGAAATATATTCATGCTTATAGGTGCATTCACCAGCTGACCAATTAAAACCCACTCCACTGTAGTGATTAAACCTACACTACACAGAGTAGAATTTAGGAAATTGAAGCCACCCCTACCATCCCAAACCACTGATCAGGCCTGACAAGAGAACAAACTCCCTCCTAGCTACTTTCCTCTTCTGTAATTTCTTGAGAGTAATTTTACACCAGCCTGACTCTTCCTGCAGTGCCCGTCTCCCCAGATATTCACTTTACCTTACCAAACACTTCCCCTAAGTGTGTTCCCACCTGAATCATACCTAGCAGCTGGAAGGCAAGTGAGCTGGGATTGAATATCCAAGAGGTCAAGGAGGGTTTCTAGCAGTAGGGATACAACGCAAGTTGGGACTCCCTTCTTCCAAAACACAGCTGCTATTGTGCACTTCCTTGCCTGCCAGTCAGACCATGTTACTCTTCCCTCCTTGAGTCCATGCACTGGTTAATCCTCATCCATATCAAGCTCAAACTTCTTATCACCTTCAAAGCTCTGCATATCCCCACCTTGGCCTACATCTCAGATCTCTACTCCTAACATGTTTGCCCTCCCTCTTCCACACTCCTTCACTTTCACAGTAATGATAACCTTCCATCCCCATCCCCCACACGCCTCTGTTACTTCTTCCATGCCGCCCTCCTGTAGAAAATACCCTCCCCAGCCTAGGCTATAAAGCACCAGCCTCCTCCTCATTCAATTCCTTCCTGAAGCGACCCACTTATTTGATTCCATCTACAGACACTAACCTTGGCCAATTGCCCTCTCCATCCCAACATTTTTAAGATTTAAAAAAAAGAAGTCATGTTCTTCAGACTTTTTAATGGGACTGGTCTCATCTTTTTATAGCTTTGAGGCTGTAAGCTCCTCTGTATAGAATCATATGCTGTACAATGCATGTACAGTACCAGGCACCTGGGTGTTTAGCATAGGCGTGCACAGCACATTTCATTAGGGTGTGCACACAGGGATTTTTTTTTTTAAAGCGAAAATGTATTGAATACTCAATCATAAAGGACATTATTTTTATTCATCAAACAAACTAAAGAAACAAACTTAACTAAACTTATTTTTTTTAAATTAACAACTAAACTTTACTTAAAACGTAAAGACACTTTTTTTTTTTTTTTTTTTGAGACATTAGGGTGTGCTTGGGCACACTCGGCACACCCCGTATGCATGCCTATGGTGTTTAGCAAGGAGGAAAGATCCCTGCCTCAGCCTGCCTCCAAGATGCTGTAAATCCTCCATGACCTCAAGGTTAGCACATTTTGCCTGACCAGCAACCCAAACCCCTAGGGGAAAGGGAAAAAAAAAAAAAGATCTAGAATCCAATTGTCATCCACCCTGGAAGCAGCTCAGTGCCCTAAGGAGTAAGAGGGAATTCACCATGTTGCAGAGAGCCAGCAAAAGGTCTGTATAGCATTAATTAAATCCCACTTAAATCATCAAAACAGAACATAAATGGAACTAAAGTGTTTCATATGCCCCACGGTGGCCCCCTGCACAAGGACAAATGTTATGCTAAAAGCATAAGGGTTTTGAAAGGCTGTTATATTTGATACTGCATGTCATCAAAACCCCAATCCTAGGATCATAAAACGTTTGTTTAAACACTTCATTTAAATAGTTTCCTTAAAAATGTAAAGAGGATAGTGACAATCAAAATTATCTTTATCTCCCAAAATGATACATCGTTATGGCATTAGAAACACACATCACTATTTTCCCTTGATAAAATGGACACTATTAGCAAACCTTAAACAGTGTCTTTCATTTATCTGATATCATCCAGTTTAACTCTAGATTTTATGCAGGTTACAAGCCACTTCCTGGAAATTATTCTTAATTGATTGTGACTGATTGAAATAAAGTTAATGCTTTCTTCAAACCAAAATAAAAGTGTCATTGTTGCTCTGTACCAGACTGGGTTTTTGCATTTTCATTCCCTTAATGTCAGAATAATGAGCAGCATTGATCTTGCAATTTAAGGAGGGG
Source organism: Terrapene triunguis (assembly GCF_002925995.2). Taxonomy (NCBI): domain Eukaryota; kingdom Metazoa; phylum Chordata; order Testudines; family Emydidae; genus Terrapene; species Terrapene triunguis. Next base: position 25,993,893 of record NW_020664447.1, read on the forward strand.
AAAAATATATGTAACTTCAGAAAGGAAAGCAATAGCTACAGACATTCTGCTAGAGAAAGAAGACAGAAATATTCAGGGCTTGTTGGCTTTGGGATTTAAGTTCCCCTCAAACAACCTTGTCAAGAAGAATCATAAGCTTCTAAATCTTAGCTGGAAACCTATGTGTATGAGATATGATGAATCGCTGTGTATGAATAATAGGATATGTAAGGTGTGTGCTGCATATTAGTAGGAGCGAGAGAGAACATTCATGGAAGACAAAAATAACATTTATGTAATCCTCCCTCCTTAATGCTTTGTCTCCTCCTTCCATTTACTTTTTTCCTTTACTTACGTCAACAGCTTTGCTTTTCAGCTTCATAGGCATTAAGTCCAGAGAGACCACTTTCATTATCCAGTCTACACAACATAGGCCATAGAATTTCACCCAGTGATTCTTGAATCAAGCCTGACAATTTCTGGTTGAGCTACAGCATCTCTTTTAAAAAGATATCCAATCTCAATTTAAAGACTTCAAGTGATGGAGAAGCTCCAATATCCTTCAGTAAATTGTTCCAATGGTTAGTTACCCTCACTATAAAAATGTGTTATTTTTAGTCTGAGATTGTTTGGTTTCAGCTTTCAGCCACTAAATAGTGTTGTGCCTTAATCTGGAAATCTTCTCCTTGTGTAGGTACATCTAGACCATGATCAAGTCACCTTTTAACCTTCTCTTCCATAAGCTAAACAGATTGACCTCACTTTAAGGCAGGTTTTCCAGTCCTCAAATCACTCTTGTGGCTCTTCTCTGAACCTTCTCTAAATTTTTTCCTATCTCCTTTTTGATGAGAAATTGGAGAGGATTCAGAGAACCACCACAAGAATGATTTGAGGACTGGAGATCATGCCTTCCAGTGAGAGACTCAAGGAACAATACTGCCCTCCCATATACCAAGAAACCTCTAGTTCTTCCTCAGTTCTTTAGCTCCCCACCCCCCACACTCCCAGTGCTGATCTCACCCTATGTTGTTGTGTGTTCCCAATAGTGCATTGTTATTTGTGTATTATAAATAAATAAAAACAAAAAATTCAAAAAACACAGCCACCTCTGGGACTGAGGGCTGCAACAGCTACAACATAATGATTCTTCACAGCAGTGTGGAAAGTACGAAATTCCAGTCAAAGGGACAAATTCCTACTTTTATAGAAAGCATCAGTGTTTAATATTGATACATAACAAATGTGGGGTCGCCTTTGAAAAAGACATTCACACAGCAACCTGCATGATTGTCTTCCTTGGAAAGATGAACAGCTAATTATGCTGATGGTGTGTTACTTTAGAAGGTTTACTCACTGGCCAGGTGTGTTGTATCAGTCTTTTAGATTCAAGCACCCATTGTAAAGAGCAACTCCAAGCCTGTGGTGGTTTGCCCCTTGTCCCAACTCATCCCTATAGCCACATCCCTTACTCCTTCTGCAGTAATAGAATCAAACAAACAGTCCAGTGACCTTGTGCCAGGGTTTCAGCCACACTTCGAGCTCAAACAGCTGTTGCACCAGGAGAGCTTTTTACCATCAAGCTTCCTTGATAGTAAATTGTGGAAAGCCAGACCCTCCATCTGCTCTGAATCCCAGCTCAGCAACCCTCTATTAAGCAACTAAGATCTTCTCCCTCAGACTCACAGCTGCTTCCTTGGGATATTTCTTACCTTTATCTGCCTCAAAGAGCAGCTGATTCCAGTGTTTTGTCCTTAGAGGTTTGGCTTCTTGCACTGCTTTCTCACAGTCTGCAGTCACTACTAAGTGCTCCTCAGGCTGACTAGCAATGGCTCCTCTTTACCTGAGCTGCAGCCTTTGGCTCCAGCTGTTGCTGGTTAAATAATTAGCTGCAGGTGGGTAAGTAGCTGCTTTGTCCATTAGCCCCATTGTGACTCTTGCAGCACAAGGTCTATACCAGGGGTCGGCAACATTTGGCACGCGGCTCGCCAGGGTAAGCACCCTGGCAGGCCGCACCAGTTTATTTACCTGCTGACGCGGCAGGTTAGGCTGATCGTGGCTCCCACTGGCCGCGGTTCGCTGTCCTGGGCCAATGGGGGCTCCGGGAAGCCGTGGCCATCACATCCCTCGCCCGCGCCGCTTCTCGCTGCCCCCATTGGCCCGGGACGGTGAACCGCGGCGAGTGGGGGCCGTGATCGGCCGAATCTGCCACTTCAGCAGGTAAATAAACTGGCTCGGCCCGCCAGGGTGCTTACCCTGGCAAGTCACATGCCAAATGTTGCCGACCCCTGGTCTATACACTCCATCACAGTTTACCCACAGGAATATGAGAAAGTAACATGACAGAGAATAAAGCGAGTGTGAGAGCTGATAACTGGGTCACTATGTAGACACATAGGTCCTCTTGTTGGATGGCATTGCTTGAGTTCCATTAAAAGGAGCACAGGCTTCATTGTCCAACTTGGCTGCCCTGCCAGAAACACTGTTCTGTTCGAAAGGACAACACTGGGATTTGCCCACTGAAATATCAGCTTAGGAAAAAATGCTAGAGCTAATATCTAGGAAAAAATAGAATATGATCAGTGTTGCTTGTTTTGGGACTATATTAATCTCAGGCTGGAACCTCTTTCCCACAAGAGCCCTGATGGGAGAGTAATAACTTTTTAGAGTTTGCACATAAACAACTTCTCTCTACTTAGTTAGCAGCAGCTATTACACACATTTCTAGAACGCTCTATAGTTTCCCTTCTTGGCTTTGGAAAGTTTTAAAAAAACAACTGCAAAGTATCCCATAAGATGTCATCACCCTAATGTAGGTAAACTCCCCTCACTGCTTCCTCTTATTTTATCAGTGAGTGTCGGTAGAACAACATCAGGCTCAAGAAAAGTGTGTGTGTGTGTGGGGGGGGGGGGAATCTAAATACACATTATGATCCTATTAGTTTTAGAGGTTCCAGAAACATTATGTTGTCCTATTATACTGAAGCCATTGCCTATCATACTATGTACCCCATTTGTTTGTTTTATCCAAATGTACTGTTGTCTTATACTTATAAAAAAGGTCTCTGCCTCAAAGAGCTTCTAATCTATGTTTCTACTATGCATACCACAGTAGGACTTCGGTTCATGGGGTTCCTATATGTTCATGCAATTCAAATAATATTCTAGCAACACTGAGGGGTGCATCACCAGAGCTAGTCATTAGCAGACTTGGGCAATTAAAGCAAATAAAAAAAAACAAAACAAAAAAAACACACTTTGTTCACATCCCCTTTGGTTTTGTTTCCATTCTATATTCTGTTAAATGAGCTTACTATCAAGAACATTTGTGAAAACAGTGTATTTTAGGCATATTCTATTTTATTAGTGACGTGCTTTCACCTTCGGATCTGAGAGGCAAAAAAGTAATGTTTTATACCTGAGCAAAATTAGGCCCTGATCCAAAGCCCCTGAAATCAGCAGAATTTTTTTCCATTGACTTCAGAGGACTTTGGATAAGGCCTAAATTTCCCTCCAGCGCTACATTTTGCTGGTGAGTCACACAAAAAAGCAAACCTTACTCCACTGCATATATGATGCCAGATCAGCAATAGTGTCAGTTGAACAATGTCTGCCTTTGTACAGGGATTTTGATATTTGATTCTTAATGTGCATCTTTAAAGTGTTAGGGTTTCATCCAGGCTTAAGGTTCTTTCCCTTATCGTACCCCTCTGTGGTAATTGATTTTCACTGTCTTTTGTGAAAGTATGGTAATGAATTCCTGAAACATGCCTCTCCCCAGCATTAGAATTACTGGAAAGACAGCTTCTTTTTCTGAAATACACTGCTGTAATTTAGCATCCAGGGAGACTGCCTAAATGAACATGGAGAGTATGACATGGCCTAAATTGGTAGCATGAGGGAGCAACTAAAGGGAGATGATGTAGAGATCTGGAGTCAAAAAGGAACACACACCTTCACTTGCAGGGTGGCTGGCAGGTCTCCTGCCCCAATTTTCTGCAGTCACAAATCTCTATTGCTGCTAAATTCAGAGGTCTGCATTGCTGTAGGTTGAAAAGGCCATGTGCTGCATTTCCATTAACAGCTGACTTGCCCCTAATTCTTGGATCTGGTTTTAACTTAATAGTAGATGAGGACTTTGGTTTGTTTCTGGCTGTACGCAAAGAACATTTCAGGTAGCTGGGGTTTCACATTGTTGTTCCCACTCCCCCATTCTTCATAAAGCTGCACTGCTGCTCCAACCTTTACCTCACTTCTAAGCTGCCTACCTAGTCTTCCTACCCTAAAAATTCTCTCTGCCACGCTTCCGCCAGCCTCATCCCTCTGTCTGCCCTTCCACAATTAGTTGCTTAGCCCCTTGTGCCCTCTCCTTCCCCTGTTCCTTTTATCTAAAAATGCCTTTCTCCTATGGACACCCACCTTTCCTTCACCCCCTTCTGTTCATTTAGCATTTCATTACTTATATTTATATTCCCCAGGAGACAGGGTGCACCATTTCTGTACCAGTCTCACACTTCCACATGTTATGCACCAAATACTGTACAATGCTAAATGTCTTGCTGACTAGGGAAAACTTTCTGCCAAAAAAAGCTACTTTGGAAATCAAATCTAAGACATCTACATTAAAAACTTAGCCATCATAATTACCATATACTATACACTGGATAAGTACAGATAAAAAATACGAACTTCCGGAAAATAAGCTTGAAAAAACATCTTAAAATCCTTTCAAATATTAAGACACTTGTGGAAATGCAGCCTGAAAATCTGGTTTAACATACTCTACACATTGTAAGCTCAGGCCATTCCTTGCTCACTATTATCAAAGTATTGTCCTATTCATCAGCTCTCAGTATATACAAAGGATAAATTCACCTACACTATTTGCTTTCTCATCCAGCTTTAAACTGAAAATCAAAGGCCCTCTTTGATTAAATGTGTTTCCTTTGTTCACCCCTCCTTATTCACCATATGGGTGTGAAGCTTTGGGAGTTCACCCAGATCACTAATGGGTTATGTCACCTCCTGGCTGATAACCCTGGGTGCTTCTGTGCTGTGCAGCTCTGGCTGAGAGCCTTGACACCAGCAGCCTGCTCAAAGCACAGTAGCCTCACCCTGGCTTCCACCAGCCTGATTATTCCATGGTGACACCACAGCCCTTCCAGTCCCGAGTCTCCGCAAAACTGTCTCCCCGGCAGTGTCCAATCCCTCTCACTGGATACTCATAGAAGTCATCAAGTTTGTTGCCTCCAAAGAAACAGAGCACACACCGGCATGTTAGTTGAGCAGAGAATTTTACCATTCAGTTTAATATATAGCATGGAGATAGAAACCAGGAGTAAGTATATTCACAAAGAACCGAGATTTAAGAGATGAGTAAATGCAACCATATGTCTTTTATTATTAAAACAAAATCACAGCACACTTTCTAGGGTCTAAAAATTTCAGCAAGTTACAATCTTTGTCTTAGTAGGTTTCTCACTTGTAGACAAAGCCTTGTCTACGCTACAGGGAAAAGTCGATTTAAGCTACGCAATTTGAGTTACATGAATAACGTAACTCAAGTCGACATAGGTTAGATCTACTTACTGCAGGGTCCAGTGGACCCGGTCCACACTATGCAATGTCGATGGGAGACTATCTCCCATCGACTCCCCTTATTCTTCTCGATCTGCTGGAGTACAGGAGTTGACGGGAGAGTGATCTGCAGTCAATTTAGCCGGTCTTCATTAGACCCACTAAATCGACTGCCAATGCATTGATCCCCCATTAAGTGTAGACAAGTCCTAAGTCTCCAGCAAATTTTGCCTTCCAGGTTAAGAGGACCCAGCTGCAAAGGCTGCTGTACCCTATCCTTCCTTCAGTAATGGATGCCAAGATGGTTTTCTGCCTTTGCTTGTATCTGTCTCTGTCAGATCCTGTCATGATCAGTAAGCAGTCCAATCCCCACCCCCTGCTCATATAGCATGATTACTTATGTAAATAACCTCAGAGGACAATGCAAAGTATATCTGGCTCAATTTAAATTGGAGACACAGGAAAACAGACTAAACAACATCCCTTTGTCTAGGAAAGGTTCAGCTTTTGCAAGCAGTGCATAAGACCTTTTAAGAACATATTTCCATCACACATCTTTAATTCTTTATGCACCACGCATACACACACACAATATTAATGACCAGTGGCTTACCGGTTTGCATATAATCTCTTACATGACACCTTTAGGACAAGTTAGGACAACAGTATGTTGGGGCAATGGTGTTAGACCGGATATGACTCGTGGTGTGGTGTTGGCACTGAGGGATCCCTGGGTCTCAATGGGCTTACCCTCCAAGTCACAAATTAACAGATAAATGGGCACATTTGTTGTTATTCACAGATCAGAGATGAACAGGTGGTTAAAACCTTCTTGAAAAATTGGTGGCTTTAGTTATGGATGAAAGCAAATATCCTAAGGGAGGATGACTTACCACCACCATACATTAAAAGTCTCCTAAATCTAAATCTCACTGAGTGTTTTAAACTCATTGATGGCTGTTTAGCAGTATATGTGAAATGAGTTGATGTCTCCAAATCCTAGTTCTTAGTAGATAGGTGACCATATCACAAAAGCCAGCTTTATAATTTACTCTAAATGTCAGACTCAGCATTGGGCCCAGAGACAAGACTCCCATCTCATAACCCTAAAGGCATTCAGCCTTGAGACATCATGTCTATAGCTAACTGGTTGATGACAATTCTGTTTTCTGTTAAATTTTAAAGCATCAAAATTTGTTTTCATTATGCCCTGGAATTAAAACAAAACCTTTCAAACACTTTGACAATTCTATTTTAGAGAAGATTTCCTTTTTCAGAGTGAAACCTCAGCTTTTTAATTGAGGAAGTAGGGTGGGGGTGGAGAAATGAGGTTTGAGAGGCTAGCCAGGGTGTGGGAGACCTAAGTTTGAATCCCTACTCTGCCTGATTCTGAGCATTGTTTTCCATCCCAGATTGCTCTGAATCAGGTAAAGCAGGGACTTGAATCTGGATCTCCCACTTTCCAGGCCCATACCCTAATCATCAGGCTACAAACTGTGAGACAGCTCTTCCCCTCCCCCCATTTCTCTCCCACCCCCTGTCCAATGAAAAAGATAGGTTTGGCTTTGACAAACCAGCATATTTTGGCTAAATGAAATTTCACCAGAAATGATCCAATCTGGTCTTTAAGAACCAATCAGTACTGCTGCTCATACACTATTAGTTCTATGGATGAATAGAAGATTCAGAGAACTTTAATCTTTTAAGTGAAACTCCTAATGTGTGCAAAACCATTGAGCACAATATGACAGTTATATTCATAAGTACCTGTTTGCATGTACTATGTAGAGCTAGCACACACTTTATGGAGACAGTTTTGGAGGCTCCTCTGAAGATAAATTCCACAATAGAGAAGCCGATGAAAAGAAAATGTTATAAACGTCAGAGTGCTTGGCATAAAAGCATGGCACCCATTCACAAAATTTAATAAAGTTACAATTTTACAAATGTGCACAGAAGAACAAGGCTTGCAGCCAGGAACTTCATTGCTGTAGCAATCCCAGCAATTTCATTTTTTAATTACATTTTCCTTTTTTTATTGTTGTCAAGGTAGCTGCGTAGTTTCAGCTTTAAAGATTAAAATAGATTTGAGATGGAGGCCATGAAATGAGGGTGAAGCTGTGTGTGTATTATAAAAATAAGGCCACATCTTTTCCCCAATCATTGAAGGCCTCTTCCTAAAACCTGAACATTTGTTGTGGATCATATACCTTTTTGCTACATTATTTTTCAGGCTAGGAAATGGAAATACTGTACTTTCTCCATGGTACACTGGGTATGTTCTCATAAGGTCTTATTAAAAGTTGCTTTTTTTCCAGTCAAGTTCTCTCAGTCAAATTAGTTTAACGCAATGAAAATCCCATCTAACACCTAGTCCCGACAACGCCATAATGTGGTCTGATCTTGTGTGATGTTTAGCTCCCTTAACTCCCAGGGCCAAATTCTCCACTAACTTGTACTTTGGTAGTCTTGTCATTTTAATCTGTGCAGAGTGTGACATGCTACCATTTCGGAATGGCATCATTTTACTTCTATATTGCACTCACCTTACACAGGTCTACATGACTGCAGAAGGGGTTGGACAGTAGAGAATAAGCTTCCCTCCCCCCCAGGGTTTTCAAGGGGAGATGAGGATCAAAGTCAGCCTATGTACTTTCAGCCCAGCTGAAACCAAAAAGTCTTACAAGAATGACAGGTTTTGAGAAATTTCAACTCAGTTTTCTACAGCACAGATATTCAGAGAAGTGTCTGAATTCTGGATGCTCGTCCCAAGCTCTGAAACTGACATGCCAAAATTGATAAGCTAGATATCATGTAAAGGGTAGCAATTAGGCAAAAAAAACAAAACAAAACAAAACCCTAACTAAATCCTATTGCATATGAGATAAAAGGCTAGTGACTATACATTGCTTCTGATGTTAACTCACATGAGATTTGGCCTTGAAAGAAGGATTAACATTTCCACTTGGTTCTGAAAATGGTAACACCATTATTTCAAGCATTCAGTAGAATTAGTCATTCCCACATCATAATCAGAGAAACCAAGCATTTCCAGAGAAGTGTTGGATACAGTTCAATGTGTGATGAGCATTAGGTAGTACAGTGACAGAGAAATAGCTGAAGCAAAGTATTCAGGATGAACCATTTCACTGTTAAAACAACCATAATTTTGCTCTTGGGTTTCTTATGGATGCAATAGGTAATTGCCTAGAAGAAGAAAAAAATTCTCCATCCATCCACAACTGGTATAAAGACTATGTCAGCATTATCCAATATCTCTTGAGGACAAGTATGGGAAGCCAAAACTGTAAATATACAATTATAACAGATGTCAGGCCTCATGAATATATCAATCTTCATTCGTGAATAGCCCAGTGGGAGTGGGCACACATTTCAATAAGTATCCATGTGCTCCAAAAACAGGAAGATTTCTTATTTGCGAGAGGATTGCTACATTAAAAAGATTATTATGGCTATAAAAAAATACTATCCCCTCAAGGGAGAATTCAAGCTTTTCTTTGTAATTAAACTTCCTTTGAAACTGAAACAAAGGACTTTTAAGAGAGAGATTTCTAAAACTCGGAGAACACTTCTCTCCCCTAATAACTGTGGAAGGCTTAGCAAACACTTTTGACTTTCCTTTTGAACAAAGAACTAAGTTGGACTTTCCACTCCCGCAGAACAGAGCTTGCTTAAAGCCTCAGACTTTTTCTTGTCCTAATGCACCAAAGAGATTATTTCAAAGCCTATAGAAAGTCCCCCCACTCTCTCACATAATCTTTTAATGTAATTTCTAAATAAGCTGTGACAGTATCAGAGATATTAGAAGCTATAACTGGCTTTGCTCCACCCCTTTTCACAATCACATAACCATCCTAGCTACTTTACTCTCCTAGACTGCACATAGAGCTTCTTAACAAAGGAACAAATTCACTCTTTGGATGCGACTGAGCACAGTTGGTAGCAGGAGGGAGAGAGAAGGCATTTAAAATATAAGACCATTTTATTCTGCACAGTGAATTTCATACTCATCTTCCCAAGGTTCTTTAGAGCTAAAAGATAGTAGAAAACAAACTGAAGACTAGAATTAGTTGAAACATTTCCCTCTCCCGCCAGCCCCCAATTCAGAAAAAACATTTTGTAGGAACATGTCTATTTAGATGAAGTTTTCATTGGACATTTTTTTAAATAATTCAAAATGTGACTATTTTGCTTCATTCTCATTTTGATATAACTATTATATTTAAATTTTATGTATTTTTGCATTGTATGTTCCACCATTATCTAAATGAAACATTTCTATGTCATTTCAATGTTTCTGAATATATATTTTTTAATTTCTGTGCAATTGAAAAATGTCAACATTTCAAGTTTGTCCCAATTTCAGATGAAAATTTTTGAAGTGTCAGAATTTCCCATTGGATGCAAATTCCATTATCTCACCAGCTCTACTAAAGAGGCAGAAAAACTGGCAGGATGGGAAGACAACATGAGAAAAGCTACAGAAGAGAAGGTTCTTTCAGCAAAAGTGAAGAGACAATATGAAGTGACAGAAAGGAGACTAATATTAAACAAACAGGGTCATGAACCATGAACCTGATCCAAACATGAAGGGCTGAGTTTAGGTGAGGAAAGGGAAAGCACCTACCACAACCAGGTTATCACTACTGAAGATTTTTCCAGAGAATTATGCTTGACTTCATTACAATCTCTGGGAGAAGAGGGAGATAGTTAATCTTTTATTTAGTTATTTTTAAATAATCACAGCCCAACCTCAGAAAAAACTGCCTTAAATTGGAGATTTTTGTAAGTATTATAGGATTTGCCTCTTTATTGATAACCATGAAGTTACCCCACCCACTCCTGTAATAGACCTCTAGTTGAGTTACTGATGTCCTGAAATCATGATTTGAAATTACAGAGAATCCACCATTTACACTAGTTTAAACTGCAAGTGACGCGTGTCCCAGGCTGAAGAGGAAGGCCAAAACAAACAAACAAACAAAAACAACAACCATAGTCTCTGCTCATCTGACCGACCAGAAAATTCCTTCCCAACCCCAAATATAGTAATCAGTTAGACACTGAGCATATGGGCAAGACCCACCAACCAGACGGCAGGGAAAGAATGATCTAGTAACATGGGTTACAAAGCTGGGGTCAAAACCTTTGTGTAGGTCATAAAGAGCTCCAGGGGGTTACCACCACCTTCCTTTTCCATATGGCTAGACCCAAGAGAAAGACAGGTCCTAGTCCCCTGAGGCTTCTGTGTAACTGGGCTCAGGTAGCCCTCTCCAAGGGGTTCCTTCCTGTGCCTCTTTACCAGATTTGGGCTGATGGACTAATTGGCTTCTTATCCCAGCCAGAAAGCCTGATCAGATTATTACCCCAATCAGTTTCTCTGGGCAGCTAATTAGCATCTGAGTGATCAGAGTGCAGGCTAATCTGTTTACTCTGTGTTACAGGGAGCTAGAGATAAATCCCACTCGGAGCAAGGAGCATCTGACCTGGCTAATATAAGAGTAGCTGTGACTCTCAATTAAACCATTATGCTGAGGGTGTAAGCTCAGCTTTTTGGATCCACTGGCTTTATACTCACCCTTCTTCTAACCTCCAGCCACAGCCTCCCCTACCCCATCTACATACTGCTGAGATCACTTCCACAGTGCAATGCGCAGTGGCACACAAGAAACATGGAGCCCACCTCTGTGACCGACACGTGTAGAGTAGAATTATGACATATCCCCTGCTTTTCAGAACTTGCTAGATTTGCCTGACTTGTCTCCCAGTGAGTGCTGTTCACCATACTGCATGGACTTTGTGATGGGTTGGACCCCCCTTTCCGGGGTGCCATCTGATGTGCTGTGGTCCCACTGAGTCTGCCTGTCCCACCAGCCTGGGTTCCCCCCCATTCCCCACACTGTGTTGCTGTGTCAGGCTCTCCAGCACACACACAGGTAGGGACATGCTCAGCTGTAGAATCACATAGATCAGTGGTTCTCAAAGCTGGTCCGCCGCTTGTTCAGGGAAAGCCCCTGGCGGGCCAGGCCGGTTTGTTTACTTGCCGCGTCTGCAGGTCCGGCCAATCGTGGCTCCCACTGGCCGCAGTTTGCTGCTCCAGGCCAATGTGGGCTGCGGGAAGGGCATCCAGGACATCCCTCGGCCCGCGCCGCTTCCCGCAGCCCCCATTGGCCTGGAGCAGTGAACTGCAGAGCTGCGATCGGCTGAACCTGCGGATGCAGCAGGTAAACAAACCAGCCCGGCCTGCCAGGGGCTTTCCTTGAACAAGCGGCGGACATGCTTTGAGAACCACTGACATAGTCTGCAATCAGCTTTGTGTGGAAGGACTCAGCTCGGGGAAATGCCCAGCACTTTGGTGCACACCCCCTCTGGAGTGTAAACCCAAAATTATATTGCCTTGCGCTATATAGAAATGTATACAGCATAAGCTCATGAAATTTGCCTCTGTCCTCAATGTGTAGGAAGATATGCACAGCTTTTTACACACACCCACACACACACCAGTTAGGAATTGCACAAACTGGGTTTTGGAATAAACAAAGAACAAGTTTATTAACTACAAAAAGATTACTGAGCAAATAAAACATGGAAACTAAGATTAATACACTAAAGAATACTGTCTACCAATAGTAATTTCTCACCCTAAACTTTGTGTAACCCTTCTGCCAGGCCAAGTGATAGCAGCAAGGGCCGGGTTCAGTACATAGGGGTCCCTTCCCAACAGCGTGACACAGAACCAGCTCGAGCCCCCACCCAGTGACCTGGGAAAATCTTACACACACCCCTGGGCGCCTCGAAGAGGCAATACTTCCCCTCTCGCAAGCACAGAGCCTCGGTGTAGCAGAAAAATGTTTAATAACAAGAGGTAAACGACATAGCATTAAATTGGGAAAACACCACAACTAGAGGTCATAGACCAAACCATGAGCGAAGACCCACCCCAGCAAATTGGGCCGTGTCCTTTCCCGTTGGTTCTTGAAACCCGCAACCAAAGTCCCAAAAGTCCAACAACCCCCCAAAGTCTCTCGGGTCCAGCAACCCAGGAATCACCAAAGTCCCAAAAGTCCAACAACCCCCCAAAGTCTCTGTCCCTGGTCAGTGCAGCCCCAGAGTTCAGGGGGGAGGGGCGCAGGGTGTTAAGGGGCACCTTACGTGATCCGAGACCAACCGGCCGCCTCTCCGTGGGGTTCCGCCGCAGCCTTCACCACGAGCCGCTCCACTCCACCTGCTGTCCCGTGAGCCGCTCCTGCCGTCCCACGAACTGCTCTGCTCGGCTCCGCTCCGCTCACCGACCTGTGAGCCGCCCGGCTCCACTCCGCTCCGACCGTCCCCGCAAGGCTCCGCTCTGCCAGCTGCTCCTCCAGCTGCTCTGCTCCGCTCACCGACCTGTGAGCCGCTCAGCTCCGCTCTGCTCTGCTCCAACCGTCCCCGCGAGGCTCCACTCGGCTAGCTGCTCCTCCAGCCGTCCCCGCAAACTGCTCCGCCAGCCGCTTAGCAATTCAGGCTCCCCCACTAGTTAACACAGCCTCAGTGATCTCAGCTCTTAGTAACTTTAGCTCTTTTGTGATTTCAGCTCATAGTGATTTCAGCTCATAGTAGGGGAGCCCCAGTGCTGGTGCACTAGTGGCCCAAAGTGAACTCAGCTCAGCAGCCTGTAACTAGACTCCTAAGGGAATCAAAGTTAGCTCTGACATTCAACAGTGGAGAGAGGAGGAGGTGCAATTGGTGTTTCAGGCTCACGCAGGGGCCCCACACCACCAGGTACCAATACCTGCCCCCAACCTCTCTCAATTCACTGGGTTTTGTAACCCATGCCCCTTGACAAGCAAATGCTACTTAGGTAATGGTGACGGATTCACTCAGTCCTTCTGTCATACAACAGTTCCACTGGCCTTGATTCACAGAATCAGGGTAACAAAACTTTATTCTTCCTGCCCCAATAACAGAGAAACTGGGGATCCCACACCAGCCAAAGTAACCACTTTTGGTTGCTGTGGGCTCATGCTAGGCGTGTGGGTGTGCCTATGCAAACGAGATCCGCCCCTGGAGTTCTTTTCCACACTCGCCATAATTCACCACCAGATGTCAGGGTAGAGCTCATCCTGACTCTGCTTACATTTGTTTCAAGCAAGTTGCAGAGTTTCTTGAAAGTAAACTGCACTGCTTGCAGCTTAAATCTCCAGGGATTCTTTTTACAGGCTGATCTGTCTCACTGGGGATCAGCCCCTGCTGCCCATCCCCTCCCCCCCACCCCGCCCCAGCTTAATTCCTTTGTTTCTTCAGGTGTTTTCAGCACTCTTCCTTCTTAGCTGGGGAGGCAGTGGAGAAGAGCCCCGATTAATTCACTCCCCAGCCTTAAATAGGATTTACATATGGTGGGAATCTTTTGTTTCCCAGTCTGACTCCCAACCCCTCTTTTAATGGAAAAACACTGGAAGCCCAAGAAGGAGGTCTAGTACCAAGTGACAGGATCACATGATCCTGCAGTGTCAAAGCACCAACCCAGGAAGCTTCTCAGGAAGGCAGGAGATTAATATCTTCAAAGTCTTACTGTTCTTCCTAATGGCCCATTCAGACTGATTGCCTACTGTCTAGTGGGTGTTTCCCAGATGCAAACACTTTTGCAATTGAGACAGAGCTTATATTCCTAACTTCAGATACAACAATGAAACACACATACAAATAGGATAATCATATTCAGTAAATCACAACCTTTCCAATGATACCTCACATTACCACTCTTGCATAAAATACATCTCAGTTATGTCATATTCATCTCATAAGCATATTTCTATGCAGAATATGGGATGTAATGTGACAGACTTCCAGGGCTGCCCACATATACCTGGTGTCTGTATGATTCCTTGAAAGAACTAGTAGGGCCAGGTACTCAGTGGGCTTAAGATGGGGGGGTGGGGGAAGAGGGGAAAAAACAGACAGACAGAAGCATTCAATTGCTAAGGGGTCATTCCCTCTCATCCCCACCACCACAAATTAATCAATCATTCATTGGGAACCTTTTAATACACCTCCTCCCCCAAAACCAGAATCTAGAGCTCGGAATATTAGAGTTTTCTTTCAAATAGCAAATATTTAACAAATAGAATATATAAGAACTTATGTGATGCCTGAGCCTTCATTTAAATTACCAAAAACAACCATACATACTGTACCAGGAAAAGGTAAACTTAAAGCGCTAGGGAGTTAAACCAGTGAAAAACCTCATCCACTGAAAATGGAGGATAACTTAATAGCTACTTCCACACAGTTTTCAGTTGGGAATAAAATTACTGTTGGCTAGGGCCCTGTATTACCAGTTTCCAAGGCTGCTGTAACTGCCGCGTAAGATTTTCTTGAGATGAAAAAAAGATTATCTCACATGGGGAAAATACTTAGGGAGACAAAGTTCAATCTATAGGGGCCAGAGTGCAAATGGAAGAGGGAGAAGAGGAGTGATTTGGAACCCTGTTTGCAATTGTTTGTAGATTAAATAAACAGACAAACTTGTAAGAGACAAAATTCTCCTGAATCAGAAGAAATAAATGAGAATGGAAAACCAAATAGGAAGAATGATAGGTTTAAAAGAGAGAAGGAAACACACACACACACACACACACACACAGTGTTTTGCTCATCCAAGGCACTTCCTTTCTCAGCAAAGGCAATTACAAATAAAACAAAATCTTCCCACACAAATTGTAGAGGCAGTCAGACAAACCAGCAATTCCGATCTGTCCCACACACTATTCTTCTGGTTGAAAAAAGAAAAGGGGGAAGGGGTAAAAAACAGCTGTCTGAAAACAATCACAGAAAAGTGATTTGGGGGATTGAAAATTATGAAGAGCCTGTCATAGTCACTGGCATTTCTTCTATGAACCAACAAACATCTGCCACAAATTCCAGAGTTAATGTTTAAAATGTGTACATTTGCATCAGTTATTAGCAGTGCCCAAAATAGGGATCTTGACTCTAGGAGTCAGAAGGCTCAAATCAAGGCATACGCAGTAAGGGTGTGTCTACACTGTAATTATACACCTGTGGCTGGCTCGTGTCAACTGACTAGGATTTGTGGGCCTCAGTATGCGGGGCAGTTTAACTGTGGTGTAGACTTCGGGGCTTGGGCTGGGGCCTGAGCTCTAGGACCCTGCAAGATGGGAGGGCCCCAGCCCAAGTCCAGAAATGTACACTGCAGTTAAACAGCCCTGCAGCCCGAGCATCGCAAGCCCCACTGAACTGGCACAGGCCAGCCACAGGCATCTGATTGCAGTGTAGGCATACCCTAAAGGTCCTTGCCTGGGGTCCCAGCTCCTGAAATCATGTGATTAAAGCAGAATCTAAGCTTTCACTTGGGGGCGGGAGGGGGAAATGTTTCTAGTCCTCGTGAGTACAAAGAAAAAGGTTGAAATTGTGAACTGATCTTGACCAATCCAGTAATGTCTACCAAGAGCCTAAAATAGCAGCTCTCGTATATGTGTCATGCCACATTAATCTCAGTGTGATATTAATGTCAAGAAGCACTCCTTTGGGAGCTCCTGCCATCATCATCAGGTAGGGTTGCCACCTGTTCAGGTTTTACCCAGACAGTACGTTTTTTGGCTTCTGTTTCTGGTACCATTTAGGTGCCCAGTTTTCGACCGGAAAATCCAGTTGAAAGGGGGACCTGGAAGTGTCTGGTCAGATGTAATGACCAGACCCCAAAAGCCTGATTACTGCAGGGTGGGAAGAGGTGCCGGGTCATTAACCTGTGCCAGGCCCTGCTCAGCCATGGCCTCCTTCTACTCTAGGCAGGCTCCTTATCAGAGAAGTGGTGGGGCCTTGGGAAGGAGCAGATTTTGTGCTATTAGAAAGTTGGCAACCCTACAATCCAACCCTACCTCCATGTGTGTTTGGCAAGAAAAGAAGAGTACAGTAGGACCAGACTATCCACTCAGATACACCAGATGCCCCAGCTGCTGGGGCAAGTACTGGGGGGCTCACCAGGCTGCCACTCTCTGCATCTCCGGTGATGGGAGATAGGACCCCTGCTGCCATTCCTGGTACTCCTGGAGGAAGAGATCCTGCTGCTACTCCTGGGAGGACAAAGGTGATCTCATGCTACTGTCCCTGCCTTTGTAGGAAGCAACCCCCACCCCAAGCAGGTCACTATCAAAACCAAGCAGCGTGGGTCCATGGCATGAGGATGGGGCAATGCAGAGTGTGTCTAGGACACCAAATTGCCAGGAGCTGTAGTTTCAATTTACCCACATTAAGGGCTTCCCTGTGAAACTCAGATCTGAATCAGAATCTTAACTGATCTAAAGTTTAGGTGTTACGTTCCGGTTATAGCCTAGGCTCCCTCTTAGCGTAAGCTTGACCAGTTTAGCAGATGTTGAAGGAAATGTCCACACTAACTTTTAAAATGTGCTAGTTGGCATGTGTTGGCTAACACACGCTAGTATCACACTTTAAATCCTTAGTCTAGAGTCTAGACAAACCGCTGAGGGTATGGGTGCAAGAAAATTGGAACAAAGACTGACACTGCTCTCTGTTCACTTTTATTTGTAATCTTTTAATCTGCCTTGTATCAATTAATGATTTGGGATGTCAGCCAATTTATGTGGTTTAAGTGTTTTCAATTCATTTTGAACAGAAATGGACATTTAAATGGCACCTGTCATTTTCACATTGTTACCTACACAAATGGCCCATACAACTTGCTTTGGGCCTTACAGAACTATGTAACTCTAAGAATTGTGGGTGTTACTTAAATAATCAATCTCAGCCTGTTACAGTTGCATCTACTGACTTCAGGGGTATTCAGACTATCGCAACATTCAGCATGAAGGCAGCATGCAAGACACAGGGATTAGCTGAGCTCATAATATTGACCAAAAGACACCTCAGTGGGATGTGCTCAAGCCAACATTACTGCCACCAGGGAGGACAAAGATTGCCCTATTATATGACAAAACTCCATTCTTACAGATACCATATTTATGGGAGCTGATTCTTTTCAGAACTTTACTGAGAACAGTGCTATTTGAAGAGACACTAATTAGGATGTAGAGCTGGTTGAAAAGTTATATATTTTATGATAATGATGAAAAATGGCTTTTTGACTAAACAGTTGATTTTTTTCCATTAAAAAAAAAAACCACCAAATACCCCCATATTTTGTTTTCTGACTCTTTTCCTACTCATTTTCCTTCTCTCTCTTTGTGGGGGTGTGTGTGTGTGTGTGTCTGGAAGTGCAAAAAAGGAAATGGGGGGAAGTGAAAAAGAAAAAAAATGGAGAAAAATGCAAAACACAAAAACAAAACAACCCTGAAAACTGAAAGTTACTCTTTTCTGGTCAGCCCTTTTCCTCCTTCCCCCATCAAAAAAAGCTCCATGGAAAAATGTGAACAAATTAATTATATGGTCTTTTTATTTATTTTCTTTTCCTTAATGGAGAAATACCATTTTTCTACCAATTCTATGGGTAATTAATCCTCTCTATGTTTGGTCATCACCTTATTACCAGCCAAGATCAGGGATGAATCATTCTGTCCTATCATGTAATATTTCAAAGTGAGAAACCATGAATGAGGTGTTTACAATGACCTTTGAAGCATTTTGTAGACAGGATACCAGACTAAATGGATTACAATCTCAGAGTGCTTCAAATGGCTAAAAGTACGGCCTGTTAAAATCAGTGAAAAGGCCTACATAAGGGTCAGGGAAGAAGAAATCTGAGAAGTAGTGCAGATTCACTTCTTTAGCCAGTCTCCATTTTTCTAGAACCTAGTTTTCACGATACAACACTTCTGACACCAAAGATTCATTGTACAGAACAGTGAGATAACGCCAGGTCTGTGTGAGATGGAAGCAAATTTATGTATAAAATTCCTTGAAATCAGATTACAATTGTGTCTGGGGCAGGATTAAGGGAATATGGAACAAATACAGTCATTACGCTTGTGAGAAGTATTCTCTCTCATGGCTAGTCCTACTGGAGTCAATGAGATTGCTTATGTGAGTAAGCTTATGCAGGATCAGACCCTATATTTGCTCAAATATATTTAATGTGTAACTTTATATATGTGAAGAGAATATTAGCCTTACACAGCCTTCATAATCACACTTTCTATAGGCAAGTCCCACCCATCCATCCACACAATCTGTACTTCCTCACTATACACATTTAAGGCAATCCAAACTAATATTATTAAAAACAACAACCACCACCACCACCTGCAGGATGACTCACCAAGATGGGGGAAGGAAAGGAGATCTCTGAGTCAGAGGGAGAATTTCAGCACTGTGCAGGAAGATTTTCTGTTTTATTAACTAGAATTGTGTGGGACTGATTGAATGAGCTCTGGTTTCATGAAATTAACTCAAATATTTTCAAAAAAACCTACATCTGTCAAAAGGTGATCACAGTAGTTATATGGAGGATGTGTATTCAGGCATGGGTTGCGCCTACGTTCTAACTGACAATCAACCTGAAGGTCCAAAATCTACAAACAGGGATATTTAGAGAGAAAACACACAGCAGTGCATTCTAACTCCATTGAGATACACAAGACGAGAGGAGATATGAGTGCGTGAAAGCAAAATAACTTTTGCTTTAAAAATGAATTCAATATCACAATTTTCCATGTGTATAACAAGGAACTTATTATCCCTTTGTTATGCTTTGGATCTTTTTGAGGGTGGGAAGAGGGAAGTTTAGTACTGATAAAAAGCTATGATAAAAAAATGGGGGGAAATTAACTCCATTGACATCACTGGAGCTACTGGCACTTTTCTGGCCCATGAATTTTCTTCCTATGCCAACTTTCCCAAATTTAGAAGTGAAACTCTGGGACAACTTCTTTTGTGGTTTAGTTCCATTTACTTCTAAATTGGGTCATCAGCTGATATAAGTCAGTCAGTCTACGAATCACAAAAGTGCTCAGATATTTCCAGACCAAACTTAGGATGTTCTCAGAAAAAGTGGCCAGGGCTAGTAGTTTAAGCAGGAGATCAATCAAGTAGAAATCAGAAATGCCCAAATTCTCATCCTCTCTTTGGTAAATGTTACTGCACAGGGATTGGGTAACAGGTCTGCCTCTGCTTCCCCATCCTGGTGAACACAGAGTTAGCATGAGGAATAATTAGCTTTGTGAAGATCTCTGGATGTGAAAAAAAAAAATCTTATATGAATGCTAACTAGTATTATTTCTGTGGTTAAAGGATAACTCGTACACTAGGGAAAGTTTCAAAGCATATTCTACTTTAAACAAATTCCAGTTCATTTTCCTAATGTGTTTGTTATTCACTGTTATTTAAAAATAAATAATGGTTTGTTCTGCTTCACTCTGTTCTCCCATCCTTCCTGAAGCTGCCGCATGATACCATGCTGAATTCATGTCTTTATGGCCATTTATACCAAAACAACAGAAAATGAACTAAAAAAACATAACCCAGGTCAGAATCCATTTTAAAAACAACCACCACCACCACCCACCCACCTGTCTAGACTGCACAACTCCCCAGGGAACTAGTCCCATGACATCTGCCTTTGTTTCTCCAGCCTTGACCTGGTGACACTGATCCAGTTGGCATCTGGATAGAGAAATCTTTTGTCTGTGATCCCCAAGTGTCTTGAATTCTCTCACTTCCTCCTCATTTCCTCTCTACAAGTCTTATCTCTAAAGTGTCTTCTTCCTCTTAAGAGGTGCATTGCCAGTTTGATTTAGGTTCAACATTTGGATATGGAAAGCTCAAAGCTTTATAAAATGAACATCGATATAAATATTTGTACATTTAGTAAAACATCCAGTGAAATAGTTTTTGTGTTTGGTCCGTAAAGACTCCCCAGCAGGTAGAGTTTGCGGTGGGAGAAAGAGTTTTGTGCTAAATTTTGAAACTGGTTTTATTTTTCGGGGCTTGAAATGGACCCATTCTATATTTTTTTGTGAAAAAAAATCAGTAACATTTTAAATGATGTTTTTATTCAATGTTTTTTAATAAAATTGTGTTTTCAGTAAATACAAAGTTCTATAATGATTTCATGCATGAGTTCAACAAATGTTGATTAAAATATTGAATAAATAATGGATTATTTTGTGAGAAAAATATTTTGAAGATGTTGGACGCTTTCTATAAAGAGATCATTTTTTCACAGGAAACCCTTTTAGATGCAAAACATTTCAACCAGCTCTACCAAAAACATTTGCACTAGGAACCAACTACTAGAGCTGGAAAAATAAGTCATAGCAATTTTTTTATTTGATGATTTTTGCCTCATTGTCTGTTTATATCAGGCTTTTCTTACATTTGTTATTTGAAACAATTTCAAAAGCCATCTCCTTCTTATATTCAAGTCTTTCTTCAACTCCCTGCTTTCTGTAAGGCTCACAAGGGCTTAATATGAACAAAACCCAACTTCCCCAGTCTTCATGGCATCCCATTGTTTGTATGTATCTTTTAGATTGTATGTTTTTCAGACCTCTTTATCTGTACATAACATTTTTGAATAAATCCTTGGCCTGCTACAGATCAGACAGGAACAGTTCACTGTGAGTATTATGTATACAATATTTAAGCTGTTATAGTTTGTTTTGATTGTACACAAAGGCTACATGGAATTGTTCCTGGAACTCTTAGCAGGTTTCTAGTATACACACTAATGCTCAAACACTTTCCGCAATTCCTTAATATTTACTTAAAATTTGCTGTTTCTTTGATTCTTTCCAGTAAACTTGTTTGCTTGAAACTTTGCCCTAAGATACCACAGTGGAGGACAACTAAGTTCTGAGATAAACAGAAGTGAACACAAAAGGCACTACATTGATTTTGAAATTGACCAGTCTAATTTCATTATCTATGCTAATTGAAATAATCATCTGTCAAGGCTGATCCCCACTTTGAACCTTAGGGTACAAATGTAGGGG
>NW_020664447.1:26015378-26052086 GCF_002925995.2 Terrapene triunguis
GTCTCTGTACACAGAGAGCTGTTACCCTTCCCTTTATAGTTATGACATCATCATTGAATGATTGAAAAAAATATAGGATTTTAATGTATTCAGTTTCCAGAGTACACAATGTTATTAACTACAAGACAAGAAAGAAAAACTTTTATAACAACATTCTTGACCAGGTAGTGCCTCTAACTGAGTCCCTCTCTGTAAAGTGCTTTGTGATGCTTCATGCAAAGCATATATACAACAGCAGGTTCTGTGAATTGTATCTACAGTCAGAAGCCACACATTTCCCAGCATGTGTAGGGACAGGTGCTTCTGTTATGTGTGCGAACAGCTAATACCCTCACAACCAAGGCTGACCATTCTCTGCATTTCTTTTTATTGGCGGTTATTTTAAAAGTTCAGGCAAGGATTTTTACAAAGCCATTCAAGATGGGATCACTACAATTTCCCAAGGTGCCTGATATGAGTCACTGATTGTGGTGCACTGGAGTTATTTGCCCACTCAGTATTGGAGTCTGAAAGAAAGGTGCCTTTGGACAGCTTTATATTGTTCTAAAAGATCATTTCTCCCCTCAGGTATTGCAAGCTTAATCATCATCATCATCATCAATAGAAAGTGGTGAGGGGGAGGAGGGGATTCTGTTTTGGCAAGAACTCAAATAGCTCTCAACTTTGGGAGAGTTCTGGTTCAAATCACAATCTTTACTTAACAATACTAAAAGCATATTCAATCAATATGGCTATGGGGTTGTTGCTACCCTGCAGCACGTTTGCCTAATGCAATAATACAAAATAAATGTCAATTAGATGAATTCAGAGAAATTCACAGAATTTGAATGGCCAGTTTTTGTCACGTAATACTGCCTGTGTGAAGCCTGAAACTGCAGCTTCCATAACAAAAATCTTTGGTGATTAAATTCAATTTATAATAGCAATAATCCAGTGCAGGACATTCCCTGGGAATTAATGACACTTAAGTTCTGAACCTCTAGCCAGCAATGCCTTCTGTATCCTGAATCCCTTACAAATGTCCTATGCCTTAGTCCTTACTGTGAATGGCTGGGATAATCAAAGGAGCCTAATGAAGTTAGACACCCAACTCTCACTGAAGTTCAACTTTTAGGTACCATTGAAAATCCTTACGCAAGCACACAATGTAAGATGTGCTAAGTATTTAACAAGGGTGGACAGCTGAATGACAATAGAGTTCTTTAGTCATCACTGTGTTCAAACTGACAATGACCAAACATTATCAGATTGCTGTTCAGTGGGCTACACTTATACTTTTGTACGCCCTCTCCCATCCGTTCATGGTACTACTAGTCACCCTAGAAATATCTAAAGTGCAAAATGGGTGACTTCAGTCAAAAGGAAACCATATCACAAAAACCAGCATCACAGCTGATGCACTTGTCCCAACAATGGAGAAAGGACAGGTATGATTAGACACAAAGTCCA
This sequence comes from Terrapene triunguis, assembly GCF_002925995.2. Classification (NCBI taxonomy): domain Eukaryota; kingdom Metazoa; phylum Chordata; order Testudines; family Emydidae; genus Terrapene; species Terrapene triunguis. Next base: position 26,016,828 of record NW_020664447.1, read on the forward strand.
GAGCACCCTTTCTAGAGAGGATCCCTCTAGGTCACAATTCAAACTTTTTCAGGGTAGTGTGTGGAAAATGTGTTGTTGCTGCCCCGGTGAATCAGTTTTATCATGTGGTGGGGAAAAAACCACTTTCCAGGTATACCTTATGTTTCTCTATACAGAAAGAACAGACACTTCCAGCTGTAGCAATCTGTATGGCACTTGGAGGGAGGAGCACAGATTACAAAAGGGAAGAGTTTGGAGGAGACACCAGAAAGCCAGTCTGTGTGCATATGATTGGAATGCTAGCTGCTAGTGCAGTACCTCTGTAAATAGTTCTCTTAATAAAGAGCCAATTTAGTTTTAGAAATATGGAGTCCTTTCAGGGTATTACCAAGCACATGGTATATGAAAACACCAGTAAGAATATTTTTATTTTAGATTAAAGAAACTAAACCAAGAAAAAAAAAATGTGAAGGCTGCATAAAAGAAAACAATGTCTCTCTCCTCCGTTAACTGGCTTCAGCAGCTCTGCCTCTCAAAATGACTGCTTGTCTCTGTAGGCAAAAGGTTCACAATGATTAAGAGCTGCAGTGGCTAAAAAACAAAAGGCATTTACATAGCTGAATACAACATGCTATTAATGAGGCATATCTCAAGTGATCAAGGAAAAAAACTGGATGCTTTAAAAAGATGTGGTACTACCCTGACCTCTTCATTATATAGCATGCATGTAAAGGAAGCAAACCACAGGCTAAATCAGAAGCATAGAATCTTACAAGTCATTGGCAGCTGTTGTATTGTTGGCTTTGGAAAAAAGGACTTGTTTGTTTGCATGCTAGTGTTAACATGAGATGTTGGGATAGGACTGTGGCTGAAACATAACTGACTAAGAAAAGGAATCCTCTGAACTAAGGCAAAAGATTTAGAGAAACAGTGACTTACCATTTTGGATTGGGGCACATTTTAGAATATACTGCACTTAGAACATACCGGAATTTTATACAACTTCATAACTCAAATCTTAGTTTTTTAGTGTGGAATCTGGCATTTTACATATACAGGAGTCATCACCAAAAGGAACATAGCAGCTGTCCAATAGCACACAATACAGCAACATTACACAACAGTTTAGGGCAAGGGGGGAAAAAATATCATAGCTAAAAGGAAGGATAGTTTTGTGGTGAAAATTATAGCTAGTTAGAAAATGGATTCTAAACATGTTGTAGTGTCCTGTTTTATTCCCATTTTTAAATGAAATTGTCAAAATTGATATGATTTCATGAAAAACATTCAGTTTCAACAAAGACCTTTCCTGATGGAAAACTGTTTCAACATAAATTTTCCAACCAGCTCTAGTTAAGATAATGGATTGGGTCACAAGGGTTAATTTCCCAGCTGTGTCACGGTATGGTCTGTGAGATAATTTCAATACACTTAATCTCCCTTAGTCCCCTACCTGCAAAATGGGGATAAGGATACTTCCCTGTCTCACAGGGTTATCACAAAGATTAGTCCATAAATGTTTCAGAGGTGCTCACGTATTACTTTGATGGGACAATATACCTACACAGAAAATTTAGGGAGAATGTAGGGAGGAAGAATATAGTTATCCAGTTTGGATGTTAGTCAGGACACCATGAAAAAAGACACTTGAAAAAAGTGCGATGGGACTTTTAATGGCCAGAACTCTGATGAGATGTACAACCAACGACCCCTGACAAGTGGTACTTCCTGCAGCATGGTACTGCCTTGTACCATGATGGGAAATCAGTTCAGTTCTGCTGACAGATGAGAAAATGCACCCTATAGTACTGAATTACTACTTCTTATATCCTACTCATTATTAACATTTTAACTGCAAACCCAGTAATTGACATACAGTGACTGAGGATGGCCATGATAAATGCCACATCAGTGGGAACGTGGCAAGTTACCTAATCTTTTAAAACAAGGGCAGATTTCATACTAGTTAATTTTTGCTCCATTAAGCATAATTACACTGCTATCCACTAAAGCCCATAAATACTGTTTCATTATTTGACATTTGCTGGCAAAAGATCTTAGCCACCTCAGAGCTACCTCTAGGCACCAGTACACAGGGTGAAAGTTTCTAGGTCTACCCTATGGTATCAAGTACTGTATATCTCCTCTCAAGGGCCAACATTCCATTGATTGTTGTCACTTAAAGGAATGCCATTTTAATTCACTGCAATGCCAAAGATGCAGCAGAAAACAACAAAGGCGTTAAAGTACCATGTAATTAAAGAATAGCAACATTATGGTTGTGCACTGTAATTTAAAGTGTCAAAGCAAAAATCAACATTAATTCAATAGAAGGAGTCAAGAGATGGGCATTAAAAGTGATTTGAGATATGGAAATACTTTTATATGAACAGAGAATGAAAAGATTAACATTCTTTCACTTAGAAAGAAGATGAATAAGGTGCATTACCACTAGCATTTCCCCCCCTAATATGTTTCCACAATGGCATTGGGGGATAGCACTCATGTAGATTGATTACTGGCAACTTGTCTACATTACAAATCCCACTGTTGCTACGACAGATGGAGCTACACCAACAGTAACAATTGTGGGAATTTTTAGGAAAGAAAAGATAATGCAGACAAGGCCTAAGAGGAGATGTAAAGGAATCCAGAAGTGAATGATATAGAACAATTACACCAAGTGCTATATACCCCTCAGTACTGTCGGAGAAAAACAGAGTTCTCTCTCTGGGACTTCACCCAAAGCCCACTGACATCAATGGGAGGCTTTCTATCAAGCAAGCACTGTATCAGGCCACAAATGAAAAGCTGATAATTCTGGAATGTATTTTGAAAATATGTATTTAACCCAGGGAACTCATTGCCACTAGATATAATTGAGACAAAAATAATATATATATATATATAAGATGAGAAAATCTACAGTTACATTGTACAGGATTAGAAAAATAATAAAAATAAATAAGAATATAAACCTTCTTGGTTCAGGTGAAAAGCCACTAACTGACTGGGGGACGAAGGAACATTCCCTATGGATACATTATTTTATATTTGTACATTACATGGAATTTTTGCACTTTCACCTGAAGCAGGTGCTACTGGCTGCTGTCAGAGACAGGACACTGAACTAGGTGGCCCATAGGTCCACAATAGCAATTACTATGTTCTTTTGTACTTCATACCTCAAAGAAACAGAATCTACTATGAACAAATTTTTAGGTGAGCCATTCTCTATCCCCAGCAGAGCAAAGAAACCAGTTCTACAGGTTTGAAACAACCAGTACTTTGATCTTAGTGTGCATGCTGGAATGGACAAGTAGTTCGTTCCAACTCTAGCACAGTCTTACATGGAACACCCTGCTAATCAAGGATGACATTATTTGCTATGCCATTACATTGCCTCCAAGTTGCTCTAAGGCAAATTTTAAACACACACAAACTGGCCATCTTTCTTGATGAAATCGATTTACCAAAACAATGAAACAGCAAAACAATAACGGCAGCACAAAGGATGAACGAGAGCAATTATTACTTTGTAAGCGAGGACGACTCAGATTAGCTTGTTGATGAATGACAAAGGCTTGATAGCTGAACTCATTTGAGTCCTCACTTTGTTTATTGAATTCCTAGCAGTTCGGCGGCCGTTCAGCTCAAATCAATTTGTTATGAAACGAACTTTAATTATTTGTTTCAAATCAATGCAACTTTTAAGCTGATCTAACAACTTTCCAGCAGGCTTAAAACAAACAAACAAACAAAGTGAAACTTCCCTCACTAATAATAAATCCAGTAGACTTAGGAAAGACAAATAGAGAGACAAGGACATATATTTAAAATGTCACTGAATAATTTCACTTCACATGAGGCTTTGGGGTATGTGAGAGAATTATTCAAGCAGCTGTGAATAGAATGTTTTTGTTCCCATCAAGTGTACATTATCCTATCCAGGGCCAGCCCTCAGTCTCTGAAGACTACCACCTAACCAAGAAGGAGTTCCAGTTCTCAGGGGCCTCTTCATACATACAGGACTTAAAATGAAGTAGTTCACACAATCACATGAAGGATATGAAGTGGTACTCTGATAGTTGCTCCTTTTGTCAGACCTTGTCATTCCCAAACAGACCAATAATCCATCTAAGTTCAACATCCTATGTCAGAATATCTGGCCAACACCAGATGCTCAAAGGAATTTTAAACCCTATTAATGTACCAACCCAAGTGCTAATATGCCATGAAATGGAGATTTTTTTCCCCAGATCCCAGATAGTGATCATTATGTACAGAGCATAGGTATTGAAAACGCTCATCATGTTATCCTAGCTAATACATTATGCTGATTTATACCAGCTGAGGATTTGCCTCACAGCCTCTCTCTCTGTGTGTTCTCATCCACCAAAAGTTCTTAGCAATGGCTGCTCCCCAGCCTCACCTCTGAATTAATAGTAGAAGCAGACTGTGGATTTCTTTTTGATGGTTAAAGGAGGAGAGCCCTAGAACTGAACACTACACTGAGTGCAAGTAAGTTCAGCAGAAATGTGTAAAAGATCAAGGGTTCTTTTCCCTCTCTCTCTCTCTGCTTCTTGGTACCTATACATAATTGATTTGGAGTTCTCTCCCCCAGAGGAAGAATAATCAAAGTTTGTTGGTAGCCAAAGATTGTCAGTTACTGCATGGCACTTTTACAATTCGTTAAAAAAAAAATCCCAGAGATGATTTCAGTCCAGTTTTTAGTGGACAGCTGTCCTCACAAAAGCTACCACCTCATAATTGGTTCTCTCCTTGACAATATCACCAAAGACAATAAGGACTGAATGGGCCTTGGAGAATGACCTATTCTCTCGCATTCATACACTCAGCCCCCTCAGGGCATGGTGAAGGAACAATGAAAGGGCAGTACTGAGGCAGTTGTAATGCCATTGTCCATGATGTGCTTCCTGCCATTTGAAGCCCCTTCCCCTGTATTTCTCTATCACTCATCTCTTTTCAATTTCACCTGAAAGAATCCTCTCCCCCCCCCCATTGTTTCTTCCTCATGCCCACCATTATGGGCTACTTAACTCTTCACACACCCTATTATTATGTAGCACCTTGAAGTCTTTGGGGATAGAGTTGGTATGAGAAATGCACGACATAATGAGGGTCCCATTCTCCTAATCCTTACTCACTTGCATATTTATATTGTCTTTGACGGGAGAGGTCCTAGGAGCAATGGCTACACCCGAGAATATGGTCTTGCAGGAATGGGCCATCTAGTTGTATTTATCTATCAAGCAGACTAGTCATTTTTGCTTGATTACATCTTCCCAGTACAAAAGTGAAAGATTTTTTTTCCAGGCATACTTATGTCATCTTGATCCATTACAAAGACGGAGTACTCAGATTGCTTATAATGCTGCTACCAAATTTCTGTTTTTTATGATACTACTTAAGGATGTCATGAGACTTCATTAATACTTCTGAAACACTTTTTTAGCTCTTTAGATACAAAGCACTGTGTAAATGCTGTGTATTGTTTCTAGAGAAAGTAAACAATGATAAAGTTAAAAATTAAGTGTATCAGAGATAAAGACACAGTGAGACACAAATAACTTTCCAAAGACAGACTCAAGAATAGAATACTAAAGACACCAGACTTCTACTCTCCTGCTGAAATTACTAGACCATACACACCAGTATATGATTAGCACCAATAGAACACTCTTTTTGTACCTTCTCTTGCTTAATTAATCTTTCTGATCAAGCCTATTGCTGAGATGTCCTATTATGGAAAGAACAAATTCTGTCTTCCTGTACTAATGAACTACAGCCTTTATCTGAAACGACTGCTTTCCACTAACAGAGGTTTTGGATTGCATGCCATGTGTTCATTCATGTACAACTTCAAAGCAAGCACTACCAACTAATCTGAATTAACAATTCTGTGATCTGATTTTTACAGGTAGTTTCCCCATAAAGGGTTAAGAGGACTTGGCTACACCCTTTACTCATTTTATCATCATCTGAACAATACTAGGGGTTTTGATCTCCATTTAGAATGCCAAATTCATGTTCTGAAGCACAGGACCTGATTTCATGGATGCTGAACATCTGCAACTCCATTGACGTGAGCTAGAGCGGTGAGTAGTCAATAGATGTCTGCAGCATCCAAGCAATACTGGATGTCAAATATGATCTTGAAAACATATTTTTGAGGGAGGATAAACACATGTTCAAATTAATTGGGAGATTTAGAGTTCTAGTATGTCATCCACTCCCCTCCCTCCCCACATTCTATAGGAGACTGGTCCTTGAAGTATGTTTTTCAGAGCTTCATTCATCCACTTACACACTTCTTTTTACACCTTCGTCTGGCAACCATTTTGTTTTTATTGTTGTTACCTGCATGAGAAGGATACTTTATTTCTCTTAAACTAGAGAGACTTACACACGAAGGGGAAAATGAAGATATTTTATTTGAACAATTGTTCAGCTATTTGTTATTCCTATTTCCTTTGTTCCTGCTCCATTAACTACAAAAACATTTTTCTGGCTGGCTGGACATTGTGAGGATAAAAGCGAAAGAATGTCTGATGTTGTGATGTTCTGAATCAGGGCACTGGATAATACTGATTCAGACAGAGATGCTATAATACATGGAGTCTCCCTTTCACATACCGTAGAGGTTCACACATACAATAGCAACAGGTGGAGTATAATAGGTTAGCAGCATTTGCTTGAAACACCCCAGTTAGTAAATATTGGTCTAATGGGAGAAGGTTAAAAGGTTTTACTGACTTACTGGAATAGTTGGATCATAACCCCACCCAGAGATGAGAGAGATAGGACTAGAACTCAGAACTAGGGTTTGGAAGAGAAGCCCTCAGAAAGGGAACCCTAGGAGTAGTCAGGCCTGTGAAAAAGGCTTAGTTTGGTTTCATGCACTATTACTTTGGAATTACCTTTTTTGTTAGTTGATCAGATCCCATGAGGAATGTCTTTAAACAAGCAAACCCACAAAACAGGGTGTTTGATGATCCCAGGAGAACCTAGATTAACAGACAGACAACAATAATAAACAGAATGATTGTAAATAGTTACTTACTGGGTTCTGACAGTGTTCACTATACTCTCCCAACTTACAGTGAAGCAAGGTCTGTGAGCCAGGAAACTTACACTCCAGTATAGACTAAATAGCACAGACTGAATTGTCAATGAGAGTTTAAGGTTGAACCTTGGGGAGGTCATTTTTCAATGGCTTTGCAGAAGGAATGTAATCTGAGGAGTGATCTAAAGGACAAGGTGGAGGTTGGTGCACAAAAAGACAATTTGAAGCATGAGAGGCAAGTGTGGAAAAGATAAAAATGTTGTGGTTAGGAAAGAGGCTTCAGAGTGGAGCTTGTGAGAGGGGTCTTAGAAGGAAATGAGTGCAGACACACCGAGAAGGAGGAGATTGTTTTGGAAGGACCTTGAAGGTGAGGACTAGAAGTTTGAAACTGATGGTGAAAGTAAGGGGGAAAACCCAAAAGGAACTCAAAAAAGGCAGAGAAAAGATAGAAAGAGGATTGCAGCAGCAGTTTACTGAGTGGACTGAAGTAGAGTGAGGTGAAGTGCAGAGTATTCACAGACCACGGACCAGATCCTCAGTTGTATAAATCTGCATAATTCCACTGAAGCTACTGCAATGCATGCTGTCTCAAAATTTGCCCAGAAAAGTGAAATGGGGCCAAGCCATTAACAAAGACTTGAGCAGTGCACGAGAACATAAGAATGGCCATACTGGGTCAGACCAATGGTCCATCTAGCCAGTATCCTGTCTTCCAACAGTGACCAATGCCAATATGGTTAGACAGCAGAAGAACCACCTTATGATACATAGGGAAGAAAGAAAGGAGTCAAACATGACCATGTGTTTGCAAGTCTTGGTGGCCAAGAAATTTAGTGGAATTATTAACAAGGTTTATTTTGTGAATTTTCATTTTTAAATGGGTATGGTAATTATCATTTAGAGATAAAATGGAGACCCCAGTTAACTATGAATTAGACACAGATCTTTTCTTTTCTAGTTCACTGTCTTGGATAATGCCCTGGTCCATAGTTGCTGAAAGACAGGAAGACTAACTATCCCACTTAGTGACTTGTAAGAATTAAGCTGTTGGTGTTAAGACTAGTTCCTTTTGGACAGCTGTCCACCCCACAACTGGCACTCATGTTGGCAGTTTAAACACATGAATAAAAAATTGAATGAGTTAATGAGACTCACTCTTACAGGTTGTTCTGAAACAGGACAGGGACCAGATACAGATTTGGATCCTGATCTGAATGTTGAAATTAGGTTGGCTTTAGATTTGGTAGTTTCATGCAGACAAAACTCTGTTCATAATAATCAGAGATAAATGAAGGTTCACGTTTTTGCTTAAAAATAAATAGCTGTCTAGCACAGTCAAATTGCAATCAAGGAAACGTCTGCTGGTGGGTCCAAACTGCTTTAGTATAGGGTCTGAGAGGGAGGAGATAGACCTTATTGGAAGAGCATCTAAATCTATCTATTTTTGCTTTACCTTATGAGCTCTACAGAGCAGGCTGGAATTCATTATATTGCTGCTTTATTATTATGGCCTGACATCTATGGCTGCCATTAGAAAACATTTACTGCTATAAATTGCAAAGTGATGCAAAATGAAGCAATAATCTGTTTCCAGCTTGATAAACAGAATGGCTGGAAGAAATAATGATGGTCAGACCTCAGTTCAAATACCCGTGAGTCTGTAATGATCAAAGGAGTGTGTTATTCCTGTTGACTAACTACCGAGCCTCCTCCTTTGGGGAGTTAGGGATGAACATGCTTAGCATTTTGGATTCAGTTATGAAATGCAAAGCAGCCAGACAACAAAACTATTTCTTTACCCAGACATTTATATCAGACTCCTTTGCCAGAAGTATTTGGAGGGGTCAGATAAAACACAACTGGATTATTTTAGTGCTGTGGTACTGCTAAATTAAACTTTTAATTTATTTTAATTAAGGCAAGAACATTCACTGCTGTGGATTTTCATTTGGAGCAGTCAGAATTTAGAACTGAGAACAATAATAATGGTATTTTACCTTCAGGTACCACATTTCATTCCAAAAGATCCCAATATGCTTCATAAACTACATACACAAAGCCACAGTGAAAATACAGCCATCTCTGCTGCGAATGATACCATCCAACTGGTGAAATTCCCTTTTCCTTCACTACTGTATTGAGGATAATCTCCTCAGAAAAACACTGCCATGAATGCCTTAGAGCCACATTCTCAAATGGAGTAAATTAACATAGCCCCACAGGAACCACACTGGAATAAGTGGAACTACACTGATTTACAACAGCTGAAGATCTGGTTCTTCTGGTTCTTAATGTCTTTAACTCCCCTCCCTCCCAAAAAATAATCCTCCCCCTTTGGCTAGATTATAGATTCCTTTAAAGGGAAAATTGACAGGAGACAGCAGAAACTCAATTTCTCCCTCCCCCTCCCCCATGCACACACAAAGACACCAAGTCAGACGTCCCCTTCTCCTCTTTACTAAGATATTGTATCCTTCCTTTCTCCTGTGGCTGATGTGGATGTTCCCTGTCTTTTCTCTGCCATGAAGTGCTTCCTCATCCACATGTCTTGATCCACCATTCTCCTCATCTTTTCTCCCCACCCTCAAGCAATAAGCCCCATTCCCAAATTGGAGACACTCTGAAGAGTTCCTGATAATCTTGCACAATATCTTGTAATCCTTTCATGAACCTGATATTGCAACTTCAACACATAAAAAGAAAAATCAAATAAAGAAGCCCTCACAGCCAATAAGATACATGGAAAACATAGCTGTCCTATCACTCTGCTTTTATGGTTCACCCCTTCCATTCCCCTCCATTAGCTGGACAGGGGTATATTTAGGGCTATTCATGGGAAACCTTAATAACTGAGTTTCTGTCTGCTCTTCAGAGACATTACAATGAATCATTTGTAATTTATATAGCATCACTTATTGAAATTCTTTTACAAACATGTAAGAAGACCACTCCCTTCCCCAAAGTTTTGTAGTGCACTTTGTGTACTGCTATTTGAGATGTCAAAGCACAGTACAAAACTTTTGGTTCACAGCAGCTGGGTCCCCACAGCAGAAGTCCATTGCATAGCAAGGTTGTATGCAGTTACGACCAACTGTTGTGTTACGTGCGGGTATGCCAAGATCAGATATTAATGCTGATGGATGAAAGCCTGAATGAACAAAGGGCGAAGAAGCTGCCTTCTGGAGCTCACCAGCTTGGATAGTCTCATTCACCAGAATGTGAACGTGAAAGCTTGCCACAGCTCATCTTTAATTCACTATGTGGCCTTTTATTCCATTTGCCACCTATCCCAGTAAATAGAATAGGAGTTTCTCATAGTGTTGTACAAACTGGCCTGGGGCCTTCATATATGTAAGAAAGAATAATATGAATGCTACCAGACATCACCCCCTCCAAAAGAAACCCAATAGATCTATTGTGTGTTTAATTTAAAAATAAACACTTCAGAATGTTAAGAGAAATGCTGTAGCTCAAAGACAAGTTATGGGCATGAGGCAGAAGTTACTAGGTAAGGTTCTTTGGTCTGTATTTTTCCAGGAGGTCAGACTAGATCATCATAGTGGGCACTCAAGTCCCTCATTCTAGGATTACAAAAAATGAAGTGTGTTAGGGGTCATTTTAGACTTTGGTTTTCTTCTACTTAAATGTTCTGGTGTAACATCAGTCTCTGGTTCTCTCTAATTTTCTTAATTCTTTCCTTTAATGTTTTACGTTATTCTATCTGTAACACTACTTGGGAAATGCAGCTCCAACAATGATCCAAAGGACTAACTATTTTTAAAGGGGAGAAAACCACTTCTATCATAGTATGAAGATCTATTTTCAGCCATCCATCCTCTGTAAACTCCTGAAATACACAATCACCTTGCAAAGGCAACAGTTAGGGACCTTTGGTTATAAATAAATTCAATAACTATTGTTTCATAGGAAAAGAGAAAGAAGCTAAAGATCAGATAGTAAGTGGGAGTTTATCAAACATTGAGAAATATCATTAGCATATTTCACTTGTTATTAAATCTGCTTGTTCTATCCCATCCCCACTTCATTTTTTCCCCTAAGTTGCATTGTATAAGATGCTGTATGGTAATTTTAGTTACTCTATCACATAAGTGTTTTATCTTTACTTTTCCTCCCTGCCAAAACAAGGAACAGATTCTGACACTTTTACTGGTGTTGAATGACATCTCATTCAAGTAGCCCCATTAATCACTCACTGCGAGTAAGGTAACTGATTTTTCCCCCATGGTGATTTGGGAAGTTCCTGAAGGAGAGGAAATAGAAATGAAAAAAAGTCTAAAAGACTGTGGATAAAGGCAAATAGGATAACAAACATAGGCTCAGGAAAACTTCCTTATTCAGAGGGGCAGTGCAGATGTGTGGATTCTCTGGTAGCATGCCCCCTCATGGCAGGGTGGTACTTAGTAGGTTTTTCCACTCTAGTGCCTCCTGCAAATAGCCTCTTTGGTACTAAAGTAGTCTGCTTCTTATGACTTGGCCCTTCAGCAAGGTCACTTATAGATCCTTCCCTCCACTTCCTTCTGGGCTAACAGAGTCCAATGAATAATTCAAAGACTTTGCATCAGTTCTTCTGCCTGACTCCAAGCCCAGTGGTTCTGACACACTTTACCTCAGGGCTTCATGACTACTCTGTTTCCTGGCTGCATTGCGTCCCTAGGTTTGCCGCTCTTTCAGTGCAGAGGCTCACAGGGCTCCTCCCCGGAGTCCTTCAACAAATCCCAAATTAAAATATTGCCGCCCTCCACTAGCTTGAACTTTCATCCCACTTAAGTGCACCCTGCATGCCGTTCTGCAGTTGAACAACTCTTTGGGCTTCTTCCTGAAGGTCTGAATCCTGCCCTTTTATCAGGACTCACCGCCAGAGCTTCCTTGATGGCTTCTCTGTATCTCTCAGGTCCGCATTCTCTACTGCCAAGAGAGGCACTGCAAAGTTCTTTCCCCACAACTCTCTTTCTACTATGAAGAGATGAAGTCCATAGTAACTGCCCAACTCCTTCCCCAGCCTGGGCCTGGGCCTGGCCCGCCCTCCAGCGGCAACCAGATGCCTTAATTGAGCTCTTGCAGCTGTTTGTGCAAACCTTCACACTCTCAGCTGGGTCCAATCATTATCCAAGGCTACCTGATACCCAGCCAGTGAGGATTGGACAGGAGAGACTGCTGATTGTAACAAGCAAAGCTGAGCCTGACCCTCTTAAAGGGCTAGCCAGTCTGTGACAGGCACTTGAGCACGTTTAACTTTAATAATGTGCTTCAGTGCTACTGAAGTCGCTTTCAGGTGCTTTCCCAAAATGTGGCTACAGTTAGCAAATAATTATGAAAACCAGAGAACAACATTGGGGAGGGGAAAAGAGTGGCGACAAATATCTTCTATGGAACTGGGAGGTTAGTGATGGCCAGATTTCCAGGAGGTACTGAGCACTTCAAGTTCCTAATTATTTTAGTGGTAACTGTGAGTGCTCAGCACTCCTGAAAAAAAAAAAATCAGCCCATTAAGGCTACATCTATACATCATGGAGCCTCCCATCCCAGCTCCACAGACTTGTTAACACTGTAAAAACAGTTGTGTAGACAGGGCTTGGAAGCTATGGCTCAGGCTAGAGCTTTGGTGCTGAAGCTTCCCTGCTTCCCTGGGCTTCAGAGCCCAAGCTGCGGCTTCAAAGCCCTGTCTACACAGTTATTTTTAGAGTGCTAGCAAGTCTGTGGAGCTGGGATGGGAGGCTCACTGCCTCAGGCTATGTAGATGGCCTGATTTTTCAGTAGTGCTGAGCACTCCAAGTACCTATTTATCTTAGTGGGAACTATGAGGATGGGAAGGAGATTCCCATACTTGAACCATTCTTTTTAGGTGACAAATCTGAGGAACTGACCCAAATTGAGGTGTCAAGAGAGGAGGTTTGGGAACAAACTGATTAAACAGTAATAAGTCACCAGGACCAGATGGTATTCACCCAAGAGTTTGGAAGGAACTCATATGAAATTGCAGAATTATTCACTGTGGCATGTAACTGTGATTCTGTATATAAGAAAGGTGACCATTGATATCACTGTTGTTACCATTATTACACAATTTCCATAAATCTTATACAAATTGTGTCATGTAAGGTATCAATAGAAAAGTTATGATTTGCTAAGTATGATTATCTTGTTTATATGCATGTATCTTTGTATCTGAAGTTATCAATATTGCCTATGTACTTGTATCTTAAACATGTGTTGTGTTCCTGGTTGACACACCCCAGATAGCAGTCTAGCTCCAGTGTAAATCTATGTGTTGATGGCCCATTAAGGACACTCAGCTCAAAATGAATCACTGAAGAAATTCATCCTGCCCAGTAAGCCTTTCTTGTGGACACCTCAGAAAGAATATGGGCAATGGCGGACCCTGTGAGTCAACAAAGCATGTAAGCACATGTGATAGGACATGTGACCCTGGACTCCATCTTGGGCCAGTAATTTTCCATACATCTGGGCTGTGGGCTTTGTTTAGGACAGTAAACTTCCATGCACATAACAAAGGATATAAAGAAGAGACCCCTCCATTTTGCCTCTTTCCTGCTCTAATTCTCTGGACTGTGGATTTAAAAGGAGCATTTTGCATTATGAACTTTCAAACTTTTGGAAGTTACCAGAGAGACTTTTGCAAGCTAGTAGTCTATTCTATCACTGCTAGAAACCTGATCTAAGGACTTCACAATTATTTGTATGTATATGATCCATTAATAATTTATAACACTCTTCTTTACTTTTATTAATAAATCTTTAGTTAGTTCACTGAGGATTGGCTGACAGTGTTATAGTAGATGTCTGATCCTTTGGGATTAGTAAGAATCTCACATATGGTGAAATGGGTTTTCAGTAACCTCTCACTTTATCAGACTTGGTTTTCTGGATGTGAGCCAAGGACTGGAATGCCTAAAGGGGACTTTATGCAACCCCATGCTCTGGGTGTCCCTAAGGGTACGTCTACACTACCCGCCGGATCGGCAGGTAGTGCTCGATCTATCAGGGATCGATTTATCGCGTCTAGTGTATGAGCCGTCCGTGTTATCACCGGCTGAGAGACTGCAAAGACTCAGGAAGAGGCCGCAAAAAAGCAAAGAAGACATGCTGCAAGTGATGCAGCAATCTCTTAAAGAGAATCAAAAAGCGCAGGAGTGGAGGGAGATTGAAAGCAGGATCTGCCAGGAAAATGCAGCGCACCGGCAGTGAAGCATGGAGCACCAGCAGCAAAGCACGGAGAGGCTGATAAGCATCATGGAGCGCCAAGCGGACTCTATCCAGGTGCTCGTAGCCATGCAGGCGGAGCACTACCATGCCCCCCCCCCCCCCGCAGCCCTTGTCCCAAAACTCTTTCCCTTGTGCCCCCATGTCACCTCCAACCCACTTTCCCCAACATCCGGGTTCTTACCACCACCAGCTGCCTCCAACACCTATATCTTCACCACCCAGCCCTGAAAATTACAACCCTTACCCTCTGCACTCAACCCCCATCACCATGCAGTATACCCATCCTGAAGTGCAGCACTCATTGCACAGCACTCCAGACAGGACATACACAAATCTGTAATTGGATCGTTCCCCACCCCACCCCCTTGCCCTTTCTGATTCCCAAGCAGTTGTGTTTCTTTTCAATAAATGGATTTTTTGGCTTTCAAAACATTCTCTATTATTGCATAAAGTAGAAGATTCCTTAGCCCAGGAAAGAAACAGGCACTGCAAATCAGCTTAGCAAACACAGATTCCTATTAACATTGGAACCACTGCACTTCACTCCCGTGCAGGGCACTAGACATTACTGCTGGTTTTCAGCCTCAAATTGCTCCCTCAAGGCATCCCTAATCCTTGCAGCCCCGCACTGGGCCCCTGTAATAGACCTGCTCTCTGTCTGTGCAAATTCAGCCTCCAGGTGTTGAACCTCGGAGGTCTATGCCTAACTGAATCTTTCACCCTTCCCTTCACAAATATTATGGAGGGTACAGCACGCGGATATAACCGTGGGGATGCTGTGTTCGGCCAAGTCCAGCTTCCCATACAGAGATCGCCAGTGGCCCTTTAAATGGCCAAAAGCACAATCCACAGTCATTCCGCACCGGCTCAGCCTGTAGTTGAACCATTCCTTGCTGCTGTCAAGGCTCCCTGTGTAGGGTTTCATGAGCCACGCATTAACGGGTAAGCAGGATCTCCAAGGATCACAATGGGCATTTCGACTTCCCCTACTGTGATCTTCTGCGCTGGGAAAAAAGTCCCAGCCTGCAGCTTCCTGAACAGGCCAGTGTTCCGAAAGATGCGTGCGTCATGTACCTTTCCGGGCCAGCCTGTGTTAGTGTTAATGTCAATGAAATGCCTACGGTGATCCACAAGCGCCTGGGGAACCGTAGAGAAATACCCCTTCCAATTAATGTACTCGGATGCTAGGTGGGGTGGTGCCAGAATAGGAATATGCGTCCCATCTATCACCTCTCCACAGTTAGGGAAATCCATTTGTGCAAAGCCATCCACAATATCCTGCACGTTACCCGGAGTCACGGTTCTTCTGAGCAGGATGCAATTAATGGCCTTGCAAACTTGCATGAACACGATTCCAACGGTCGACTTTCCCACTCCAAACTGGTTCGCGACCGATCAGTAGCTGTCTGGAGTTGCCAGCTTCCATATTGCAATAGCCACCCACTTCTCCACCGGCAGGGCAGCTCTCAATCTCATGTCCTTGCTCCGCAGGGTGGGGGCGAGCTCCTCACACAGTCCCATGAAAGTGGCTTTTCTTATCCGAAAGTTCTGCAGCCACTGCTCGTCACGCAAAGACTTGCATGACGATGTGATCCCACCACTCAGTGCTTGTTTCCCGAGCCCAAAAGCGGCGTTCCATGGTGCTGAGCATGTCTGTGAATGTCACAAACAATTTCGTATCACACGCGTTACGCGACTCGATATCATCGTCGGACTCCTCACTGTCACTTTGGATCTTAAGGAATAGCTCGATTGCCAAACATGACATGCTGGCGAGACTCGTCAGCATACTTCTCAGCAGTTCGGGCTCCATTTCCCGCAGACCGAAATGGAACACAGATTGCGCTGCACAGAAACCGTTGAAAAATGGCGCCAAATGTGGACGGAAACACAGGGATTGCTGGGATGCAAAGCGATGCATCACGGGGCGTTGGGACAGGACCCAGAATGCCCCGTACCCTCCCGCCCCCTTCCCACAACCCACGGCGCCAGAATGGGAAGAGGTGCTCTGTGGGATAGCTGTGGGATAACTGCCCATAATGCACCACTCCCAATGCCGCTGCAAGTGCCGCAAATGTGGCCACAACAGTGCGCTGTCAGCTGTCAGTGTGGACAGACTGCAGCGCTTTCCCTACTCAGCTGTAAGAAGGCAGGTTTAACTCACAGCGCTGTACATCTGCAAGTGTAGCCATACCCTCTCTCTCTCTCACACACACACTTTACTCAGGATGGCTCAGCTGAAGGTTCCATGATGCATAAAGTGGGATTTCCTGCCAGTTAAGTCCCAAGGGAAAAGTCCAGAGGAGCTTTGACAGGATAAGAATAGGTTGGATAATAAAAAAGGCAAAGGCTTTCTGGTAAAAAAAAAAAAAAAAAAAAAAAAAAAAAAAGGCAAAGGCTTACCATTCAGCAGTCCCTCCATTCCTCAATGTGACATGCAATTATAAAAGAGGATCTCTCCCCCTCCAACATTCTGATCTCTCTTTTGGAAAAGGGATAGCTCAGCGCTCAATATCAAATGCACAGATAACTCTTCCAAAGGCCACTGTCTTCAGCAAATGACAACAGAACATTTTTTTCCAGTTAGGGGGAAGGGGAAAAATATCCAAGAAAAGAGTTTTCTTCCCAAGCAGAGAGCCAAGGATAAGGCTTTCTGCTTACTGGCCATTTGCCAAACTAACTGACAGACTGAGAGTAAGGATAGGTGAATCATTTCAGATAAAGCAATCAACATCTCTCTCTCCACTCCTGAATCTTCACTTTGACTTTTTTCACCAATCTTTTTGAAAAGTTTTTTTTGACCAGCTCTAGTAATTACATACTTTTGGAATACAGATCTTTCACACATAGATACTTTTTCATAATGTAATGCAAATTAATGTAGCCTGTATTCCTATATTTTACCCTACTTTCATAATAGAATGCTGCATACTGCAGCAATGAAAAGCTAAGTTGTCTCTACTATGTAGCATCGCATCTAGCATTGGCCTGCTAAACCCAGGGTTGTGAGTTCAATCCTTGAGGGGGCCACTTAGGGATCTGGGGCAAAAAATCAGTACTTGGTCCTGCTAGTGAAGGTGGGGGCTGGACTCAATGGCCTTTCAGGGTCCCTTCCAGCTCTATGAGATAGGTATATCTAGTGGTTTCTTGAAGTATTAACATTAAGACCCATTTTGCAATAATCTCCATCAGATTACATTTTTTATCAGACCCCCCAGAGAAACACAGACTTCTTTCAGTATTTACAGGTTAGCACAACTTACGCAGCCCAGCTGAAAGCATCTGTAGATAGAGGATACATACCTTCAAATCATCCTAACCTCCTGCATCTGCAAAGTTGCACAAGCAATTCCTCAAGAATAGACAAAGATTTCACCATTTCTCCTACTTTCAAGTGGACCAAACACAGTAATTGTCATTAAAAACCCAGTATATACCCAAATTTATCACCAAGCAGTTCCTACTATACCACTGTATTCCACTTCCTCAGCATAGGAAATAATGGTGGTAGTGTATTGTGAGGCCTCTATGGTGCAGAGTTGATATATTTTAATGGTAACCATCATGCTTTGAGAATGAACATGTCAGTGAGTATAAGAGGATCTAGACCTTAGAAAATACTATTACTATTTATTATTACCACCATCTTGGTCCCACAACCTGCAAATACCACCTATTCCAATGGGAGATGTGGCAGCTCTTCACCTTCCAGCATCTGGCTCATTCTTTTTAAAAGGATTTGGGGTCAGAGAAGAGACACAGGATGCAAGGGGAAGACACAAGCAAAAGTTCTTGAACGCCGCCAAATCCATTATGTGCAAAAAGAAAGAAGCGGGGTGGGGGGGGTAGCTATTGCTCAAATATCTCCATCTAACTCGGACCATTTTCTGTGCTGCTTCAATGGACAGCTCACCATGCATTTGCTGTTGAACAGTCCAACATTTACACAGCCATCCATCATTTATTATGTACAAGGAACTATGTTTTAGGTTAAGCATTGAATTCTGGATAGTGTACAATAGCAAGAAATAGCATTAAAATGGAGGGAAAAGAGGTTGAATTTCGGTCAAGTGCATTAAGCAAGACTTTAAGAGAGCCAACCAACTGGTGCTTAATTTGGTGGCTTTTATTTTTTTCCCACCTCTGTTCTTCTTGAGTTCAAGATGTTGGACAGCAGGAAATAACTGAATATTTGTTTTTTTTTAATTAAAAAAGTGAAAGTAAGAGGTCTTCATGCACGTGACCTCTGCTAACTGATCTGCAAAATGTTACATTATTTATGTTTTATAACACGATGATAATATAAAGGTCATGGTTGCTTCCCATCTTCTGAACTGACTCCCCCCCACCCCAATAATTGAAGCATGCTTTAAAAATAGAATTATTCTATTATGATGAAATCACATACAATAGATTTGGAAGTCCTGATACTACCCAATGCAGATGTGAAATGTTGTGCTTACAAGAAATACTTAGCGAGATGAGCAGGGCAACCCAATCCTGCATGAAATAAGAGCATGGCTGAATGATGCCAACTTGCTCTTGCCTTGTAGGAAGAGGGAGGTCTAGTAGGTGAGAATATAGCGAAGTGCCCCATTAGTAAGATGAGGACAGTGCTTTAGCCCATGTTTTCTTGCATACTTATATGTGCAAAGGGACACAGTGTAAGATAGCGACATACAGGAAGCTTTAGAGTACTACTGCTCAGAGTGGAGGGGGAATACATCTACATCATAACTTTACATGTGCACACATATAGATTTCACCTTGCCTGCTGCCCCCTGAACAATCAAGGATATAGAAAAATACTTTCAACAAATATCACCACTTCCCATTACAGTGCATCCCTTGGAAGCACTCAGGAACTGGTAAAGTATTGGATAATCCAAATACAGAAGGCACAAGTGATGCTGCCTCAAATGAGAATCAGACTTCATTGTCTTAAATCTGAATCGCAAGCATAAAAACTGAAGTGGAAAAAGACACCTGCCATCACCACCACATCTTGTCTGTAATTTTGTCTCATCCCTTTTCCTTTCCCCTTCATTACTATTTTATCTATTCAGAATTTAAGCTTTTCAGGGCAAAGACCTCATCTTCTTGCTTATCTGTACAGCACCAAACACATTCAGTGCTATATAAATAATCCATAACATTCTTCCTCACTCTAAAACATACAGAAGTTACAGATGTTTCCATGTGTAGTGTTCTCCATGTATATAGCTGCAAAAGAGAGAGTCACTCCCTTGTGGGATATGGTCTTCCAATAAAACAATGAAGGGTTGCAGTTAACAGCTGCATATCCTCTCCTGGCACCTTTATGTCTATCCCTTCATTTTTATTTCTGCCATCCGCTCTATACATTTACTATATGTCCTTATTTCCTTCCTATGAGCCTATAGTCCTCAACACAGGTGTCTGACCGGCCCACCTTGGTTTCAGTCTTTATGTCCTCTCTTTTTGGAGTTTGCTGCAGTAGAGGCAGATGCATTGTAGTGTTGTGTTCTTATACGTTGTGTATACACTGTAGTCAGAGTGTGTGGAACTACCCACAAGCTTTGATTTGGCTGGCTCAAATTATAATACCAGTACAACTGCAGCAGCACAGGCAGGCAACAGCATGGGCTACCTCTTCAACTACGTACCCACGGTCCCACACAAACTTGTACAGCTCATGCTGCCAAGGTTTCCGTGTTGCCGTTATCTGAGCTAGCTAGAGCAAAGGTAGCTCCGGTATGTTGATGTATGCTGCAGTCACACCTCAGACTGCAGTGTAGACATACCTTTAATTATGTTGGAATTGGGTTAGGGGTGTCAAAACTAGCATGCAATATTCAGGTATGTGAAAATGCATTAATTCTGTATGGACTGTTCCAAAATATTGAAGGCTGAGGGGCAATATGAACACCTCTATAAATACATCAGGGTAAACAGCAGGGAGGGAGAAGAGCTATTTAAACTAGTGGACAGTGTTGGCACAAGAATAAATGGGTATAAACTCTATATGAATAAATTTAGGCTGGAAATCATAAAAAAAGGTTGTCTAATCACCAGTGGGATGAGATTCTGCAACAGTCTCCCAATAGGAGCAGAGTGAGCAAGCAACCAAACTAGTTTAACTTATGTTTATGAACAGGATTAGGTGACTAAGTTCTTATGATAGCAGAGTACTGGACTCTGTGGCTCAGGAGATTCCTTCCAGTCCTACATACCTAAAACAGTAGCTAAGTGAACATTTTCAATCCGATTTCTTACAGCCTGTCCCTGACAGCACAGGCCATGTACAAATCAAGAGCTGCAAATTGAAAGAATGCCACACATTCCTACAAGCATAAAATCATGTGTGTGTATGACCGTAGCCTACAGTTCTTTGGTAAGGTGCTGACATCCTTCACGATGCAGCCAGTGCTGTCAAGCAGCACCATCCGGATCATCGCTGATTACAAGATAGTAGAAGAAAACAAGTAAAGAGCAGCAACCAGGAGTTCGGTGCAGATCATGCTACTACAACGGCTGCAGGGCTTTATCCATAACAGAAACACTTGTCCTGACAGTACACTGGGATCATGTGGGTTACCCTCCATCCACAGCATGTATAAAAGCTAGAGAAAATTTCACCTGCTGCCACTCAACATTCTGCTGTCCAAGACCTTGATTTACGTAATGAGCTAAGTGTTTTGAAACTTTAACATGTACATAAAACCACAGTCTGATAATCAGCACTTTTTTTGATGGGTGCAAACCAAATTGCTGGTGCTGTTGGAGTTAAGCATGTGCTTTGGGGTTAAGGGATGATTTGCCCATTCTCTGTCTTCCACCATAGCACAAGACACTGAGTATGCCATTTGCTTAGTGGCAGCATGAGAAGGACCACCAATAGAATTGCCATCATTCTCCTTAATATTATGTGGCATTTCATAATTCCATACTAAACTTTTGGTTTAGTTTAGCTATGTGGGCAGTTTGTGTGTTCTGGCATAGGAAACAGGACACAGAAGTGAAAATTTCTCATCTTCCCTCTTTCATATTCTAATTACTCAGGGCCATTTCTTCTCTGTAGGCCTCAATGCTCAGGGTGCAAGAGAAAACTGAGCTGTTAATGATGAGACAAACTGTTCATTTTGAGATAATTATGTCACACCAATATAAAATAAAAATAAAATTGTTCCCAGAGGAATTACACAAGGTAGTAAATGTTTAGACATCTTGTTCTTTACAGTGCTGAACCTACTGTTAAGGTTCAATCAAGAATGAACATACAGTAGAACTTCAGAGTTATGAACTGACCGGTCAACCACATATCTCATTTGGAACCGGAAGCATGCCATCAGGCAGCAGCAGAGATGAAACAAAGAAGCAAATACTGTACAGTACTGTGTTAAATGTAAACTACTAAAAATAAAGGGAAAGTTTAAAAAGAGATTGGACAAGGTAAGGAAACTGTTTCTGTGCTTGTTTCATTTAAATTAAGATGGTTAAAAGCACCATTTTTCTTCTGCATAGTGAAGTTTCAAAGCTGTATTAAGTCAAAGTTCAGTTGTAAACATTTGAAAAAAATAATGTTTTGTTCAGAGTTACAACCAACCACCATTCCCAAGATGTTCAAACCTGAGGTTCTACTGTACTATCCCACTGCCTGTCAGAGTCAGGCAGGCATGGAAATGAAGACTAGGGGAGAGTATTTAAGTCCAAGATTTATCTATATGGATCAGGAGGCTTAACTGAGATGTAGCTTCCTCCTCTGAGAAACCAGCTGAAAATTGCTTCTAAGCTTGGATGACCCTTCTTGACTGCACATGAAACAGGACTACTCAAAGTGGAAAGATAACCATGTGATTTGCCCCATACTGCCCATCCCATTTAAGTAGTCCTGAAATGAACCATATCTCAGAACAAGCTGAAAGAGTTTGTGGGTAAACTGATAAAGCAAAGGAAAAAAAAAAAGCATCAACAGTTTGGGGACATATAGGAAACATGGCGGTTCCATGGATGCTATTCATATTCAAACTAGGGCTGATCTCAAGTTGAACTAAATAGTTCTGCAGCTACAGAAATAATTGCCAAAGAGTTCACACATCACTACCTGCAACCCCAGCATTTCATAGAGGAAGCAGTGTGACACAAGAGCATATGAGTCTTCAAAGCACCACAAATGGCAGCATCATGAGGAGCAAAACATCTAAAAGAATATTACTGACATGATGTTTCTTAATACTGATTATCCACTCAGAAAATAGAGTACGGGGGGCGGAGGGGGGGAAATCACTACTTATCCTGTTTTGACCCAGAAGGTAAAATTCAAAGGTATCATGTGGCACACACACCCTTACACTCCGACTTTTAGACGCAGACTCTCTTTAGAACTACTCACACCCATTTCCCAAAACTCACACACTGAGGAGCTGGAAAAAGGGACAAGAAGATGTAAGTTGCAGTAGGGCATGAGTGGTTTTACTTACCTATTCTTACACCATCCTGTTAGCTTCCTTTCCTCTTTCACTGTTGTGGACAGGCCAGCTTCCATCAACCACCCTCCCAGACCCAGCACCTGGGCCAAGCCTTCAGGATAACAGCCTTCTTTTGCTTCCCGCAGCTCCCATTGGCCAGGAAAGGTGAACCACGGCCACTGGGAGCTGCGGACAGCTGTGCCTGCGGATGGTCATTGTAAACACTGTTTTGCAGCCCGCCAGCGGATTACCCTGATGGGCCACGTGCAGCCCATGGGCTGCAGGTTGCCCACCACTGGTTTAGAGTTCAAATCCTACTGAGGTAGGATGGAAGGATTATTACAGATGAACGTAACAGAATTTGTTTTACTTTTTCCTTTAAAATAACTAGGGAATTATATATAAAAAAAACTATTAAAAGAAAAATAAAGTTAGGTTGCAAATTCAAGAACTTGAAAGTTAGGAAGTGCCAACTATATGGTTCCTCATGCAACCTGAACTCAGTCCCTTTGCATTCATGCATTATGGTACGGTCTTTAATTACATGATCCAATACTATTTTTTCTCTCAGGACCCCAACTTCTTTTGGTGCATAGGAGGGACACACAAGATTCAGGTTCCATAGAAAGCCATAAACCTGCAGTTTTATAACTTATGAATGTTTGCATTCTTTGCAACTTAAATAATTTCCTTTTAATATAAATTTTAGGATTTGTTTATTTGAAGTGTGATAACATAATTGTGGAACTGGAAGAAGGTGAAAAATACACTGTCAGACTCCTTCTAAACTGACTGAGGCTCAGTTTCCTTCTGAATTTGGTCTGAAATATCCAGCAGTATTTCACTTTTCTCTTCTCTAACACTGGTTCTGAAATTATCTTGTTTGACATTCCCTTTAGTATAGAGTTCATATTCATTATTAGAATTCCTATCACATTTCTGTTGGGAGCTGTGTATATTCCCTTTGAGTCATCCTACCAAGAACTGAAATTTCTTATTTTACTTTTTCCCCTAGGTATTTTCTCTCATGGGCATTACAAACCATGGAGTGCTGGATCTCGGAATCTCTATAACTTCAGTCTTATTTTTCTCCTGTTTGCCTCTTTCTTGAATGGAGCCAAGAAATAGGACCTCTAATGGTATAGATTATTGAACAAACGAGATGAGACTAAGTTGGCACTACTTCTAGAAATAGATTTCAAGTTCCGCAAGATCAAAATTCAAGCCTACTTAGAGATTGAGAACTGCTTTTACAAACAAGAGCAATTGACTTTCACTAATTGTAAGGTGCACCCAGGAATCACCAAGCTATCTTAGTTTATTATTGACACTTTTATCCAAATTGTTTCTGCAGTGCCATCAAAATATTTCTCTCATCTTCTCCTGCAGATTCACTAGCATCTTGCACCAAATTGCCTCACCTCATGGTTCATTTTGATGAAAAACAGCATGCAGCACAACCCATTTTTTTTGGTTCAATCAAATTTCTTTCACATTCTAGCATGTTATGTATAGCTGAAAACCTATAATTCCAATTCAACAGTCTTCACTTGAAATATTATTATAGGCAGGGCTGGTAGCACTGACTATTATTAAGATATAATGGGAAGCATTGGGCTAACCCTAGATATCAGAACATTATAATGTTGCCAAATTTTAATCATTTGGCTTGAATTTCTCCATGCTGGATGTCTCCTTCAGGCTGAATTATTATGGAAAATTTCAGCAAAGATACCTCAGACATTTCCAAGAACAAGGTTTGGGGAAAATAAATTAATTGTTTTCCCCCCCATGTTAACAATTATGGTAACTTTTTGGTTTTGAACAGCTGTAGCACCCCCCTGCTTTGGAGCAGGGACTTGCAGTTTGGTAAAGGGGGTGATCATTGTTTCTAAGAGGTACCTTTTACTATCCCAGTGAAAAGCCCTCCAAATTTGCCCAAGTTATAAGTCTTTGAAATATCACAGTTCACATCTACTCAGTAGAGACTTCTTGACTTAGCAGCTAAAATCTCTGAAGATTCCATTCTCACTGAGCATGCTCTATCCCCTCACAGCTCCTACCTGTGACCAGACTCTGCATGTGCCATGCCTACAGAGCAACTGAGCACGTTCCATCCCTTCTCAGTTCTACATGACAGGACTGCCCAGGCATCATCCCCACAAAGCAACTGAGCATGCTCCCTCCAGCCCAGGCTACAGGGGTGAAGCCATGCTTTACTTGTAATGGCTGCTCCAGGCCAGTGTGGTGTTCAATTATTACTCAGAGCCATGAAGTCTCACTGAGCTCTGCATCATTCAGTGTCCCAGTTCTAACTGATAAGCATTGTATAACATGCCAACTGGCCCTTGCTAGAGCCACTTAAAGATGCAGTTCCCCACATCTTCCTTCCTCAGCCAAACCATTATCAATCAACATTAACAGAACACAGAAATTCAAATACTATAGCCAATTTACTACCTAAAGAAATTATGTTCAAACAGGATCTGAGTTGACCATAACTATTGCAGGGACATGTGGGTCTCTCCTGAGACATCAGCACCGTTGTCAGACAGCAGTAAGTCCATTAGTTCTGGTTCTGCATAGCTGTCTCAACCTGTTGTGGTTGTCTTTCTGAGACCTTCTCAGGCAAGATGGCCAAGTGCCCCTTATCTCCTCCCTTCTGGAATTTGGAAGTGTCACCTACTCCTCCATAGTATGAGTCTTTCTGGCCCACAACCTCAAACAGCCTGGGGGCAATCTCTTCTGACACTATCATAGCTGTTCAGGTATTGGTTTTTTTTCCAGTTCACTGGTGGTTTAGAGAGAGAAAAAATGATTCAGGTCAAACAAAACATTTCAAAGAGATTAGGACAAGAAGCTAGAAAGAGGGTTGGAGGAAGGCTGAGATTGGATGAGAATCCTGGGAAGGGAGACTGGCCAGTGGGGTGGGGAGGGAAGAGACAGCTTGGACAATTCAATGGGATGAAGGTGAGACTAGCTGGGCAAGGAGAATGGGACTGAAATGAGAAACCCAAGAAGTTGAGATAGGGAGTAGGTAGGTAAGGAGAATCTGTCTGGGACAAGGAGCCAGGGGTGGGAAGAGCCAGTACTGGAATAGGGCCAGGTTAAAGAGATGGGACAGAAGGTGTCAAACCTGGGGGGAAATGGGCAGAAGAAGAGTCTGTGCCTATTGGAACATATTTCCTCCAGCATCTGTGTCATAACTATAAAGGGAAGGGTAACAGCTCTCTGTGTACAGAGACTCCAAATCCTTTTACCTGTAAAGGGTTAAGAAGCTCGGGTAACCTGGCTGACACCTGACCCAAGGACCAATAAGGAGACAAGATACTTTCAAATCTTGGGGGGGGAAAGGCTTTTGTGTGTGCTCTTTGTTTTAACGGGTGGTTCGCTCTTGGGACTGAGAGGGACCAGACATCAATCCAGGTTCTCCCCATCTTTCTAAACAAGTCTCTCCTATTTCAAACTAGTAAGTAAAAAGACAGCAAGGCGTCTTAGATTTACTTTGTTTTCTCAACTTGTAAATGTACCTTTTTACCAGAGTGTGTATCTTTGTTTGCTGTACTTTGAACCTAAGACAGAGGGGGGTGGTCCTCTGAGCTCTTTAAGTTTGATTACCCTTTAAAGTATTCTCCATACTGATTTTACAGAGATGATTTTTACCTTTTTCTTTAATTAAAAGCCTTCTTTTTTAAGAACCAGATTGATTTCTCCTTGTTTTAAGATCCAAGGGGGTTTGGATCTGTATTCACCAGGAATTGGTGAAAGGAGGGTGGAGGAAGGAGGGGGGATGGTTAATTTCTCCTTGTTTTAAGATCCAAGGGGGTTTGGATCTGTGTTCACCAGGGAATTGGTGAAAGGTTTCTCAAGGCTTCCCAGGGAGGGAATTCTTGTGATGGTGGCAGCGGACCAAAGCTAAGCTGGTAGATAAGCTTAGAAGTTTTTATGCAGGCCCCTACATTTGAACCCTAAAGTTCAAAGTGGGGATCCAGCCTTGACAATCTGGAATAGAACTAAAGAGATATGAGCCTCACTATTCCTCTGCTGTCAGCAAATATCTATGAACCCTCTGCCACAGTGTGTGTCTCATCCCCTACTAGTGCTGGTCCACATAGAGGATGACAGCCTACTATTGCTATCAGTTACTCCATTCACTCAAATGTCAGTGGTCTATGTGGTGAATCTATGTCCCAAAGTTGCTGATTGCCTGTGAGTTAACAGGATACCATGATAGAATTTCTCTTTTGACAGTTTCCATTTAACAAAAAAACCTAGGTAATTGCACACACAAAAAAAACTATGTTAAGAGAACATTAAAGTTGTGAAGGCAATTACTCAAAAGTCAGGACATGCCAGTTAAGGTTTCCTGTGCAACCTTAATTCGTCTTCCTTGTACATATGCATTATGATTACAGCTAGCCAGAAAATGGAAATCCATTCCCATTTAAAAATATGTTAGGAAAAAAAGATCAGTCTTGAACTGGACAATTTCAATTTTACAAAGGTATATTTCTGGAAAATTATTCCAATAGAAAATTCCTGACTAGCTTTAATTATGACATAGTCTTTAATTATATGATCACATAAAAAAGTCCAAGAAGAAATAAATAAATCTGTATTCAGAGCAGGGTTTGAATAATGTGCAGTAAATGAGGCATGTGGCCACACATTGAACAAAAAAAAAAAAAAAAGAGAGAGAAAACAACATATTGAATAGCTACTGATTAATGAGCATCATACATTCTGTGTACTGAATGAAGCAGGGCTCCTGTAGAAAATACAGTATGTGGTCATGTGATTAAAGAGTATATCATAATGCATACTCACAAGGGGGCTAAAATAAGATTTTTCCCTCACACACACCAATTGCTATTAGATAATCTCCACCAAGTGTTAGCAGTATACAGCCTACGACACTGCTCATCAGTTAGGATTCCATTCAGCAGAGGGAAAAGGAGATGCTCACTGTAACATATACACATAAAGATTCCATACAAATCTCTCTAGGAAAGACAAACATTTGACTTTTGTCCCTTTTGGCTGACTAAGTAACTAGCAATAAGGTAAATTTCTAAATGTGTGAAGGTTCGAATTAGGTTCAGAATAGCACACAAAAGTTTAATGTTTTCCCTCAGGCTTATTCAAAACTATATTCTGGACCTCTTGGGAGGAAGCTCTCTCCTGTTTAAATGGTTCACTCCATTCTACAATTTGTTGCCTGTATAGATGGAATTCTTATGCTTTAGTAAGGCATCATAGGAGCAGAATGGCCTCCATTTTCTTGAATTACTATTAATTAGATTTTAATAGCTCTCAAGATGTGCTGGGCTCTTTCAAAACTGAGTCTCTGGCCGGAATGCATACAGTCTAAAAAAGCATAAGGGAAAGAAGGAATACATCAGACAAGCAGTTGTCTGGTCCCACAACCTCTCTCATACAACATCCTCCACATAAAGACCCACAGCATTCCCCAACAATAGGGGAGTCGTCCATCAGAGTAAACCTTCTTTCATCTTTCATGGGGAGTGGGGAAAGATATGATGATGGTGAAAAATATATGGGGTGAAATCCAGGCCCCACTCAAGTCAATAGCAAAACTCCTATCATCATCAATAGGGCCAGCAATTGACCCATATTGGTGTTGCATGTATGTTTTTTTTTTTTTTTTTTTTTTTTTTTTTTTAAAACAAACATTCAGAGACAGGGAAGTTGACTAATACTTTCCCACAGCAAATTCACTTAGGCCTAGTCTATGTGCAGTTTTTCTATTGGTATAATAATTCCTTTAGGAACGTGGTATTGTTTGTTTACGGAAATTATACCATTACAGCCCGTAGTGTGGATGCAGTTATAATGGTATAAAGGTGCTTATAGCACCACAGGTTATTCCCTTTCCCTTACAGGAATTAGCTGTGCAAATATAAGCACCTCTCTATAAATACCTCAAAAAAGGTAAACACCCAGGAGGGCAAAGAGCTATTTAAGCGAAAGGACAATGTTCTCAAAAGAACAAATGGATATAAAGTGGCCACGAACAAGTTCAGGCTGGAAATTAGAAGGTTTCCAACCATCAGAAGAACACAGTTCTGGAACAGCCTCCCAATAGAAGTTGTGGGGGAAAACAACTTAATTAGTTCTGAGTATGTCTTACGTTCCTAAAAGTTTCTGCTTCAGGGTTTTAATCAACCCCTGGCAGGGGTCTGGAAGGGATTCCCCCTCCCTCTACACATGCTATTTTGGGGAGGTAGGGGAGAGAGGGGATGGGTCTCCATCTTCTGAAGCTTCAGAGATGGCAAACACTAGAGATGGGATAGCGAACAGGGAGGGCCAGGGCTCTGAGGTGGCACCAAGCAGTCTCTCACTCAGGTACCTTGCTGGCTGATTGTTGCTCGCATACTCAGGGTCTAAATGATCTCCATATGTGGAGTTTGGAAGGAATGTTCCCCCAGATCATATTGGCAGTGAGGTTGAGGGTTTTTCCTGGTCATTTGCCAGGATTATCTGGGTACATCTCACTTAATCTGTTCCCTGCCATCGTGGGGGGCATTAGGCACTGTTCCACCTCAGATTTTCCTATTTTCTGCCTGTAGCATATTATAGTTTTCTAAGGGGCATAATATTTTAAACCCAACAAGTGAAAGGGGATCAGTGGATGCTGGGTGGTGTTGAGCGCCTATCTTATACAGGAGGTCGAACTAGACGAGCTGCTGGTCCCTTCTAGCCTTCAATTTTTATGACTATCAGTGTAACTGCATTCAGACTAGGGGAGCTATATCACATTAGCTTTACTAGCATAGTTAAAGAAATACAATTTGGGCATGAAAATAAGCTCTTTCCAATAAGTGTCCAAATAGCTGCCGCGGTGGGAGTAATAATCAGCGGTAGGATTTTTTTCTTGACCTGTGCAAACAATTAATTTACTCCCTGTGATGTGAAGATTGAAAACACCTAACATTACTAGAATATACATATTTCAGTTTCAAATCTATTGCCTACAATTTGCTCAGTTACTTCCTTGTTCTTGTGCTCTACTCAGACACTCAAGTGGCTTTTACCTCTCCCTCCCTCCCATTTCTATTATGTTTCTCACCAAATGTATGACAAGTAACTCAGGCCTTGATCCTGCAAAGATTTACATGTTTAAATCAATGGGACTATTAACAGTAAATGTAAGCATGTGTATAACTTCTTACAGGATCAGGGCATACTTTTGCAATGAAGTCAAGTCCTTGAATGTATGGCTGCAGGCTTTCGCTGCTGTTCTCAGTTGAAGCTGAGAAGCTCTGCTATACTGCTGATAGGAAAGGAACCTCAGTGAGGCTAGAAAATGAAATTAAAATAGAATACTCTTATCAGGATGGTGGGAGCTGAAATAATGACATTGACTAAAATTGTAGTTATCAGACATTTATGATTAAGCAAAGAGTAAAGCAAGAGTAGGGCTGGAACCCCCATTAAGCAATAGGGAATATTCCTCATATCATACCAAGACACTGCTCATCTCTTCCTATAGCATCCCAAATAGCTCTTTGCAGGCAGGAGAGGCAGTATTGTCTAATAGCTAGAGCACAGGACTGAGACTAACAGCGATTTGCTGTGATCTGAGGTTATTTAACTTCCGTGCCTCAGTTTCCCCAGCCAAAAAAAGGGGATAACTCTTGTCTCTGTCACAGCAGTGTTCTGTGTGGGGTGGAGTTTGTTGATGTATAAAGCATGAGCTGTGTAGGTGGGAGGCTCCATAGAAGTGCTAAATATTACATTGCCTGTGCACCTTTCCCCATCTATTTTTCTATAGCAAAGCAGTTTTAATAAGTCACCCACAGAAGTGGTCCCTACAAGTCAAGGTTGAAACATACTGGAAGGGCCGGGCTGGAAAATAATGGATTGCCCTGCTTGTGCGCTACGAAACAGAAGATTCTTCCATGATTGTGGTCAACCTGATTTCTCTCATTAGCATCATGACAAAGAATATGTAGCAAACTGGAGGGCAGAAACTAAGTCCAGCCATTCTTGCCAAAAAGTTTTAAAAACAAACAGTTTCTGAACCTCTGTCCCGCCCTTCACTGAGAGATGACTTGCCTTGGTCTCAAGAGGTAAAGCACAAGAAACCCAAGTGTGATCAAATGGAGACTTTGCAATGACGGCTGGCTAGAAAATTAGCCAAGTGAACCATTCCTCAGTCTGTCTATGCCTTCATTAAGCTAGGCAGAACATATTGCTCAGCTTATTTTTCTCCCATTCAATCAGATTTGTGGTATAATATTTAACTCTACATCAGACCTGTTCTGTTCAAACTCATTCTCTCTGCCTGATGATCTGCAGGATTAGAACTAGATTCTCCCCCCCCCCCCCAACCGTAGGTCACTAGTTCTTTTCTAGTTTTACTCTGAAATGGTGGGGGTCGAGGTGCTGTGTAAATAAATACAGTTAGCTCCTAAATCTATATTCAAGGCACATGAATAAATGGCTGGCTTTTCAAAAGTACCATGTATGCAGCAATATCAATCGACTAAAAGAAGCTGTTGGGAGTTCATTTGAAAGCCAGCCCAATTATTTAGGTGCCTAAACATTGAGTTAGAAGTGAATCTTATGCTTTTATTTTTGAAAATCTTGGTTACACTATTATATATGTTAGCTGCTGTTCTTCATTAATGTAGTAGTTCGATTAACCATATAAGCCCAAAACTCTAATGACCCATTTTTCAGATGGAACAGAAGATTGAGATCTAGCCCACTTGCAGTCAATGCAAAGCCAATGACACTTCCCTCAGGAACAGATACATATACGCTGATGGCCTGTTTGGATTCCAATGTGGGTAATCGCCTTTCACTCTCTAAAATATTCCCTGCCTTTTCAAATGCATAAGGTCTTTAGTTCCTATCCTAAACTCCTGGGTAGTGTTGCGGCACACTGTTCAACAGTTGCCATGTTCCACCTCAGAAATAAATGCCTATCAGTGGTGAGTGGAATGATCCCTATTTTCTTCATTCTGTAAATTACTTTGGGTCCAAAAACAGGAAATGTGCTATATGCTGTACAAATATAATTACTTACAACCAATAGTAACAGGATGTGCAATTCACTTGTCTTTGCTAGGTGACTGTTGAAGGGGTGAACCAGTTCAGGTAAAAGTAAGGGCTTACTCACAACATAAAACCAAACTTGAACATTTCTTGCATTTTAGGGGAATGGAGGAGACTTTTTGCTTGCTTGCCTGTTTAAATATTGTTGCATCTCTGTGCTTGTTGTTCACAAGTTTGACCCCAAACAAAGTACCTTGAAAGGGGCATTTTAGATAATCCAAAGTAATTATTTGATTTACAACATGGAAAATGTCAGGGCATTAAGAGTTAATAACAAAGTTTAAAAATATGGAAGGACAATCCACTGTGTTTGAATACTATAAAATGGATTAAAGTTTGAGCCAAAACATTACCTTATCATAGATACAAATATTTTAATAGGATACTTTTTTATTATTTTATTTAAATATAAACATGACTTTCTTCTTTTTTAAAATCAAACATTTCCCTGCAAAACAGAAGATCATTGTTCTGTTATGAGAATCACAAAGTTTAACGGATTATAATGCGTGGCACTTCAGTGTGTTTTGAAGATGTAAAGTGCTGTAACAAACATTACTAACCCACTGAAACGGAGGAGTTTCATTATCCAAGAAGACTGAAGTGCAAGCAGGACAAGACATAAGCAGAGTTAAGTCCAAGATTTATGCCCTCCTACTGGGTTTGGAGACCTAAATCCAATAGTGATTGGCAATTAAAATACTTAAGAGGGATAGAACAGTAATAGTTATTTGACAACGTGCTCAGGGCTGTATATATGATAATTCCTCTCCCAAGTATCTTACAAGTTAAGAAGAGTAAATTAGGAGTTTTAAAAAAATCCTTGCAAGTTTGTGTAATCAGGCAAAGACAAGTTTATTTTTAAAAATATATCACAACCGTCTCTCCAGGGAGTTGAAGCACATTTTTTGTTTTAGGAAAAGGTCATTCTGGCTTGTGGATGTCTCAGAACTCCCTCGCTCCGCCCCCTTTTAAAAGGCAAGAGAATAAATACAGTTCCTAGAAGACAGTGAGTGTGTTGCTTGGTGTATGGAATCTCTTCTCCAATCATTTCTAATTCAGTGATACATGCATGAATGATTCTGGCTTCTCACAAATATTCCTGACACACTGGACATGCCCACTGTGATTACAGCCTGCAAAATTAGCCTGTTTGGAGGAGCTTCAGTGGGAATGAAGATAATAGTGACAGAAACTAACCTATCAGCACAGAGGTCCCATCCCCTCATTCAGTACTTTCCCCACAGTCAGTCCTGCTTCAATAGATGATCCCAGCATGACACCTAGTGGTAGCTACACACTTAACCCTTTAAGTGCCTATTAGAAAGAATATTGTTTCTTTCTAAGACCTTCACTCATGTTTTTAAATCCATTGCAGCTGTGTGACAAATATCCTGAATGAACTGAAATGAGAAGAACAGTTGAATTGCCAGAGATAAAAATCTCTCATATATATTCTCAAGTTCAGAGTAGTTTTCTGGACTTTCTACACACTATGCCTCACTTGAACTTGATGCTTGCACTACTATGATGGTTTTGTACAAAGTGCTTCCCCACCCCCTCTACATACATCAACTCTTTGGGTCAGGGGATGTGGGTAAAAATGTCCAAGTTATGGAAAAACCTAACTCTAATTTATTTCTAATGAGATTTAGGATCCTGAACATGAGGACCAGATTTACAGAGGTATTTATCTACATCTTTAGGCACCTAACTCATCTAGGTGCCTTTGTAAATACCAGTAGATACCTAACTTCCATTTACTTTCCCTTACAATTAACTAACTGACGTACCTATTAAAAGTTGTAAATTCCACTAAGCACTTATTTGCATCTTTGGATGCTTAAACACCTATGCAAATCTGACCCCTGTTCATACAGCGTAAGGCCAGAAGCGACCACTAGATCATCTGAGCTGATCTCTTTTATAATCAAGCCCAACATGCAATAATTAAGCCAGACAAATGAAAGGAGACCAAAATATTACAGCCTTTTGGAAAATGGGTTGCATGCTCCTAGATTACGAAGGTGTATTTGAAATTTTTACCCTAGGTCTTCACTATATCTCCATGTAGAGACTAGCACATTTGGAACATAACTGTAATACAACTAATGATAATCTGGAACTGGTCAAAAGACACAAAAGTGATCTATGACTATTATGTGACTAAAAGAAGGAAATTCAGTTAATCATTACTTCAGGATCATACTATTTGTAGTTTTCAAGTATCTGGATGGCTTCCTGATAGTTATGAGTATGTTGGTAAAT
Source organism: Terrapene triunguis (assembly GCF_002925995.2). Lineage (NCBI taxonomy): Eukaryota > Metazoa > Chordata > Testudines > Emydidae > Terrapene > Terrapene triunguis. The sequence continues at coordinate 26,050,938 of NW_020664447.1, forward strand.
CCCAAAAGTTTCATGAATTTTTAGCACAAATATTTATTCATCTGAAAGTTTGTACTGGAAATTATATCATTATCCATTTGTTTGTCTCCTTTTCCAACATTCAATCAGGGAACAGAAACAGCAGGTGAGTTAGGTGATCTGTCACAGATCATAGTGAATTTGCTAATACTCAAAGTTAACAATTATTGACAACCTGTTCGCTGAAATTTATTTGCATGAATTATCTGAACACTCACAGAGAACTTTAGAAATTCACAGCAACTAGGACTGGTTCACAAAATTCTTCAAATAGAAAAATAAAGGGCTAAATCTGCAGTTAATATTTCAACCAGCTATAAGACATTCATTTGAGGAGAATCTTATAGCCATATATGCTAGGTATCATGTCCCCAGTTCTCTTTTCAACTGTAGGAGCATACTGTCCAAGGATTTGTCTACAAAGTGTGACAATGCACACCGCAGAGCTCTGAAGTGGTGTGCTCTAACTGCCCTGTGTAGCCCCAGATGATATGTTCTAAAAGATTCCTAGCATACATTAGTGTTTCAAACAAGACTACATCAATGCACCTCAGCAGGGTCTACACAAGGCAGTTAGAGTGCAACACTTTAGAATGTGCTACAGTTTACACTCCTCTAATGAGTACTGACACACTATGTAGACAAGCCCCAAGTTTGTCTTTCTCTTCTGGTCCAAGGTGGATCTGAGGTTTGAGTCAATAATAATGAAAACTAATGGAACAAGGAAAAGGAGCAAACTTGTTCAGATTTGACATGGTTTCAGTTTTTGTTGAAGGAATAGGCTACTTTTCTTTTCCTAACACCCCAACATACAAAAATTTTATTCGAGTGCTGGCTTTATGCTTTTTAAAAGAATTTTTTTCCCAAATAGCGTAGACTAGACCCTACCAGGGCCCAAACACAAACCCGATGGATCTGTTGAGTGTTTGCAGAGAAATTAGACCACCTGAGTGCCTTTGTTTGCAGAATTCTGCAGTTAAACTTGTCACGCGTACCAATGTTCTGAGCGTTAGCATCCTGAGGACTGCAGCTAATCAATGCATTTCACTATACACTATCATTATCGTTGCAAAACAACAAATACTAGGGTGACCAGATTGTCCCTATAAAATCGGGACAGTCACGATATTT
>NW_020664447.1:26052096-26095149 GCF_002925995.2 Terrapene triunguis
CATTTTGGGGTAGAACCCTTCCCTTGACCTAATCTGAATCAGAAAAAAGTATTAATATTTCAGAATATGAAAAATATAAAATGAGTCCAATAACCTCCAATGTAGCCCATGTAAGATAAAATTCTCTCTCCTTCTGCCCTTCCAATCATTCAGCCCTCCCTAATTCACAGAATCTCAAGTCAATGTGTTTCCAGTGTGAACAAAGTGTCACACACTGAAAACATCAGTTTACATAGAAAGATGTGTGACAGACATGTAGTCATGTTGCTTAATATACTACTGGAAGGTGCTCAGGTACTCTGGTGATGAGTGTAGAACCTATATAGAACAGAAGAATGTTGAGTAGAAACCCAGAATGTTTTGTTCTTTTCAGTTCTTCCCTTTCACCAGTGGAACACAGCTACCTCTAGAGAGGGACAGGGCAGCTATTCTGGCCCCATTTTCTAGTGAGCATGATAAAGCTCTGCCCTGAGCTCAGTCAAGTGGGAGCCTAGAATTACATACTCGCAGGGATATCCCAGGGATTGAACAAAACTGAATCCTTGTAGGATGAAGAAGACTGCCAGAAGTGAAGCACTGTTTCAAGGATGACGACTGCAGTTACCTTGTCCCAGCAGAGATGAGGTTTGAATCCAGGATTGGGGCAAGGATGAGACCTTGGAGAAAGAACTCGGAGGCCCAGAATCCACCATAAGGAGAACCTGGAAACTGGGGTCTACTAGGAGTACAGCAAATCCCCAGAAAGAGAGATGGGGTTTATCCTGTCCCAAAGGAGAAGAAATTTAAACCCAGTATTGGGGCTGAGAATAGACCTGAGGAAAGAGACTCTCCAGAGAAGCCAGGGGAATGAGTGGGACCAGCTGAGTTCTGCTGCTTAGAGGGAATTGGGAGCCAAGAGATCCATGGCCTGAAGCTCCAGAAATGAAAAGATTTGGAAATTGAAAGGGCTACAAGAACTGAGTTTATAAAGGACTTTATACAATAGACCCTAAGACAGAAAATACCATTTTAATTACTCTTGGCTGTCAGTTATTGGAAAACCCAGGAGGGAAACTGAGGCAAGATAACTAAATATTATGCTACCAAGGGGCTTGCACTGCTGCAGTTTTATTTAAACCTTCCTGAATCATGCCTCCTTCTATGTCTAGACTGACTGTCTTTAAAAAATAAAAAATAAAAAAAAATAAAAAAATAAAAAAAACCAACCACAAAATGCTCAGTGTATAATGCAAGTCTCTAGGGTTATAAATGAGTCCACTCACCAGCAAGTGCCCCCTCATGGCAAGACATGGTGTGGCAGCTCTCACTTCTCTGGAACCCTCTGCCAACAGTTGCTCTAGTTCTGTGGTGACTTCTCTTCCAATGATTTGGGCCTCTGGCCAGGTCACCATCTTAAGCCCACACTTTCTGGGGTCACAAATGTCCAAAGAAAAGTCCCCAAAAGCCTGTAACACAAACAAAATCCTTCTACCCTCTCCATGGCTATTCCTAAATCTGTCTTCAGGGCTTAGCCTGCAGCCCCTGTACTGAGCTCCATAATCCTCACAATGGTTTTATATGCCTTCTTTCCAGGGGCCAGTAGGGAAATCCAGTCCTACCCTCTACTCAGCACAGTGCCCTGCGCTGGAACCACTAAGTCTGCTCCTTACATCAAGCTACAATTTTCCTTGGGTCACTTTCTACCCAGCTTTTCTTAAGTTCCCCTCTAGGACCCCCACTCTCTTCCCTGCTTAATCAGGTTCTCTCTTATGCCTCCCTGCTAGGGAGATTTTCCATTTCTTCTCTGTTTTGCCATGGTCTCTCCCAGGCCTCCATGCATGGTGAGTTTTTCTTCTGGCTCTGCGCTTCCCTCCTAAATCTCATTCTAGCTCTTCTCCAGCTACCTGCTTTATTGCAGCCCCTTTCTGCTCTTTATGGGGAATTGCTTGATTCCCCTCATGTGGTGCTCATTCTGTAATCAGGTTTGCTTATTCCCAGCTTCTCCAGACTATGGGGAAAGATAACCTGCCACAAGGGCTAACAGCAATCCCTTTCTTGGCCATATTCTAAGGTGTTTAAAGGATAAAAAATTTAGGCTGGCCAAACCAGTTCAGATAAAATAAAAGACCCCAAACTCAATATTTACCTTCAAAAATAGGGAAAACCAGCTATTTACCTTTATGCCTGGATTCTTACCAGGAGTGGAAAAGGAAGTGACAATATATCAATCTACATAAGTACTTATATGGCTGTCATCACTATAGTATCCAACACCAATCATCAATTATGAGATAGAGAAGTACTATAAGCCCTATTTTACAGATAGGAAACTGAAGCACAGAGAAACCATGACTGCAATTTTCAAGTGAGCCTAAGAGAGTCAGGGACCCAGCTTCTACAGAATTCCAATGAGATTTGGGTACTTACCTCCCTTAGGCTTCTTTGAAAATCCCAGCATAAGCAACTTCCCATAGGGCATCTGTAGCAGAGTAGGAACCAAACGTAAATCTCCCAAACCACAGCCCAATGCCTAATGCACGAGACCAGCCTTCCTCTGATACTTCAATATAGTCTCTTCTAAACACTTTATGGGCCTCATTGGAAGCATGGGGTAGACAAAAGGCTGTTCTCACAAGATTTCTAGCCCAATTTTGAAAACCCAAGAAGTTATAATCATTTGGAACTGAATCTCAGAACATATTCAGGTTCATCAATCATTGGTTAAATCTATTACAGTGAAACCTGTCTTCACAACAGCTGAGTGAATACTGCAAGAAATATTCCTGAGCATTCATTTTAATAAAAGCAGGGAATTCACTTTACCTGCATTCATAATCCTTTTTTATTTATTTTCAGTGAATATTAGTATGAGTGACTCTTCTTCACAAGAATGTTCACAGAAAGTGAAAGTCCCACAAATACACATACAAGTAAATAAATCAGTAAAATCAATGTCTGTGGATAATTCATGAATAGAAAAAGGGCTACATTCAAATATATTATTTACTAGGAGTAGTTTTTCTGTAGTATTAAGCAATGCTGTAAGGACTAATTGAAATCAGATGCTTAACTAATGTAGCCTTACAATAATGAAAGAGCAAAATTGTATTTAGAATGTTTGAAGATAATTTTGGGTGATCACTAAGGTGTGTTTCTTCTATTTCAAACTGCTGAGAGTTACTATGTGTGTGTGTGTATATATATATATATATATATATATATATGGGGTAGTGACTCTGATTCTAAGAGCACCCCAATACCAGTCGGCACACTGTTGTCATGATATGTACACAAAATGTGGCATGTAATTTATTAGTGGAAAACAGATTAACTCACTAATCATTAATATTCTTGTGTGATGTATGTGTGGTAAACCCACAAAGGACTTTAAATATATGTGCTGGAAATATTCTCTTAAAATATATCTGGCAAGCAGTGCCTAAGCCATGCCAATTCCAAACAAGAGAATGTGGTTCTGCCTGCTTGAATGTGTCTCCAAAATAAAGTAAGCAAAGTGTGACCAACCACAGGCGCCAACTCTGTGGGTGCTCCGGGGCTGTTTAGTAGCATGCAGGAGGAGCTGGGGGAGGAGGGAGAGGAGCAAGGATGGGGCGTGCTCGGGGGAGGGGGTGGAAGGAGGTGGGAAAAGGCGGGGTGGGGATAGGAGTTTGGGGGAAGCGGTAAAGTGGGGGCAGGACCTGGGGCAGAGCGGGGGGTTGAGCAGCCCCCAGAAAGGACAAGGTTGGCGGTGCCTGTCTGACCAATGACAAAGGAAAAGCACATATACATGCATGGTAACTACTTAACAATCTCAACGGGGTTGGAGACTGCACCCTCAGGAAGCTTTCCTGCCTCTTGAAGCAGGGTCAATAAACTTTGAGAAGATATAAACTGAGAGAAAGGCCATGTTCTCATCCATCACTTGAGTAACTAAAGGGGCCAAAGCTCTTGAAATCACACAATGATGGATCCTTCACCCAAGGGAGTTGACCTCACTGAGACATGATTGTAGGTGAGAAACCTGCTTAGGCAAAGATTGTAAATTGATTAAATTAAGTTTTAGTCTTAGAAGCATGTTTGTATTTTTACTTTTGTTTTCTTGTAACACTTTCTATCTTTGTTCCTTACACTTGGTATCACTTAACACTATGAGTTTTTGTTTAATAAACTCATTTTACTTTTTCTATACATCAATTCAATGCTTTGATTACCGTAGTGTGTTTGTTAACCCCAGTTAAGGTAATAAGATGCTGGGTACTTTCTCTTTAAGCAAGAGGGCTGGACACTACAGAGCAGATAGTTTGGGAATATATATTTTTTTTTTACTGTATCAGGTATTGGGGTCACCCTGCAAAAAGTAAATGGCTGGTAGAAACTGGGAAGTGACCCTCATGCTTGTATGCTGGATGTTGCTGTCAGAGGTGTGAGCCACAACAGCATAGCATTTAAGGAACCAGAGCTGTAGGGCAGGATGTGACACAACCCCTTACTGGTCTGGGTTGAACTCCAAAGTGTTACACTGTTTTCTCACTAAATTCCCTCAGTGCTATTCTCCCTAGTCATGCACACTCTGCTAAAGCTAAAGTCAGAGATGTGTTACAGTCACGCACAGATTTCGAACCCTGGCACCACACACCTCCTGGGAGCAAGATATTTGACATCTGGTCTCAAATTTGAACAGTTTTTTTTTTTTTAAACAACCAAGCACAGCAAGCAGAAAACAAAATGCAGTGCATGCAACTGGCAGCTGTGTCTCAGATCCTGAACCTCTCTTTTCCACTTCAAGATGGAACAATAATGTCACCGAAATAAACTTCTAATAATGCAAATGATCTTAATTATCAATGTTTATGCCAGCCACCAGTATCAGAAACAGAAGAATCTGAGCTGACTGCCTTGTCAGTCATGTGAAAAGTTCTGCCTTAAATCAAAACAAAATACTGTCTTTCACCTCTGAATATAATTAAATGATTGTTTACATGTTTATCTAGTCATTAAATGCAAACCCCTAATGGGCATCTGTGCTGCTGAACGGATTTCATCCTATTACATAATCTCTACCATTAACTGATTCGTTAGTGTTTTCCTTCTGCACAAATGTCTAGACTGGGCTAGTCAACAGGCAGACAGTGGGTCAAATCCAGACCGCCAGATGCTTTTGAATGGACCACAAAATATTTGATGTACTTATTATCATTATTGTTATTGTGGTGTGAAAAATATTTCTCTGGAGTCTGGACCTTTATCAAGAAATTTGGACCTTGACAAGAAATAATTGACTAGCCTGGAGGCTGACCTCCTCTATATGACAGGCCATTAAATTTCACCCAGTTATCCCTGGACTGAGCCGAAATATTTTGGCCAAATGCAAGTTTATCTTCCAGAAAGACATCCGGTCTTAATCTGACAACATCAAGAACCCACACTTCCCTTCATGGGCTTTTTTTTTTATGGTTAATCACCATAATCTAATTTGAATGTGTCTGGCTTCAGCTTCCACCCTTTGTTTCTTATTATGCCTTTCTCTGCTAGATTTAAGAGCCCTTTAATACCCAGCATTTTCTCCCCATGAAGATACTTATAAACTGTAATCACTGTAATTCAGATTCCCTTTCTCCCATCCGGAGGGACATTCCAGACAATCAATGTTATGGCATATTTTACCAGGGTAAAAATAGTCCAAGCATAGGGAAAGTTTGAGGATAGACAGACAGACTCCACTTTCCACATGTCCTCCACTACACCCAGCCTTTATTTAAGTTTTAAAGCCTCTACTTCCAACTGAGAAGAGGAGGAGGAAGAGATGCAGGAGGGGAGAAGAGGAAGGACTCTAAGAAACTGGATTACCAGTGAGTAATTTTCCCTTGTTTGTCATCCTCTTCTTCCATCCTGTGGAACATTCCAGATAATAAGTCTATGTAGCAAATGATCCATTAAGAGGAGATGTGCTTGAGAATGCTAGGAACACTTTAGGAGCTATAATCACCTGGGAAGGTGAGGCACAATTATGATGAAAGGACCACAGTTCTGTGTTACAGATTTCCAGAGTGGTAACATCAGACCTCTGAGCTCAGCAAGTGGAAATATTCCGACTAGAATGGTCTTCCATGGCAGAGACAGAGTCTTTCACATCTGTTCACAAGTCAGATTAGCATATGAGGACTTTAGCCAATGTCTAATGGGTCTGTGCCAGCACAAGACCCTACATTTTGGGTCCTGGAAGCAAACAAAAAAACATTCATTTCCTACAAAAGTGCTGTGTATGAAACAGGTAAAAGTTAATGTCTCTTTCTACATCCAGAGAAGACAGTTACTTACTAAAAGGCGGGGGGAGGGGGAAGAACGTGATAAGGTATTTGGATGGAAAGTCAGCAGGCACAAACGCTCATTCACATGGAAGCCCAAAACTACATAAGGAGAAAGTTCCTGAGGCAGATGAAAAAAAGTTTGTTGGCCAAAAACTAAGAATGGGAGTTAAATCTTAAAACTTAATTCCCACAGTCAATGGGTGCATGGAAAAATTTCATGCATATCCACCACAGATCACATCTGGGGGTATGGCTCTGAAAACTGCTCTCCTTAAGGAGAAGGCTTTAAAAAATAGGGAAGGATGAGCATAGGAAGTGATGGTCCATTGGAAAGCTTCTATACCTTATCAAACCTGACTAAAACAAACAGACGTCTTGTGGGGAACAACTCGAGGGTGTGATACACCTACAACTGCACCAGTTAGAAAAGGTTATTTAGACCCATGATTAAGTTTATTGATTGAGACTATTTGGTCAATATGTTCACAACCTTGAGGGTGAAAGCTTTCTTTTCTGTATCTGCTTCTCTCCTCTTCCAGCTCCGGAGGCTCAGGAAGAAGGGTTTTGAGAGCAAAGGAATGCAGCACTAAACCAACTCACAGCATGGGCTCAGCACTAATAAAATGTAAAGAAATTTCTACGTGGGAAGTGAAAATCTGATAGGGATACAATGGAAGAACTGTGGACATTCTGTCTGATATGTGAAGGACATAGACAGCCTCAAGTCTGGTCATGCTACATTACAAATGGCTGAGGACATCATCTAACAAAAGATCATTACAATGGCAACTTCATATATTGCATGTTTCAGGAACTACTGGAATAACAAAAAGATCCACAAGTCTAAGGCAGCAGTCCTATCATAACTATGAAATACCCATAACCTATGAGGCTGAAATATTCACCTCTGCTGACAGAAATCCATCAAACCTTGGAGACTAGGGACCTAGAATTCTGCCACTGTGGCAACAAAAGCCTTCAGTGTTCTATGATGTGGTGTCATTATCTCCAGTACTTGAGAAACTGAAAAGCTTTTTCTGCAGCACCAGCTTTGGAGAGCAAACATCACTCAGGTACAAGAAGGAACTTATATGTCAAACTATATGAACTCCATTAAGGCTACACAGCTCCTATGGGTGACAGAGTTACACTGACGAAGGAAAGTTCCCATAATAAATATGGAAAACACAAGAACTTTGTATTTATTCTAAAAGAGAGCCTCACAAATGAGGATAGATCTAATCTATGTGTCAGAAGTGACAGCTGTCTTACAAGGAGATTTGCTGTTAATAATTTTGTACTAGTTTCCGTAGCAACTGCCACCTCACACTCCTGTCCCTGAGACACAGAACACCTAATAATAATAATACTTTCCACTTCTATAATGTTTGTCGGGAGAATAGGCTAGATTTTTACTGGGAAACAAGTTTGGTTCTTATCATGGTGTTTACATTTATTCTGAACACTGATCATTTTGATGGGGGTGGGGGAACTGGTTTGGTAAGTGAAATTAAAAACACAAGTATGCATTTGATTAACAAAAATAATTAAAGTGAACCTTCCCTTCTTCCAAATCCATTGCTGCTATAGCAACAATGGATTCTGGAAGGATGAGAGACCAACATACAGGAGAAAAAGAAAACAACACAGGAACAATCAGATGAGCTAGAATTCTGCTTGTTGGTCACATCCTGTCCATTAGGAATCCCTTTAGGCAGCATCTCTGACAGGCGCTGAGAAGGCTAGCAAATCCAGTTAATTCTTCAAGTCGATGATGCCCACTATTGAGATCAGTTTTTGTACTAGCATAACTATTTCTGTTAAGGATGTAATATTTTTATAGAAATAGAAGCCCTAGTGTGAATGCTGTTGTACCAGGCTAAAGGTGCTTTGTATCCTCATCAATTATTGGGAGTGGATTCATCCACCCTGACTGAATTGGCCTTGTCAACACTGGTTCTCCACTTGTAAGGTAACTCCCTTCTCTTCATGTGCCAGTATATTTATGCCTGTATCTGTAATTTTCACTCCATGCATGTGAAGAAGTGGGGTTTTTTTACCCACGAAAGTTTATGCTGAAATAAATCTGTTGCCACCGGACTCCTCGTTGTTTTTGTATCAATATAGTGTAGTCCCCATCCTGTGCCAGAATAAGTTATACACACAAGCACTTTTATAGCAATATAGCTGTGTCTATATTAGGGGAGCTGTACCTCTTTAACTATATTTTGTTACTGAAACTACAACTTGTGTGTGTAGAAAAGCCCACCCTAAGTATTATCTTTCAGTTAAATTCCAGACACTTGACTTAGGACATTCCAAGTAATTCAGTCCCCAGTGAGATGGTGGATAGAGTGAACAAGTCTGAAGCAGCATGCTCTAATTGACAAGCAGGATGCAGTAGTTTTTTCCAATATGTTGCTTGCTCTTTTAGGATATAAGGCTACTTAGGGGGTATGTCTACATCGCAAAGGATAATTGTAGTGCAGGTAGTCATACCCAAACTAGCTTTAATATAGCTAGGACAGGTAACAATAGCAGTGAAGATGTAGTGGCATGGACATCAGCAAAGGCTAGCAGCACAACTATGTGCATAGGATTCCCAGCTGGCTTGTTTTGGGGTGGCTAGCCCATGCTGAATCAGATGCCCCAATGTCTTCACTGGTTTGTTACGTGTGCTAGACAAATTAAAGTTAGCGATGGTATGCCTATGCACACTATAGTCACAACTTAACTTGCTATATAAACATGCCCAAATTTGTGCCATAATGCAAATGCAAGGATCAGTCCATCTCGGTTTCCAGTAGGTTTGTTAAAGTATCCACTATTAATACAATGTAATGTTTTAGCTGGAGCCATGACATTATGAATTTAATCACAATTCCTTTAGTACAGTCACATTTACAAGGCAGTACCTGGGTTTTAGATTAGCTGTGCTATCTCTGCTGGGTCTGCAGACCCTAATTCATCCCTAACAACCAACCCAGACTTCTCCAAATGCTGATTGCTTGCCTCTCCCCACGCTGCAGTTGGGTTGGGGTGATGAGGAGGTGGACAGTGGGGGAGATGCATAGTAAGATGAGTTATCAGAAACTGTATAAAAGCAATCTCTGGCAAAGAATTAGTCAAAAATAACCAGAAACTGGGAATGGGTGACAGGGGATGGATCACTTGACCCAGTGTGGTTGTTCTTATGTTCTTAACCATAGGTGACCCCTCCTTTCTTCTGCCTTTTATGTTATTCTCATGAGTAGAGCATTGAACCATTACTGTGAAAACATTATAAAAAGCTTCAAAGTGATTTAAATATTGGATTAGAAATATATATTTATAACATGTGAATTACATTTATTTAGCAGGGTTTCTTTTAAGATATTGTAGAATATTTCTATTGTAGAGTCTGAACCTGCTTCTACTGAAGTCAGTGCACAGAAAGTTCAACATCATGTTTAGCCAAGATGAGCAGGTGGATAGGGACTAGGAGTCAGAGTCAGGAAAACCTGGGCTCTATTCAAGGCTCTGTTACCTACTTGTTGTGTGACCTTGGGCAAGTCATTTCATCTCTCCGTGCCTTAGTTTATCTATCTGTAAAATAGGGATATTAATGCTTAACCATGTCTGTAAAAACAGCTGAGGATCTACTGTTGAAACACACTATTTAAATGTGATTATTAATGCTTAACTAAACTTCCTTCTCAAGAAAATGGCGCTTTGGAAATCTAAAAATGTAACCACTTTGGGGGAAATGACACACCTTTTTCCTTCCTATTTGTTCTTAGCAACAAGTTTCCTTATGAACACATAGACTTAACACAGCCATTCTTTATAGCCCAAACACAATAAGAGAACTTTAATACTCCAATAGGCAATAATGGCATTTTATTGCATTTTAACAGTAAAAATGTAACTGGTTCTAAGACCCCTGTGACTGTTGCTTCCTAAATGGCTGAAATATCTTAATCTGCTTAACTCAGAAGCAACAGTAAAGGTTTAAAAAAAGGGGGGAGGCAGGGAGAGGAGAAATCGTAATGTTCTTTTTTTTAGCTCAGAGGAGTCATTTCAATCAACTGCAAAAGGAAATCAAAATGGAAGAGAGACAGGTGGCTGTGCTGCATGTCATGCATCATTTCAGCCAGATTACATGCATAGCTACTATGCAGAATTGAACATCAGATATTAATCTAATTGAATCAAGTGGTAGTTCCAAGTTAGCTCAGGATTTTAGTCGTGGTACATTGCACTGCTTGCACAAGACTCACTTTTGGCAGGAGATTCTGTGTTCTTGCTCCACGGTTCAGCAGCCTGCGGTGTGTCAAAGAGGTAATATTCTCTAGTCCCAGCGAGGGTGGGGGGAAAAGAGGATTCCAGCTGCACTTGCTCACATAAGAACTCCTTGTTTACCAGTCTAGGAAACAGTAGTGGCATCTAGTTCAGAGGAAGCTTGCATTGTGCCAAGTTGGCATCTGCTATGAAGAAAAGGAAGCTACTGAAAAACTGGTTACTGGTCTGAAATGGAAAGAAGAACACCGAGATTCTGTCCCAACTCACTGCAAGATAGGGACCTAAATAATGTTCTTGTCCTAAGGTGGTGAAGTGGCAGGAAAGTTTAGCCTGAAAGAGTTGAGCAACTGCAGCCATGCCATCTCAGGCTGCCATCTTGTTACAGTTTACAAACTAAGCAGGGTTGAGCCAGGTTGGTAGCTGGATGAGATATCTTGGAAGAAAAAGCAAGATGCTACAGGAAATGATGTTGGCAATAGAGTGCATGGTGCTCTTCTCTGTCAAGATCATGCTAGAGAACATCATTCTACTGCTGGTGCTGAATTTTGGATGAAATATAAAACCAAGGTCCTGACTATATTCCTGGTCTTTAAAGATCCCATGAAGTTTTTGGAAGATTTGTGCCCCAATGTCCTAGTTGAATTACAGTTACTGATTTAATTGGATGTATCTTTTTTCTTCCCCTGTAGCCCCTAAATTGTTAGGTTAGCTTTCTAGTGCCATTATAATGGTTGCAGCTTGCCTCTCCAGAGAGGGCTTAATGTTTGTGTTGGGTGAAATGGACTATGTATCTATAGCATATAGCAATCAACAATTATGTAAGTGTACACGAGCCCTAGGAAAGGTGCTACATGAATCAATAAATAATTGTGAGGTTTCAACAGCTCTGAAGTGTACATGCATAAAATAAATGACATCTTTGCTTTACTTATTCTCAGTCTACTTCTCACTTTCTTTACAGCAAGCATGATAACTACATTTAATTAAATAAAGAAAATAATACAAAACTAGAGATTGAAAATGTCACTGGTCCAAGGAGCAGAGCTTACAGCGTTATTTTTTGGAGCAATGCCCAAATGGCACTTTTGGATAGAGGGACCAGTGGCCATTCTGAGGCCCAATTTCTCATGAAACAAAAGGGTCAGTTAAATTTTATTGCAACATGAGAAATCCGCCCTTAAAAATCACATCTTTCTGATTAAATTGCCTTTCTCCAACACTTTAGCTCTAATAAGTCTTGAATTGCACACTGAAATGAGGTAGAATTAGACAACATGCTGTACATCTTCAATGTGCTTGTACTCCCAGTTTTCAAATGGCGTTTAGAATATTAACTACTCCAAGAGTTCAGAACTGAAGTGCAGAGGATAATGAGCTCCACAGGGCGTGGAGCATGTCTTCATTATATTTGTTCAGTCTACGACACACAGGCCCATTGGTGGTGCACTACTCTGTGTCATGTACAGTATCATTAGAAAACTACTAACTCGCTGGTCATTACTATTCTTGCATGGTGTATCTACAGGGTGTGTACAGAGAGTTATGAGTATGTGCTGAAATTATATTCTTAAAATGTGTTTGGCAAGCAGTGCATAAACCTAATCTGCCATAGACAAAGGAATGTGTATTTGCTTGTCATCAGGCAGCGACAATGAAAGCACATTTATATAAAAGGTAAACAAACACTTATAAGGGGGGTGGTTGCCTCTTGAGGGGGGGATCTGACCATCAAATTATAATTAATTGAATTAACTGATTATATACAATATTATTGTATAATAGAAGTGTATCAGGTAAGGTCTTTTCTGAAAGCTAATGGCAACTAATGATTAATATCATTGTGATATGTATGTATTAACACTATATAAGAAAATATGGATACTTATTGATATTTTGTTTTAAAGTCTGTGACCAAAACACACTGAGAAACTGGTTCTCTCACAGATATCTACCTGTCTCCAAAGAAATTAAGCAAGGTGTGACCCAAAACAATGGAAGCTCTATTTACATACGAATCAGCAAGTGGATGGAAAGTCTTCAGGAAAGGAAGAACAGTGTGAGGTCATCCTGAGTCTGGGGATAACACAGTGAGTTTGGGAAGACAGTATAAGGAGAAGCAGAAGCCATCCTGGTCATGTTAGAAACAATCTGCATTTTTCCTATGCACTGGTCCCAACCTGGTATTAGGAAGAACAAACATTGGATACCTAAGGTGAACAGTCACGCTATGTTTATTTTAGGCAGGAGATAAAATGTCACTCCAGTGGTTGGTTGTATTCTGCATCTCTAAATATTCTTCCAGCTACCGGACTGAAGTTTCCTAATGATTCTTATTTTTCTGAGGCTCACACCTACTTGTTGTCATCAGTACCATAGCAGCTAATGTAGATTAGTGTAGACAGAATCCAAATGATCAAGCCAGAGCTCAAGAACCACTCTGAAGAATTCTTCAAAGAGATTCCTAGTCCTGATATTAGTCATTTTGCAAGATCGCTGGAACAGACACATGATTTTTTTAAAAGCTAACATATTCATAACCATCTAGGGAATTGACTGGAAGCAGAATACAGCCACTCATGACGACAGCTGGCTTCTTAATGCCTGCCAGTTAAGATAAAGGAAAATTTCTTCTCGTCGTTGGCACTATAGCACTTATGGTACACAGTTAATCTGTTCTGATTATATCCAGCAGAGGGCAGTGGTAAACACTGGAGCAAGAACATTGCAATTTATATTGTATACACATAGATTACAATAACAGGAATAGCAACACCATCTCATTAAATAGGATATACAATCCACTCAGGAATGCTGGGCTTTTCTCATACTCCATCCTGTTGGCCAGAGTTAGAACCCTGCATCATCAACTTGGTGATTAATTTTTTCTTACTCGTTGTGGCTAGTGCAGCTCCTGAACTCCACCAGGAAATGAGAAAGGTGGATCTGGAAAGAGGAAACTAAGGTCAGAGATATCCTAGAACAACCAGCACCACAGAAAAAGTTTAGGCTTAAGTTTATGTTATTAATTTCTGAAATAATAATAAAGACAAACTGTATGAAGTGGAAAAATTTAACCTTCTATAACACATGTAGACTTTATTTGGAGCAAGATGAAAATACCAACTGCTCATTTGATGAATAACTTTGGTAAAACAGTTCTTGTCCTGTAGTTTGTTCAAAATCAATCTTTTGCAAGTAGTAACCAAAATATTAATTTTATTAGTCTGATTGGACACAGACGTCACCTGGTATTATTTCACTTCCCAACTGGATAAGTGTAAATATTAGAATTAGGTTTCCAGTGTTAATATTTTAAGTACAAGTTCAAAATTCACATTCCACAATTTTACTCCAATATTCAGTTAAAAGGACCTGTAGCAGTATGGACTCACCCCTGTGGCGCCTCCTGCTGGTCGTCCATGGGAATTAGCTCGTCCCAGCTCCGGAGCGCCCTCCGCAGGCCGGTGATCCTTTCTCCGGGTTGCTGCCCCCCTGGCAGTACCCCCACACTCTGGGTCTCCCCACCCAGGGGAACCCCCACCCACTAACCCCACCTCGCCTCAGTGTAAGGCTACTGCCAGTCACCATCTAGCCCCACTCCCTGGGGCAGACTGCAGTATACGCCACTCATCACAGGCAAGGTTGGGTTTGGACCTGCTGCCTTTGCCTACCCCTGGGCTGCCCTCTGCAACCCCTAGTACCTATTAGCCCAATGCTAGGCCGCAGCCTGGGACTTTCCAGGCTGGAGCTCCCCAGCTCCTCTGCCTTACCCAGTCCTGCTCCACTCAGGTACCCTGTCTCTAGCTCCCTGCAGCCAGGCCCTTCTCTCTCTGAATGCAGAGCGAGAGAGACTGTTTGGGCTTCTGGCTCACAGCCTCTTATAGGGACCAGCTGGGCCTGATTGGGGCGTGGCCCCAGCTGTTATTGCCTTCCCCAATCAGCCCAGGCTCTCCCTCACAGCCTCAGCCCTCTCCCAGGGCTGGCTTTAATCCTTCCAGGGCTGGAGCGGGGGACCACCCCGCTACAGGACCCAAATCTGGAAACACTGAAGTATATACTCAAGTTCCATTGATTGATGCAAGCCTTAAGCATGTGCTTAAGTACCCTTCTGAAACAGGGAAGTCAAAACAACTTCATTACAAAAACTGACTGAATATTTATTGGAAAGTGTTTTAAGTAATACTGTATCCCATTGAAACTACAGAGGCAATACAGACAACACGCAGAATGTAATTTGGTTGAATAGCAGTCAGAATATTTCACTCAGCCATGGAAGTCAAGAATATTTCATACAACACATTTTCCCCATCAACTGATGAATAAATTATTTATGAATAAATTGGTTTATTATTCAGCCAACTCTATAACTAGTTGATTAATGTCCATCATATACATTATTTGATATTGGTCATCGACCTGCAAATAAATTAACATATTGTCTCCATTATTTACCCAGCTCTAGAATTACCCAGATAGGAGTGTGTCCAATTCATGGGCTAACACCCTTCATCCTCATCAAACCCCCTTTCCCCCAAAAGGAGCCAAACTGGTGACATTTTGGTCCATATTTTCAGATGCGGCCACTGATTTTGGGTGCCACAGCTGGCAAACTTTGAATCTGATTTTCAAACGAGCTCCATACCTGCAGCTCCCAATGACTTCAAATAGAGTTATGGGTGCTCAGCCCTTACAAAAGATCAGGTCCTAGGTTTCTCAGACCGAGCATTCAGGAAATAGGACAACCAAAATCCGTGGTCACTTTTGAGCATTTTGGCCCTAATGATTTATGGTACTTCTCCTCTGAAAGGTGATATCAATCAAGCACCATGCTGGGGTATCAGTTCAACAATCACAACCAAGAGTGGCAACTACTGAATCACCAGCACAACCTCCTGCAGCCTCTAAATAGTTATTCTGAAATCTTCTATCCAAGCACAGAACCCACTTATGCCTTCTTGGCATGCGAAATCTTATGGACCACTGCAGAAGAGGATAAAGTACAGTCAAGGTATGGGAAGTGTTCTTGCTAAGCTGGATGGACTAGTGGGAAGAAAGAAGTTAGAATGTGACTTCCCAACATTGCCAGTGTCTCCAGTGCACCTGGCATTTCAGGTGCAAATCCTGCTCTGAGTTTCTTAGTAGCAACATAATATTTTTGTAATTAATTGTTTTTGTGGAGAGAGGAGGGAAAAGTCTATCTGTTCAGGCTTCCAACATTTTTTCTGTGACAAGCATCAACTACAGGTACCAAGAAGCACATGAAACTAATTACTTGGCATCTCAAGGTAGTTTAAAGACCTTCTGTGCAGTGCATATGAATGGTAAAACTGGCAGATTGTTCACAAGTGCTTTCCATAACTATTACTGTAAAAAAATCAAAATTAATATCTCTGTTAAATTAAACCTGATGTGGTCTAAAATGCAAGCCAATCTGTTTTCAATTCTGCAATCACTCATTGCTCAAGTTTTATTAAATCTAAAGACAGAACAAGCTTAAAATGTATTACCTTTGTTAAACAAAGTCTGGTTTTATGACTCAAACGTCAGTCTTCACAGTTCAGTGAATTCTTTTAAATGTTATACGACTCGCCTAGCTTACCTTGTCTGACAGCGATAAATCCTTTTCGTTGATTTTTTCACTAGGTGACCAAGTTTTTTAGCATAAGGCAGGATCCTCACCAAAACACACCACCTTGCAGATTAGAATATGCTATCTGAGTTTCTGCACATTTGTTTCAGAAATATCTTTTATGGTGGGGCTTGATGTCTTGCCATTTTCATATTCAGAACTTGAGAGATGTGCTACATGGCCCTCATGCAGATTTCATTCTGCCAGACATAACAAACAGGGCCACATACAGAACTGGCACAACTCATACCTAGATCTTAACAGCGTCTAATTTATTGAACAGCCAACTGCCTGTTATAGGCATTGTCTACCCTGGACCCAAGACACAGTAAATAACCTCCTGCTCCTCTCCAGCTCTTTCCTCTGCTCTTATTTTTCTTGCTCTGTGTATTCTCCTAGCAGGTTTTTGTGTACCAACAGAGGCTGAAGATATTTAGGAGGTGATATTTTTAGTTTCTCTTATGGCATTTACTGCCACCTGAGTGTCATCCCAGCTGGTTCAATACGACTAGCTAATGCAAAAAACAGGAAAAGTGCAACTTTACATTTCCATTAAGAATATAAATAAGTAAATGTATTGGAGAACATATTAGGTATCAGTTATATTTCTAAGAGATTGAACAGGGCCTCCAAACCAAGTATTCTCTAGAGACTTCTGAACATAAGTTTCATTTTACCCATACCTGGAACTGACAGAACTTCAGAGGCACTGGCAAGGGAAATAAAAATAATTAGTCACACAGGAAGCCCAGACATTTTTGTGGGGATTCGTGGGAGGTTCTTCCATATGTCCCATAAATAGGCTTGGCAGAATTCAATATTTTTACATATTTTTTTATGGATTTTTTTTATTTTAAGCATTTTATCTTTATTAATTTAATTTAAATGCTCACAGCTACAGAAAATTATGGCAGGTCAGACAATGGGGGGAGGGGTCAAACAATAATTATTTAACAACAGTGAACACTGAGAATCAGAAAGTTTAAAAAGCTTTATAACAGTTACAACACAAACTGTAAACACCATATGTCAAAATTTTAGCCTTAAATCAAACTCTAATAAGTTCTCAATCAGCATTTTTCTTACTTTCCCTGTCTGTAAATTTCGATCATCTTTGATGGAAATATTTATTCATCTGTTTGTATATGGACGACGAATCACTGTTTATCAACATTAATCAATAAAATTCTAAACTTTCCAAGCCTGCCCTTAAAGAAAGAGGTGGTTTCACTACCATAAAAGCCCCCTGCACTTCAATCCCCCAAAACACACACGCACACACATTTTGAGTTTCAGAAGTTTGTTGAGTGTTATTTTCATTTTTCCTTTCTGTAACTGCCTGCCCTGCCCTTGCTCTCCCTTCCTCCACCCCTGCACCCTCCTGCACCAGCCTGAACCAGGAAGTGAAGAACAAAACAGTACAAGAAATTCTCAATGCATAGCTTTAGAGTCCAGTTTTGGAGACCCAAAAGGTTTGGATAGTTCCAAGAAACTACTTATACTTTGTCTGCTTATCCACTCTGAATCTTCAGACCTAGGGAACTATTATGTGGAGGCATAATCCAAGATACAACAACAGTATTACAGTGGATACTATAGGATTTCGCAGGTGTAAAATTGGTCCTGGAACATTATTTTGACACAGATTGGTTGGTGGGTTTATTTATTTGGGGAGAATATTATTTTAACGAGCAGCAGGGATAGGGTTTGTGGAGAGAAGGATAATTTAATTTAGAAGGGGGAGTGTCATAACTATAAAGGGAAGGGTAACAGCTCTCCTGTGTACAGTACTATAAAATCCCTCCTGGCCAGAGACTCCAAAATCCTTTTACCTGTAAAGGGTTAAGAAGCTCGGGTAACCTGGCTGACACCTGACCAAAAGGACCAATAAGGGGACAAGATACTTTCAAATCTTGGGGGGGGAAGGCTTTTGTTTGTGCTCTTTGTTTTAAGGGGTTGTTCGCTCTTGGGACTGAGAGGGACCAGACATCAATCCAGGTTCTCCCCATCTTTCTAAACAAGTCTTTCATATTTCAAACTTGTAAGTAAAAAGCCAGGCAAGGCATCTTAGTTTTACTTTGTTTTCTCAACTTGTAAATGTACCTTTTACTAGAGTGTTTATCTTTGTTTGCTGTACTTTGAACCTAAGACAGAGCGGGGTCCTCTGAGCTCTTTAAGTTTGATTACCCTGTAAAGTTATTTTCCATACTGATTTTACAGAGATGATTTTTACCTTTTTCTTTAATTAAAAGCCTTCTTTTTAAGAACCTGATTGATTTCTCCTTGTTTTAAGATCCAAAGAGTTTGGATCTGTATTCACCAGGGAATTGGTGAAAGGTTTCTCAAAGCTTCCCAGGGAAGGGAATTAGCTTTGGGAATGGTGGCAGCGGACCAGGACTAAGCTGGTAGTTAAGCTTAGAAGTCCTCATGCAGGCCCCCACACTTGTACCCTAAAGTTCAAAGTAGGGATACAGCCTTGACAGGGAGAGTGAGTACAAGTACATGGAAAGTGCCAGTGAAGACATGTCACAACTTTCACTGCTCCATCTTGATTAGAATAGCCTCTCTCTGGCTACTGGCAGGCAATGCAGATTATTTCATAGTCACTTTTATGACTAGTAATTACATTATTTTTAATGAAAAATAAGGCATCAATTGCATAAGGATCCAGTGGAATCATAATGTTTAATAAGGAGGAGAAGGGATAGAGTCATGTTGGTGTTACAGATTTGCTTCTAACAGCTTTTTATTAATGTGCTAGATTTGTCTTAACACATTGGGAACTGAGGAGGCTGTCCAAATGAGAAAAAAAAATAGAGGCTCCACAGAAACTCTACAGCCTTGGCTTTTTTTTGTTTTTCAAACAGGCTTTGGCTGGAGAGAAAACTTGGCTATCTGCCCCATGGATTCAGCACACTACAGATGGCTCTTAGTCCTCTGCTAACCAGATTAGCTTTCCCCAAGTCATTTGCCTTTAACCTTCAAAACATTCCTCTCCTTATCTACATCGTCAAAGCTCTCTGCTGATTAAAAGTCATTTCCAAAGAGTAACTGTCAACTGATAAAGTGGTCCACAGTGGTCATGGCTTGGATCTACACAAACCAGATGGAGCTGGTAAAAAAAGAGGTGGACCACAAGGGAAAGTTTGGCAGATTCTGACCTTTGCACAAAAGGCAATAAATCAAGCATTAGACAAATTGAGGCATATTGAGATAGGGCTGCTTAACAGATAATCCATTGGCCTTTTAGTCTCCTGGGCTCTTCTCTTCATTTGTTTTATTAAATTGGACAATATTGTACATCCAAAAGGGGAGGGGGGCAGATTGCAGCACGAGGGGTAGGTTCATTGACGGATCATTAGCTGGGATGCTGAAGTTATTGTCCCCTTTACTTTCCTCTTGTGAGATATTTTTTATACACTGGTTAACTGCTGAAAATAGACAGATGGAAACTCAGCATACTGTTTCCTGTGAAGGAACACACCTCCCCAACTGTGCAGTGTTCTTGTTCTGGATCGTGGTATCAGCCACACTAAGGTATCTATCCAAGTCTTGGCAGGAGGTTAATTAGCTTTGTTGTTCAAAAGGGAAGAATCATATCCACTGAACCATATGGTAAATGTACAGTATGAATCTAAATTAGCCACAGCATTTTACTCATCTCCCCCTACCAAGGTGACTACCTCAGTCACGGCACACAGTTATGTTAGTGGACTGTGTCTGAATCTCTTATTTATAAAGGATATCAAATAAGGCACTTTAAAAAAAAACAAAAACAGTAAGCGTGATTACCCATTGAAACAAACTACCAAGTGAAGTGATGGCTCCTCCATCACTTGAAGTCTTCAAATCAAGACTGGATGCCTTTCTGGAAGATGTTTAGCTAAAACATAAGTTATTGGGCTCAAGGGTAACCAGGTATAATGTAATGGCTTGTGATATGCAGGAGGTCAGACTAGATGATCCAATCATACCTTCTGGTCTTAAACTCTATGAATCTATTGAACCAATTGGAGCAAAGATAGAATCTTAACCAACTTAAGTGGCAATTAATTAAATATATGAGTGCATGTTCTTAGTGAATGACAGTTTAGTAAAAAGTAGCTTGATTTGAACAGTTTGACATTGACCGTTACAGTCTTTAGATAAAGTGTTTCCATCTTCCACAGGAAAAGTGGAACAGTGCCAGTGTTCTTGCATGTCTTGGAAACAGTGGGTTCCACAGAAACCTAATATACAGTTGTATGATCCACAGTTTTGCAACGTTGAGCAAGCTGCTTCCAACATGTCTCCATCCTTGAGAAATCTTCAAGCCATAGTTTTTAGTTTCCCAAGCTTTTCCAAGTAGGTGAGCCCATCCAGTGACTATATCAGCCACCAGTGTGACAAATTAAATGAGGATTGCAATGTTTACTCAACCATCACAACTATCTAGCAGCAACAGGGCTCATCATTACCCCAAACATTCCATCTGTGCTACTCGGCTAGAAATAACAGAATGGAAAATATGTTAAATGAATTTGGGTAATGAATAAAGATCAGGGATTTTTTTAAATTGTTGTTTTTTGTGGTTCTAATCTTCTTTTTGCATCAGAAAGCTATTAGGCAAGGCTACATTAATGTTGGTTTTACATACGACAACCCCCATATTCCCAGCTATATTCAGACCACCTAAAACAGACAATTACATTTATGAGTTAAAATCTTGGCAGTTAGAAAATTGGCCATTTCCAGACAGCCAACCAAATCACTGTTTAAGAAGGTGCCCTTAAAAAGCTTTGTTTATATCACATTTATCTGATTATACTGATACCATTACATTTGTGATCCTTTCCTAAATATATGGAATAGTGCAAATTGTAGTAAAAATGGAAACTGGCAAGTTCTTTAAGGGAGTTCACTATGGCCCTGATTCTTCAAAGTACTTAAGACTCTGCTTAACTTTCAGCACGAGTAGTCCTATTCATTACAGTCAGACTACTCACATGATTACATTTAAGAGTATGCTTAAATACTTCGCTGAATCGGGGCATGTGTATAGCACAAAAGAGAAATGCAGTCTCCAACAAATTAATTTGCAACTGATAAAGCCACTCTATATGTCTACAACTCAGAATTATCATACAAACACAATTTAATCCTAACCTGAGGGCCAGAAAGCAATTGAATTTACTGTAACAAATACTATCCAGAAATACAAACATTTGTCCAAGCATCTACATACAGTACATATTAGAGCTGGTCAGGAATTTTTTGACCATGTGTTTTGTCAGAAAATGCCAATTCATAGATGTTTCTATGAAATTTTCTTACTATTTAAGGTTGAGGCAGAGAGACCGACCTGCCACAGAATAGCCAATAGTCCAGTCATCAGGGCACTCAGGTAGGATGCAGGAAACCAGGTTCAAGTTGCAGCTCTGCCTAATTTTGAGCAGGTTCAAGCTTTCCTGTTGGAACTGTTCTACTTTGTATAAATAAACATAATTTGAGAGAGAGAGAGAGAGAGGAAAGACTGACTCTTTAGCCTAGTGATCAGAGCAGTTGTCTGGAGGTGGGAGACCTAGGTTAAAGTTCCTTTTCCGAATCAGGAAGGCAAATAACCTCCGCAACTCCTGGCCAATTAAACATCTTATCTGCACTAAGATTTACTTAAGAAAATATAGTGAAATAACAAGGGAAGCTTCAACAGTTTTCCTAAAGGTTATTGTCAAGTGCCTTCCTACAAATAGTAATGATTAAATTCTACACCAAAGCAGAATCAAACATAACTAGAATAGAATGGAACTGAAGTGGCAAAGTTTATAGAGATGGATAAATATACCTATCTCATAGAACTAGAAGGGACCCTGAAAGGTCATCGAGTCCAGTCCCCTGCCTTCACTAGCAGGACCCAGATCCCTAAGTGGCCCCCTCAAGGATTAAACTCACAACCCTGGGTTTAGCAGGCCAATGCTTAAACCACTGGGCTATCCCTCCCTAAAGGTCATTGAGTCCACCCCCCCCGCCTTCACTAGCAGGACCAAGTACTGATTTTGCCCCAGATCCCTAAGTGGCCCTCTCAAGGCTTGAGCTCCCAATGCTGGGTTTAGCAGACCAATGCTCAAACCACTGAGCTATACTTACCATACTCCCCTACAAGATTTTACCACTGATATCCACCATTTAGGTCTAGTAGTCACTGCAAAAAATTTCAGTGAGGGTTGCGTAGAAAACCACATTGAAATTCTGCAGAATTTACGATGTATTCCTATGGGACGAGGCCACTGTGTGAATTCCATCAGCAGCTTTCTTCTTTGATTGCTTTTCCATCCCATTATCTTAATATACTGCACTGCTCTTTAGTATCTCTTTTTAGATACGCTCACTAATGAATTGTGCTGCCTTTCCAGACAACAGGAAGTGGGAGACTCCGAGGTCAGTCAGATTCCATTATGCCACTACCTAGTATACTAACAATTAATTTGGTCAGAACAGAAGATTGCTAATTACTACTATTGAGTTTGAAAACGTTTTCAGTACAGACAAAACCCAGACTGTTGCAGCTCATAAGCATTATAATCTGACCACTTCTTGTTTCTTCCTCTTCAGTAATATGCTTCACAAGTACAAAAGTATTTTTCATATAGTAATATAAATTGTGCACAGAGCTAGCAGGCACCAGATATAGAGTTCTATCATCAGCAGTAGAAGAATATGATACGGAGCTCACATGACAATGTGCCACTGTGTCATTTTGTGGTGATGGAATGCAGCATGGGGAAGGGAAAAGGGACAAGAGAAGGTGTTACTTTGAGACAAAGTTCATGTCTCCCAGAAAGGTTCATGCTCAACCAAACAACAGTAGCATTGTTGTTGTAGGACAGTAGCAGTCTAAGGGCTTGTCTATACTGGCAATTAACAGTGCTGCAACTTTCTCACTCAGGGGTGTGAAAAAACACACCCCTGAACGCAGCAAGTTGCAGCGCTGTAAAGCGCCAGTGTAAACAGTGCCCCAGCACTGGGAGCTGCACTCCCAGCGCTGGGAGCTACACCCCTCATTGAAGTGGGTTTTCTAGAGCATTAGGAGAGCTGTCAGCACTATCAGCCCCTGTACCAGATGACTGGCGGATAGGTAATGTAATGCTGTTTTTTTTTTTAAAAGGCTCCAGAGTTGATCCTGACAATTATAGGCCGTTATTGTTAATTTCAGTATGAGGCAAACTGGTTGAAGCTATAGAAAAGAACAGAGGAACACGATTTGTTGGGGGAAGAGTCAACATAGTTTTTGTAAAGAAAATTCATGCCTCACCAATCTATGAGAATTCTTTGAAGGGGTTAACAAACACCTGGACAAGGGTGATCCAGAGGATACAGTGTACTTGGACTTTCAGAAAGCCTTTGCCATGGTTTCTCACCAAAGGCTCTTAAGCAAACTAAGCAGTCATGGAAGGTCCCCTCATGGATCCATAACTGGTTGTTAAAGATCAGAAACAAAGGGTAGGACTAAATGGTCAGTTTTCAGAATGGAGAGAGGTAAAAAGCAGTGTCACCCAAAGAACTGTACTGGGACTAGTGCTATTCAACCTGTTCATAAATGATCTGGAAAAAGAAGTAAACAGTGAGGTGGCAGAGTTTGCAGATTATACAAAGTTACTCAAGACAGCGAAGTCCAAAGCAGACTACAAAGAGTAACACAAAACTAGGTGACTGGGCAACAACATGGCAGATGAAATTCAATGTTGATAAATGTAAAGTAATGCATATTGGAAGACATTCCTAACTATATACATACAAAACGATGGGGTCTAAGTTAACTGCTACCACTCAAGAAAGATCTTGGAATCACTGGGGGGAGAAAACATCTGCTCAATGTGCAGCAGCAGTCAAAAAAGCTAATGTTAAGAGCCATTAGAAAAGGGATAGATAAAAAGACAAAATATCATAATGCCACTATACACCCATGCCTTGAATACCGTGTGCAGTTCTGGTCTCCCCATCTCAAAAAAGATATATTAGAAATGGAAAAAAGTACAGAGAAGGGCAATAAAAATGATTAGGGGCATGGAACACCTTCCATATGAGGCGAGAATAAAAACATCTGGACTGTTCCATTTAGAAAAGAATTAACAGTTATGGGGTGGTATGATAGAGATCTATAAAATCATTACTGGTGTGAAGAAAGTGAGTAAGAAAGTGTTATTTACCCCTTTACGTAACACAAGAACCAGGGGTTATCCAATGAAATTAGTAGGCAGCAGTTTAAAAACAAACATAAGGAAGTATTTCTTCACACAGCACACAGTCAACCTGTGGAACTCATGGCCAGGGGATGTTGTCAAGGCCAAAAGTATAACTGGGTTCAAAAAAGAATTAGATAAGTTCATGAAGGATGGGTCCATCAATGACTATTAGCCAAGATGATCTGGGTTGCAACTCCATGCTCTGGGTGTCTCTAAGCCTCTGACTGCTAGAAGCTGGTAGTGGATGACAGGGGATGGATCACTCAACAAATTACCCTGCTCACTCCCTATAAAGCATCTGGCAGAGGCCACTGTTGGAAGGCAGGATACTGGACTAGATGGACCATTGGTCTGACCCAATATAGCTATTCTTATGTTCAGTACGGTACACGAGAGATGATCAAAACTTTTTGATGAACTTTTTTACAGCTAAAAATGCAGTTTTATCAACATTGAAATATTTTGCACAAGTATATTTATCATGATGAAAATGTGATCAGTTTTCTCAGGTTCACAATGGAATTTAGAAACCAACTGCCACTTGAAAAGAGCTAATAGTCTGGTGATCAGGGTACACACCTAGGAGGTCTGGGTTCAAGATCCTTCTCTGAATCACAGAGAGCACAAACTTGAACTAGGGCCTACCACTTTCCAGATGAGTGCCCTTCCCACCAGGCTATTGGCTATTCTGGAAAAGAGGTGTCTGTCTCTCTCATGTATTTTTGGCCAAAAGAAAATAATAATAATCAAAAAGCCTTGATTTTGTGCTGGATCACAACAACAAAAAATTTCAAACGTCAACATTTTTTTCACAAAATGGAATTGTTTCTTTCTGGCCAGCTGTATTATGCACGACAACACTGAGGATCAGATCCTCAAGTGATGTAATTGGCTTAGCTCCACTGAAGTCAAGGAAGCTATGCCAGTTTATGAAAGTTGAGGCTCTGGTCCTAAGAGGGGAAATTTTGTTTCATGCAAAATAAATTCAAAACATGAGGTTCTGGGGATCCTTGCCGTATGGAATTTAGAAACACTGGGTGCAATATCCCGAATTGTGAGAGATTTTATGACATTTCTAAAAAAATCAGTGTTTCTTTCGTATTCGTCTTGAATTCGGTAGCAGTATGACTCACCAGTAGCAAATTATGTTCTTTTAAACTATAAGCAGACACTCACTAAAAACAACAAAACCATAGGCCAACAAACGCCCTTGCATATTTCCCCCATCATGAACGTAGAGTGAAAGATACAAAACCGAAAGGTATAGCATTGTGCTATCAAAGGGGAAAAGGTGTTAGCCCAGTTATGGAACACAATAAAGGACTCATCTACATTATACATTACAAACATGTTTCAATGACGCCGAGGGACAACCACATTGTAATACAATACCCCTGGCTTTGATGTATTTGAACAGCAGACAGATCCAAAGGGAGCAGTCAGGACAAGAGGAGATGCATGGATGAAATGCAGGGAGCAAAGGACAGTATAGGAGGGGAATAAGGACAGAACTCAGTGGGAAATTTAAATGTCATGGGCATGGGGGGGAAGACAGGGAATTAGAGTAAAGACAGAAGGAAAAATTGGACATGGTCAGAGCAGTGGAAAACAAACATGAACTTTGCAGATGTCTCTTAGGTCAGAGAAGATGTCATAGTGGGGAAGGTTGGACAGCAGGAAATAGCATCCAGCAGAAAAGCCTAGGGATACAAGATCTATTTTTAAAAGCAGTGAGATATCTCAGTTTATCAGATTAAGACGACTGTAACAACTTCAGGTAGGAAATGTTTGGGATGTTTCTGGTTTTGCAGGTTGCAAGTACAGCTGGTTGGAAATTTCCTCTGTTGCATCAGAAAATGTTGGTCCATTGAACCTGAAATTTCACATGAAAGCGAGTTAGGCTTGAAACACTTTCACTGAACCATGGGCAGGTTTTTCTGTTAGAAATCTTCCTGATTCCCTGCCAGCTTGACTAGTGGGCTGTTGGGGAGCCCTGTCATGTGGCCTGCCCTGGCACCCAGGATCCCGGGTTTCTAGGGTTGACAGCTCTGGCATACCCTAAAGTCAGTGACCCTATGCTTCTAGGGTCCATGGCTCTGGGGCAACCCTGGGAGAACAACTCTCACTAGGACTCTGAGTCTAGGTTCTCAATTCCACAGCAGGGATCCTGGAAATAACAATAATATATATAATAATAATGTAACTCAGACAACATTTTTCAGTCAGTGGATCTCAAAGCTATTGTCTTTTTCCTCACAATACCCTAGGAGGTAATTATTATCCCCATTTTACTGATAGGCAACTGAGGCACAGAGAGGCTAAATGAATTGCCCATGGTCATACAGGAAGTCTGTGCCAGATAGGGTGACCAGATGTCCTGATTTTATAGGGACAGGCCCAATATTTGGGGCTTTTTCTTATATAGATGCCTATTACCCCACACTCCCTTTCCTGATTTTTAACACTTACTATCTGTTCACCCTAGTGGCAGAGCAGGGGATTGAACATTAGTCCCCAAAGTCCTACGCTAGTGCCCGAAACTACTGGACCATCATTCCTCTTGGGAGTGGGGGGCTGCAGCCCTGCCACTCAGACTGCCCTGGCCCCAGGGCAGTCTGCATGGGGGGCTGCCCTGCAGCCACAGACTCTAGATATCCTGACAGATGTTGCCTGAAATGTCAATTTCATACAACAGCTGCTGGTACCAGGGACCACCTGTCAGTGTTTCTAAAACAATTTTTTTTGGGGCGGGGGGAGATTTCTGGTGTGTGAGAATTTTTGAAAAAATTGGTTTTGTTCCAAATCAGAATGAAACCAAATTTCAAGATGCCAAAAGTTCTTGCTAACCAGAAATCCTGAGTTTCAGCCAGCTCTAATTGTAACTGTCATGTTCAATTACAGTGCTATATAAATCCTGAAAACCATAATGCCCAGCTTTCTAACTTTATGCATGTTGAATAGAAACTTATTCCATGGGTAGTGTTGGAATGTTTATTTAAAAAATAAAAAATAAAAAATTCTATTGGTGTTAAGGTTTGTGAAAGCCTATTTATAGAATAACTGACTTTGGTGCCAAATTCCACCTGAAATCTGTCTTTAAAAGGAGATTGGAGGAAGGACTGGTAATAAATAGGGATCAGCACAACCTAAAGTATGAGAAGAATCAAAGCTGAACATGTTATTGCTGCTTAACGGCATCAACATCATCAATGGAGTCATGCACAAAGAATGGGAAATTCAAGGGAAAATACACCTAAAAAGGTACCAGTGTAAAGTGATTTCAAAATATATTTAGGTTATAATAGCAATAATGACCCTAACAGTACATTTCATGGGGTTTAATGAGTCATTGTGCATAGTTAATGGCCCAAAACTTTGCCATAAGCCATCTACTCATCCCATTAAAACCCAGGAAACACCCTCCCTGCACCTCAGTCATTAGTTTTCCAATAGCCAGAAGCAAATAAGCTTTTGAGGTTTGCTCTTAATATTCAGCTAAATGCCCTTCAAGGGGCAATGCAGCCCCCAAACAGGTGCTGGATGGGCAATACGTGTGGAAGCCCATCTATCAAATAGATTGCGATATGGGCAGCCTGTCCAGGTAGAGGAAGTCCTTGTACAAAATAAAACAGAGAGCTTCACAATGACACAATTAAATGGAATATAAAAATGAATAAATAAAATTAGTAACATCTCTTAATATTAGTGACAGGTCCAAGCCAAAAATCTGATTCCTACCACTGATTTTTTGGGTAAAGTCAGATAGGAACTGCCATACTGAAGCAGATCCACTGTCCATCATCTCTTGCAGTGACCAGAACTAAATGCTTTAGGAGGAAGGTGTTAGAACCCCAAAGTAGGCAGATGTGGGATAATCTGCCCCACTAAAGCTTAGAGCAGGGAATCGGCAACCTTTGCATTTGGCCCGTCAGGGAAATCTGCTGGCAGGCCAGGACAGTTTGTTTACCTCCAGCGTCCACAGGTTCGGCCGATCGCAGCTCCCACTGGCCGTGGTTCACTGTTCCAGGCCAATGGGGGCTGTGGGAAGCAGCCTGGGCCGAGGGATGTGCTGGCTGCCTCTTCCCATCCATAAAAGTTAGTAAGTCTTTGCCTAAAGTCACACAATAAGTCAGTACCAGAGCAAGGAAGGCAACTCTCTAGTCCTAGGTCTTAGTCACCAGCTGTAACACTGGACCACTTTCCCTGTATAAAGACGCTTTAGAAAATAAAGTTCATTTCTTTGTATGCTGCTTGTCTAATTTAATACCAGTGATTCCTATTTGTGGATGCTATTTTTGTCTACAGCTCCTCTCAGCAAGAATTTGCCCAGCAGATATTGTTATTTCAAGAAGAAGAAGAAGAAAGAGGGAGAGAGTCTGGCTGTTTTTAATGTAATGGTTTTGCGTGTAAGCTGAGTTGCCCTTTAGATACCCTTGGACTGATTAACCAAGAAGCAAATTGCTAAGCAGGAGCCCAGGTACTCTGTCCTTGAAATTAAGTGTAGTGAACTGTTCATTTGTGAAAATTAAGAGTTAGGGATAGTGGTTACATATAGATACAGAGAGAAGCCAAACTCACACAAATTACTTCTTAATGTAGCGGAAGAGCAATGACTAACACTGGGTGAATATTGCCTGAAACCAGGGACAGAAGGGATAACATCTTCAAAGGTCTTGTGTCGGAAATATGTGAACACTTGCATGGGAAATGTGAAATTCAATGTCCCTGAGCTTTAAATATATCACTGTTCTATTGAGTCTAGTCCATGGAGTTAATAAAATATCCATAAATTAAGGCACTCATGTCTCAGGTTGCTAAACTGGTGATAAGAACAACTAGCTTTCATTGACTGGGGGAAAAGAAAAAAAGAAAAGGAAAATAATACACAGAGAACCAGCAACAGTTTAACATTCCTCAAAAAGAAAAATCAGAATGCTTTGGAATAAAATGATAATGCTGGGTTTTTGTTTAGCTTTGCATTTCCCCCACTACAGCTTGTTAGTACAAAGGCTTGCTTGTTAGCCTGAGATAGAATTTTGGGTTTGACTTTTGATACTCTGGTATCCTTACTAATATGTGTGAAGAACAATGAACAAAAACACTGTGGTGTGCTGCATTTCCCACAACCAGATGGGGCTTTAAGTACAATGAGAAAAGACCAAGGGATAGAGCTAAAAGTGTTACAGGGTATGGTGGGAGTGTAATATATGAGCATACACTGGAAAGCTGCATTGCTTCTCTCTCAAGCCAAGGTCAAGCAATGGATATGCTTGCATGGAACTAACCCCAATAAACATCACATTGCCTGCACTTCGGACTTCTGCTTTCTGTCTGCGTGACAAGAACCAGGGGAAGGGGTGAGGGGGAAGCCCCTAACACAACCCGTTAAACTGACTTTTGATGTTTGGCTGCCATAGAGTTTAGGGAGTTTTAAGAAAAAAATAATGTTCATGGAAAGGAGTAGACTAATAGCCCTGGAGAGAGATGAACTCTAGTTATTTACAGAATGGGTTCTTCATAAGCAACCTTCAACTGCACTCTCTTTTATGTCTATACCCTTCCCCGGAGAAGCCATCCATACAACTGAGAGAGGGTAAGGAATGTCTCATATTCTCCACTGAGATTGTCCAGAGGGATATTAGTGTTAATAGTCATGTTGGATTTTGCACAGTGAAAACTTGCCCTGTAGGACATGCTAGTCCCCTATGCTAGTTAGCTCTCCAAAGCAGGCATATCACAATGGACAATACAATTCATCCAATATCATCTGCTAGAGTAATTTTTGCTTGAAATCCTCTTAGAATGGCAGACATTTTGTTAGGAAACATATTTGTTTCCTGGGTACCAGAAGATTTGCAAAACATCATACTGAAAGGATACTGTCTCAGTGTGGCGCAGTTATCAGTACTTACCTCTGAACCAGCAGGTTATGGCTCAGAGTCCTAGACCAGCCTTTGACTTTATACCCAGTACTAACACTAACATCGTCCTGAGGTGGAGGAGGCTGCACTGCTAGAGACACAGTTTTTCAGAAAAGGTTTTCACCAAGGCTTGTGGTGGCTACATGAATTTAAATTAAAAGATCCTATCACAAGCTGTTCTGGCCAAAACTCCCCACGCCCCTAACTCCACTCCTCATAAAACAAATTCCTGTGTCCAAAATAAATGTTCATATTGCAATTGTGTTGTCAACGTAATGTCAAGTTGTGTTGTGAATTTTGCTAACTTAACTCCAAGAGATGCAGAGGCTAACAAACACCTCTGTCCATCCCTATTCCACTCCTGGTGCCCAGGCCTTGCAACATCTGTGACAGTTTAACCACATTCAGACAGCTCTGTTTTTCCAGATCACAGCAGAAGAGGTTAGAGACTTAGTTTTGTCTCATCTCTACGTGCCTTGCCTTTATCATCTTCAAGTTAGAAGTGTAACATTATCCAATTTTGTTTTCAGTATTTCACGTACTATCCAATGTTTCTCATGCTCTGATGGTTGCTACTGTCATGAGCTTAAAGAAACATCTTTTTATGAAACTTCTACAGTTCAAAAATATATAGATTAATTTGTCAGACCTGATAAATTTGGAAAAACAAAGTTATGAAAAATATCCAAACTTGAATTGCCTCATATTCTTCATGAAATAGAAAAGTGGCAGAATACATTCAAAAAGAAAAGGGTCGGAATCCATCAGGATGAAAACTGATTGGGCATCACCTTCTTTTCCTTCTGGCGTTTGATCAGTTACACTGACAGAAGGACAGCAGAGAACTTCCATCCTCATTTAAAAATAAGCATCAGGTAATTTCAATCTCTCCCTGTCTGACACATGCATAGCAAAAAAAAAAAAAAAAAAAAAAAGTGCTTTTTAACACATTTATCCCCATAGCAATCAGGCACAATATATTACAAATCTGTCTGTCTCTCTGTATTTTCCATCTCCCTTATATTAATGCACAACTTGACAGGTGAATCTTTTGCAGTGATCTCTCACTGCTACATGATATGCAAATCTATATTTTGTCATGTTTTCCTAGAGTAAATCTGGGCACTAGTGAAAGGTGCTAGCCTGACATGCCGAAGACTAAAGCCTTAGTTATTCATACAACAAGTGTAACATGGGCAGTAGCAGTGAAAGACAACCCAATTTACCACATTCAACCTATGTGCCTCTACCTTGACCTGGAGGGACCACCCTTTAGAAGCATACTGAATTATCTACAGTAATGGTCATAGTTTACAAACAGAGTTACTACAGAGTAACTCTACATCAGAGTGCATGCAGCATTGGACAGGGAGGCAGGAGACCTAGATTCTAATCCCAGCACTGAACTGGGAGTCAGGAGACTTTAGGCAAATTATTTCACCTCTCCTTTTTCTTTCATTCTTTGTTTCATCTATTTTGATTATAAGCTCTGCATGGCATGGACAATGTCTTCTTATGTGTTTGTACAGCAGCCAGCACAATGGAATCTCAGTCTCAACTGAGTCTTTGCACCAAACCATAATACAAATAAATAAGCACTTTCAAATTCAGGACTGCATAACCTGGAATATTATTGTGTTTTATTTTAAATATGGGTAGGACCAGCAACTCGTTCTCTGCCCTATGGGCTGGAGTTAAACAATTGGTATAGGAGTGAAAGGCTCTATATATCGCCCAGTATAAATCTCCTGATCATATTCCCTATACTGTATTAAATATTTTCGCAATTAGAGTCAGTCTCTAACCTCTGCTATTATGTACCAATGTCTAATAGTAACCACTACTTATAAATTAACACTGCTTGAAACCACATTAGACATACTGAGTGTGGAGCTGTCTTTTGTTATTATTCCACCAATCCGCTGCAATAGAACCTGATTCACCTCTCTGTGGGTCAGGTCATTTTAATTTTGATCTAGTTAGAATGCATGATTAAAGATTTTTTTTAATAAACACATTCACTGTAAGTGCAGGCTTTGAGAGCGCTAACAAAAGACAGAGATGGCTGGGAAACACCAAAGCAAAAAAAAAAAGGGGGGAGGGGTGTATCTGGAGAGCTCAGACAATTGGAAAACGATTATAGCGCTTTTCATTTCCTAGCTCAAAGGGTCAAATCTTGCCATTACTATTAGTGATTATTTTACTGCCTGTCAGATGTGAACTGGTAGTCTCAGTTCATTCCTTAGTAGCTAAGTGTCTGCAGGAAGGCTGGCCTTGTGTTTAAAACCATGGATCAGACTCGAGACCAGCATTCAGTTCCCAGCTCTGCCATATACACCCTATCTGTTTTGGGGTAAATCAAACTCCCTGAGCCACTGTTTCCCTGTTTGTAAAATGTGGATGATACTTATCATAGAATATCAGGGTTGGAAGGGACCTCAGGAGGTCATCTAGTCCAACCTCCTGCTCAAAGCAGGACCAATTCCCAACTAAATCATCCCAGCCAGGGCTTTGTCAAGCCTGACCTTAAAAACCTCTAAGGAAAGAGATTCCACCACATCCCTAGGTAACCCATTCCAGTGCTTCACCACCCTCCTGGTGAAAAAGTTTTTCCTAATAACCCACCTAGACCTCCCCCACTGCAACTTGAGACCATTACTCCTTGTTCTGTCATCTGGTACCACTGAGAACAGTCTATATCCATCCTCTTTGGAACACCCTTTCAGGTAGTTGAAAGCAGCTATCAAATCCCCCCTCATTCTTCTCTTCTGGAGACTAAACAATCCCAGTTCCCTCAGCCTCTCCTCATAAGTCATGTGCTCCAGCCCCCTAATAATTTTTGTTGCCCTCTGCTGGACTCTTTCCAATTTTTCCACATCCTTCTTTATAGTGTGGGGCCCAAAACTGGACACAGTACTCCAGATGAGGCCTCACCAATGTCAAATAGAGGGGAATGATCACGTCCCTCGATCTGCTGGCAATGCCCCTACTTATACAGTCCAAAATGCCGTTAACCTTCTTGGCAACAAGGGCACACTGTTGACTCATATCCAGCTTCTCATCCACTGTAACCCCTAGGTCCTTTTCTGCAGAACTGCTGCCTAGCCATTCGGTCCCTAGTCTGTAGCAGTGCATGGGATTCTGCTGTCCTAAGTGCAGTACTCTGCACTTGTCCTTGTTGAACCTCATCAGGTTTCTTTTTTCGTTTCAATCCTCTAATTTGTCTAGGTCCCTCTGTATCCTATCCCTACCCTTCTGCATATCTACCACTCCTCCCAGTTTAGTGTCATCTGCATACTTGCTGAGGGTGCAGTCCATGCCATTCTCCAGATCATTAATGAAGATATTGAACAAAACCGGCCCCAGGACCGACCCTCGGGGCACTCCACTTGATACCGGCTGCCAACTAGACATGGAGCCATTGACCACTACCCATTGAGCCCAATGATCTAGCCAGCTTTCTATCAACCTTATAGTCCATTCATCCAGCCCATACTTCTTTAACTTGCTGGCAAGAATACTGTGGGAGACTGTATCAAAAGCTTTGCTAAAGTCAAGGAATAACATCCACTACTTTCCCCTCATCCACAGACCCAGTTACCTCATCATAGAAGAGAATTAGGTTAGTCAGGGATGACTTGCCCTTGGTGAATCCATGCTGACTGTTCCCGATCATTTTCCTCTCCTCTAAGTGCTTCAGAATGGATTCCTTGAGGATCTGCTCCATGATTTTTCCAGGGACTGAGGTGAGGCTGACTGGCTTGTAGTTCCCTGGATCCTCCTTCTTTGTTTTTTTAAAGATGGGCACTACATTAGCCTTGTTCCATATTTCTTCATCTCACAGGGGTATTGTGAGGATAAATGCAGTAATGTTTGAGAGTTATATGGGGGCATATAAACAATCAGTGTTAATTCCATTAGTGGTGACAAACTACCATCCTCAAGGGAGTGAGCCATGGAGACTAGGGACTTGAGGAATCTACTAGTTTGTGTTTGGAGGATGCAGGGTACAAGCACCAAACTTATTTTGGATATCAAAGTTAGACAAGCAAGACACATTACTCATTTAAAAAGTTAAAATACTCTCAAAGCTATTGCAGCAGAGCTTTAGAAGCAAAAACATCAATAAAACAAAAACTACAAACATTGCTTATAAAGCATATCTACAATACACATCACACTGGATTATCTCTCAGAGATGAATACAATGATTAAATTGGAAATTACACAATTTGTGATGTTAATTAACTGTTATACAGCATAACATTACACAGTGATCTTCGGTAAATAAAACAAGTATCAGCTTATGCGGAGTCAGGAAATCATGCGCTCTAATCCTGGCTCTGCCACTGGATCCCTCTGGAGCCTTGGGCAAATCAGAACTTCTTGATGTCTCAGTTTCCCTATTTTATAAAATGGGGATGAATGTATTTACCCACTTCTAAGGAGCGTTGGGAGGGATTCATTTAGGTTTATAAAGTTGTTTAAAGATGCAAAGCTCTAAACACAGAAAATGCTCAGTATTTTCTAGCATGACTTGATTAACTTTCTGAAGGCAGATTGAGGGGTGGGTGAGATTTATTTATTATTAAAAGCACACATGTACTGTAACTTCTTATGGTTTATATAAGATTTAGTAGGTGAATTCATCCCTCAGTCTATTGCTCATCCCTCCAATAGCATCTTACTTTCCTTGGCCAATGAATGAATGAATGTACTTAAAGAAATGTAATAAAAACTAGGAGAATGTGCAACAAATACCTCTTCCTGAGGCGACCATTATCTGACACGGTATAACCATAATACAGGGACCAGGTCAGGATTATAAATCCTGTCCTGTTCTTTCCTAAAGGGAAAACAATTGTCTAAATATTAGCAGGGCATCGTGATAGTAATCTGTACCCCCAGTGTCTGAAGTGTAATAATAACTTAAAGGCAAGAGAGAAAACAATATTAAAAGAGATTAAGACAGAAGTAATTTTGCAAATTAATTGTGCCCAGAGTCTACATTACAGTCTCCTAACAAGGAAAATTGAAATGTGTGAGATTAAATGCTCAGACAGAAACAGATGACCACTGTAAGGACGGCATAGCAAGTATATTTAGAAGAGATGTATTTTCCACAAGTGCTGTGGCTCTTTCAAGCCTTGCTCGAAACTATCTTACCCATGGGCTGAACACACACCCGGGCACACAAGTCCAAAGCAGTCAAGACCAAAAGTCAGTGACTTTGTTTTAGGTGTCAAGGCAAAGGAGGGCAAGTGGTAAAGGTTCTTAAAAGTGGAACTTGTATAGAAATGAAAGCACAAACATGTCTCTGGTAAATTATCATTCAAAATAGTCAATCAATTTGCTCTGACAGCAGCATCTGCATGCAAAATATAGGAAAAGTAAACCATGTAAAGAATTGGAGATGAATAAAGACAGGAAAAGGCCAAGATAGACATCTGGGTCAGACCTTATCTCTCTCTATCATGGGGTTTCTATGATGGCCAATTACCACTGTATCTAAGCACTTCTTGTTCTGATTTACCAGCTGTGTTAAATATACTGTGGGGAACACCCTACTCAGTCATTCAGGCAAACTCTTACTGATTTCAATAGGAGTTTGCCTGTAAACACCAAGTAAGTACCACAGGAATTTTGCCCTTTAATCTGAATATAACCTGATGCATTTTAATGAACCCTATCACAGGAATTTAGTAAAAATCCTCATACAATACAATCAGTGCACAAGCCCATTCAGTTAGTTCTGTTTTAAGGTTTATAGACAGATGACAAGTTGTACTCTCATAACTTGTCCAAAACTTACATTTCAATGATGCTCATTTGCTGTATTTGATTAGGTTTTGAGATTTCTGATTAAATACAAAGCAATTTCACAATTATAGAAGAAACTGTAGCCATGCTACCCCTTTGAATTTTGTGACCCTGCTCACATTGTGTTCTTCTACTGACATTGTTTAGATCAGGAAAATGGTTTTCCAATTGACATTGGTTTCTTGTTAATAGATAGCAAATGGGAAAATTTTATTGTGTTTAGACAAAACGATCTGATATGCTGAAAATATTTTTAAATAAGCACAGCTTCCCAGGAAATGAATTGAAATTAAATTGTCTTGAGCAGCCAGGCAGATGACAAGCACCGGAAATCTCACAAATCGACTATTGTTCTTTGTGAGATTTCCAGCACTCCGGCGGATCAAAGCAAGTTCGATATAATGCGGTTTCACCTATAATGTGGTAACATTTTTTGGCTCCCGAGGACAGCATTATATCAGGGTGGAGATGTATTTGCATTGCCCCCCACATTATAATTGGTCATTCATGATGTGTGACCATAGCCCACAACTTGCTCAGGAAGCTGCAATCTCTTTCCAAGAGAAAACATGGAAAGGGATGACCCTCTAAGTTTAAGCAATATTAATATTCAGCAGCAGCAGAGCACCTTAAAGTAATGACTCTTACATTATAAAAAATAAAGTTAAGTGGGAAGCGAGGCCAGAGCCTACAATCCCCATGAGAAGAATCCCTGGCAAGCCAAGGAGAAGATAACATATAAGCAAAAAATGCTTCATGGGAATTTAGCCAGAAAGGTACTGGTAAGGAAATGAATGAGTATCAGTTCACTGTCAGGGATTTTCCCTCCTTTGGTCACCCTCCCACACGGTTTACCCAGGAGTTGCAAAGTATGGTTAGATAGCAAGATTCCCAGAAACGTATGGCCTAGATGTTTGCTTAGATTGTACCTAATGGCCAGCCCTGGTCATATTGTCAACCTTACTAAGTTTTTATCAGGTATATTCCATTTATACTCTATTTAATGAGTTCAATCATAGCCAGAAGTATCAAGGATAATATCAACAATAAGATAATAAAATGTGTAGTCTACCATTACGCATATACTGGGAGGTAACTTAGGACCAACATTTTAGTTTGGTTAAAAAAAAAAAAATGCGTCACCAAACCAAATATTAATCTAATTTGATAGCCCTACATTTTTAGGAGCTACTAATATTTTAAGTTGCTTCAGTTTTGGGACACCAGATTTCAGATACTGAGCAACCCACCGGCTGAAAATCAGATGCTTTTCAGGTGTCAAGTCTCAAGAAGTAATTGGGGCACTCCCAAATCACTAGTCACTTTTGAAAATGCATGCCATTTAAAAAAAAAAAAAAAAAAAAGGATTAAACTACTTTTGGGGGGGTATGGGGGCTAGAAGGGGAATATGAATATTCCCATGCACTGTTTGTAATTGAACAATTGCAGCATTGCACTAGCATATGAAAGCCAGAAAGTGAGATTGACTAGAGACAGAGGCGTTTGATGAGTCCATTGTTTTCCACTTACCAAGTAATATCCTCCACCTGCGCTCAAGCAAAGTGGAATGCAAAAAATAATACTCAGTAACATAATAAATGGAGGAAAAAAGTGCATTGCAATGTAACAATTCTTTTGGATTTATATTTTCAGGGTTATTCATAACATAGGTAAAGAAATCTGTTATTTACACATATTTGATTATCAGCAACAAGGAAGTATAGGATGACCTTGTGGTTAAAACACAGGACTAGTACTCAAGAGATGCTGGTTCAAATCCTGCCTTTGCCACTGACTTCTTCTGTGACCTTAGTTAAGTCACATAAGAGATTTTCAAAGGCCCACATCACACCTTGTGCTTTTGAAAATCACTCCCTTAATCTCCCTAGCCTCAGATTCATATCTATAAAGCGGGGGGGGGGTATTGCTTTCCTACTGCAATACATTAATGTTGTGAGGTAACCAGTTACTATGGTAATGAGCACACCAGAAATGCCTATAAATAAATAAACCTGACTTCTCTATGAAGATCCAGCCAGTGTCAACATAGCACACTTTCCATAGAGCTGATTAACATTCCCCTGCAGATTTCATTTTTGGCTGTTTATTAACACATACCCCATGCTGTACCTACCAACATCTGAAAGCTACAAATAGGGACAATGTGAAGGGCAGGGGGAGAAATTACACCTGTTAACTCCATTGAAATACACTGGGCTGAGAGCATTTTTGGAGGGACCATTTGAAAAATAATGACACTACAGTTACTTGGTTTATAAATGAAGACTCTTCCTCCCCTCCCCCCCTAACAATAAGGGTAGTTGTTACATTTCTTCCCCATGTGAAAAATAAAGATTACCCTTTTTTATCAAATAAACTATATTACTATTACTTGGGTCTTACCTCTCCTAGAGAGAACAAAGTAGGGGCCAATAAATTTATACCCTGGAATGTATTAGGATGAAATACCTGGCCTTGAAGGAAGAGGCTGGTGTGAAATAAAGTGCTATCAGCTGGCTGCAGGAACCACTTATCCAGCTCCCACTGAGCGACTGGAAACAACAAATCATGCAGGCTCACTATGGTCCGTTGCAAGCCTGCAATATCCTCCACCTGAGCTCATTAAAGAACAAATGAGCAGATGTAATTTCCCCTCCTCAACATCCACCTTCCCAGCTCCTAAAAGTGAACCCACAAGTACATGAGAAGCTCTCAAATACTGCCTTTGTGCCAGAAAATATTCAGATTCACATTACATCAACTTTTCAACTCTTTTTTTGGCCAATACAACTGGCAATGATGTAGACGGGTAATGTTAAGCAAGAGTCAAAGAGTGAAAACATTGTATATTCCTCACTGTACTTCCAAGACAGACATTTCACCTCCCAGCAAAAAGTATCCAAAGGGAAATTTCATATCCTACTTCTGTGAATTTAAACATAACACAATTAAAATCAGTCATTATAATAAAAATCATCGAACACCATGTATGTTGTGAGAATTTTGCACTACCCAGTCCAGATCCTCTATTGATGTAAATAAATTTCATGCCATTGACTTCACTAGAGCTATGAAGACTTACAGCAGCTGAAGATCTGGCCCCAGGTGTTTCTGGAATAATTATCACCATTAATGTCCACTGAGCTGTTTATGTAGTCAGTATTCTCATGTTTGAGCTGATAATTGTAGGTCATGGCTGACTTCAGTTCAAGGATTGGTAGTTTTCATTTCTGAGATCAATACAAGGGAGTCAAATGTGACCTAAGTCAATACCTTGAGCTCTTTTTGGTACCAGGCTTCTTCCAGTTGTAAAAATTTGCTGGGTATTTTCAGCCCACTGTTTCACTGTTGGTGAAGAATTCTATAATAAGAGACATATTTCCATTTTGCAAGCAACACTACTACCCAGAACAAAATGCTTTGGTTAGTATCTAGTATTACAATTCAATTTTACTATATGCTACTTAGGACTCACTGTTAATTTTTATCACATATTAATTTTACACCACTGTCACAGTTAGCTTTTTAGTTTTCCCTGTTATTGCTCTCTGACCTCTGAGATAACACAGTATTTTCATTTATTTATAATATTGACAGTTACTCATTAGTATTTCTCTAGCAATCAGTGGCATTCCAGACAGCTCAAAAAATGAGCACATAACCCTGATTTTACATGACACAATAAGGGAGGGTCATAAAAAGACAAGACGGTGGGAAGGGAAGAGGATGATGAGTATGACAGTAGCAAGAGGGCTACTCAGTAAGGCATGGACACATCCTGAAGGTGCTTTTACTTTGTTGTTATCTTCTTTACCTCCCTCTAGCTTTTTTATGGGCTTAATGGCAAAAACAATTTTCTAGGAGTGTTTCAATATGGCAAAGGTGGTGACTTGACAAAGAGGTTTCCAAGCATAAGGGCCCACAAAGAAGGGGGTGAGGATGCAGCTGTGAAAGGAGGATGGAAGAGAGGTATTTGGGCTGGCATCACTGGTGGAGCAAAGAGCAGAGGAGGGATGCAAATGGAAGCCAGAACAAAGATGCAAATGGTGCTGAGTTAAATAAGTCCTTGAGAGCAAGGACATGAAGTTTGAATTTGTTGCATAGCACAATCACAAGCCAATGAGGTAACAGAGTCACCATGGTATCTACGTGCCAATTAAAATTTTACTTGCAAAACAAAGCCACATATCATATGTGCACAAACAACCTGTGAAGAGTGCTGTGTGCACAGTTTACTGCCAGAGGCTATGGCTTCCTAGTATTGAAAAAGGAGACAAGTTAGAGATTAGCTAAACTAGAATTATTGGGGCTGTCTTTAAAATGTTTTTTTTTAATCTATTGGTTCTTTCTGGGAATAAATCAAATAGCCCCCACCAAGCAATAAAATTCAAACCTCCATGTTTGAGAGCATTAAAGAATTTACTGAAATGGATGTGGACTGCCTCCTTCTGAGTCATCAGGTTTTAAATAAAAATGAGATAGTAAATTTCTGCCAGCATTACACTGTGTGTCTTCTCTGATTCACTACTCTCATTCATCTTGCTGCTTTCTAATTTGTAAAGATGCAGGCAATATATAAATATTCATAGCAGGTCGGAAATAGACCATACAGCTTCCCATCTTTTTGCTAGGAATGGGCAGAACATGACATAGGGCTACAGACAAGTCTTGAAAATGATACACTTCACATGTCAGTGAAGACACGAAAAAAATGGGGTGAATGAGTCCTGAAAAAAAAGTCTAGGGCTGCTGTAAACTAGGCAAACGGTGACTTGAAGTATGACCAGCTGCTCAGCATAGATTCTAATAGCTTAGATCCAGCTCACTCAGTAAAGCTAAGGTGCTTAACAGCTTGCCAACGGTTTGCCAGTACAGCAGTTTCCCAGAGTGTGGGTGCACCCACTATAGGAAACAAATTATTAGCATGTGGGGGAAAGGGACAGTGTATCATCAGAGACTCACTTTAAAAACAATTAAAAGCTTTGTGACTGTTATGGTTGCAAAGAAAAACTTCAAAGCATGAAGCAGGTGTGACCAATACAGAAACGTCTGCCTGAGTTTGCAGAATGCCTCAAACAATCTTTATGAGGGGTGAACGGCCTGATTTATTTGAATGGGGGGTAACTTAGATGCCAATGGAGATACTTTAAGTGTCAGCATTGTTGACTCTTTCACTCATCATCAAGGCTTGTAAAGGAGAGGGAGTATCAGATTACAAACGTAATATTTGGAGGTGTGGAAGATGTATGTAAATTAAGAGGTGCAGACCTTTTAACAGCACATGCTGGGTTGTGGGGGTGATGTACTAAGGCTATGTCTACACTACACAGCTTTTAGCAACATGGTTGTGTTGCTACAGCCATGCTGCTAAAAGTTGTGCAGTGTAGCTGCTGTTTGTCATCTCTCCCGCTGACAAAAACTTCCAGCCACAAAGAGCGGTGTTTGCGTACTCTCCTGCCGACAATGTGCTGTTCACACTGGCACTTGTCGCAGCAAAACTTTTGTCTTTTTTTGGGGGGGGAGGGGGAAGGGAGGGTTAACACCTCTGAAAATAGGGTGACCAGATGAGGGAAACAAAATATCGGGACATATGGGGGGGGGGGGGGGGGGGGGGGAAAAAAAAAAAAAAAAAAGTCAGTCCCTCCGGCAGAGAAAAAAATAGCCGAGTCAGTCCCGCCGGCGGAGCAAAAAAAAATCCTCTGCCATATCGGGACAAACCCCGAAATATCGGG
This sequence comes from Terrapene triunguis, assembly GCF_002925995.2. Classification (NCBI taxonomy): domain Eukaryota; kingdom Metazoa; phylum Chordata; order Testudines; family Emydidae; genus Terrapene; species Terrapene triunguis. The sequence continues at coordinate 26,093,986 of NW_020664447.1, forward strand.
ACGGTCCCGATATTATCGGGATGTCTGGTCACCCTATCTGAAAGACAAAAGTTTTGTCGTTCAATTGCCAGTGTAGACATAGCTTTGATTTTATTTTCCTGAAGTGAGACTTATATTTCAAAAGATTGGGAAATGTTATAGCATGATATCCCATCTCTGTGATCAGTTCCAGATGTTTCAAAGTGAGTGTAGACTTCATAATAGAGTACTATGCAATAACATGCCTATAAATGATATTTCTTCCTAACCCCAGACAGTTAGTGGTTGGATAAAGCATCAAACATATGGATATTACTAATATCTATTGTACAGTTTTCTTTATGCTCTGCAGCAAATCAAACATATGAGAAAGGAAGAATATGTGCTTTCCTGAGCTCTTGATCTTGTCTTGAATCCCCATGTTCATTAGGCACATGGAAGTGTGTGTGGGGCGGGGGAGGGAGGGAAAGAACAAAGTGGCAAAGTTTGCTGAAAGCACAGAATAAATTAGGTCTATCAAGATGTAAGAAGATTGTGAAGAACTCAAGAAGGCCTAAAAAAAACCCATAGTAACTGGGCAACACACGTGGTAGATGACTCTAGTTTGAATTTCAAGTGGAAGATAATGAACATTAGGAGGAAAGATTTTAACAGTTTGTCCCTATGAGGCTGTATCTTGATGTATTTATAAATAAGGCTACGATTTAGTCACGGGTATTTTTAGTAGAAGTCATGGACAGGTCACAGGCAATAAACAAAAATTCACAGCCCGTGACCTGTTCATGACTTTTACTATAAATACCCATGACTAAATCTTGGGGGGGAGTCACTGGCGGGGGGGATGCGCCGGGAAAAGGGGTGGGGGGGGGCACTGCTGTGGATGGTGTCTGGGTGGGTGCTACTTGGGGTGGTGGGGCCAGTGGCACCAGCTGCCAAAGGCTGCCGACTGCAGCTACTCCAGCTACCCCAGGACTGCTGCTTGGGGCCGCCGACCATGGCTGCTCTGGCTGCCCAGGGACCGCTGCTGAGGCGATCCTCAGGACCAGCCGAATTGGCTGCTGCTTGGGTGGACCCCGGAACTAGCTGCCCAGGGCCACTCAAGCAGCGGCTAGCGTGGCCGGCCCTGGGGACCACCCAAGTGGCTGGCTGCAGAGCTGCTCCAGCAGCGGCTGGTGTGGCTGGCCC
>NW_020664447.1:26095159-26123439 GCF_002925995.2 Terrapene triunguis
GCTGCAGAGCTGCTCCAGCAGCGGCTGGTGTGGCTGGCCCCGGGACCGCCCAAGTGGCTGGCTGCAGAGCTGCTCCAGCAGCGGCCAGTGTGACTGTCCCTGGGGCCACTGAGCAGCTGGCCCCAGAGCCAGCTGCTTGGGCAGTCCTGGGATCAGCCACTGCAGAAGTCACGGAGGGCATGAAAAGTCACGGAATCCGTGACTTCCGTAACCTCCATGACAGACACGGAGCCCTAGTTATAACTAGAGCTGATGGGGAAATTTTCATTAGCATTTCTTCATCAAAAAATGCCGAGTCATCGAAATGGAAACTCTTCATTGGCTCACACCAATTTTGACTAAACTTTCCTCAGGTTCATGACGGAATTTCTATTCAAAACCAGAGAGAGAGACACCAGAATTACTAGGTGGTCAGGATAGTCACATGGGATATGGGAAAGCCACAGTTAAGTCCTTGCTCTGACTAACTCAGCCTAGGCTATTGGTGATTCTGGGATGGATCTCTCTCAATCCCACCTGTTCGAGCTGTTGCACTTTGTATAAATAAGTAAATATTCATTAGGTCAGTGGTTAGGGCACTCATTGGGGAGCCCCTGGTTCAAGTGCCTGCTCTGTCTGATTCAGACCAGGGAGTGGAACCTGGGTCACTCATGCCTCTAGATGAGTGTGATAAGCACAGACTATTGGCTATTCTGGAGCAGAGATCTCTTTCTCTGTTTTTTTATGAAAAAACTGAAAGGTCTAGGTTTTGTCCCAATTTAAAAGGAGTACAAAAATTGAAATCTCAAGAAGTTTCATGGGAGGAGAAACCCGATTCCCGCCATGCTCTAGTTGTAACCTATCAGACTGAGATTCCTTATTTGACAACTCAGTGAAGATATCTGCTTAGTGTTCAGTGACGGCCATAGGATAAAAAAGACTTGAGGGAGTAATAAGAAGGGATAGATAATTGTGTCATTATTGAAATGCAGCCATCGCCTCTTGTATTGAATACTACATTTAGTTTTGACAGAAATAGAGAATGTCCTGATGAAAAGGCAATGGACACAAATAGATTTTTGTAAACAGATGTAATTAGTATGGAAAGGAGAAGAATTAGAGAAGTATGACCTTGTGTCTATCATATCAGGCCCTCTTAGTTACCCTTTTTCCTAATGCAAGAAGAAGGAGGCATCCTTGAAATTCAAAGACAACAAATGCTATACACAAACACTCGGCCTATGGAACTCATGGCCACTGGGTAATATTATGGCAAATTGTTGAGGAAGATCTAATAAAAAAATTGTATGCATAAAATTCCTGGTCCCTTCTGAAAACTCCTGCATTCCTATGGATTTACTCAGCCTTATTTCTCTGACTCTTCCTCCTCCAGCTCTCCCCACCTGGGGATGCTTCTTCCACTAGTACTGTTCCATCTACCTGCATCTGCACTTCCCTCCGAGTTGTTTTCCTAGTTAGCTTACAAAGGGTACCAAACTCCAGTCTCAGTCCAGAGATACCTCCATTCTGGTAGCTCATGCAGAAGCCATTCCACAGCCCAGGGTTCTCCACTCAGCCACCAACAGGAAAGTCTTTTGTGATCCTTCATGAAAAGGGTGCTTTGGAGGCAATAAATGACATTGCAATTCATCACAATTGAAGAGGTATTATACATGTCAGTTAGTGACAGTGGTAAATGTATTACCTTGTCAAGTAAGCCTTTCCCTGATGGAAAGAGAAAATGACAGGTAAACACTATTTGCCATTAATCAGACATTGATTACTGACACCTAAAGGTTTATCTATGGATCCTCAGATCCAGGCCTTGCCTAGAGATGGCTGCAAACTGTGAACTCATGGGGTCTAAGTATAGAGAGTCCCATTGCTGAGAACGCTAAGGTCCATTGTCATAGGGATGAAGGAACAGGAAACAGCTTTTCAGCAGCATTTTGGAAATTAAATTCCCTATGCTACTGAAAACAAGATATTGAGAGGAAGCAATTACTGAAATTGGTGCCTTTGGTCATCTGGAAACCTTAGTGGATGTAAATACCTGAAGAAAATCATATAATCATCAGGCCTGTTAATTGTCACTAGCCTCGGCTGACACTATATAATTAACAGCCACAGTTGCATCCCAAAGATGTTACCAAACCATAAATTCCACTCAGGCACTTGTCTTCCACTGTCCTCTCCCTAGACAGATTAACGTCCCTTGTTAGTTTCTCAGACAGCACACCAGCAACTGATCTGTGGGTAGATCAGTGGTTCTGGGACTCAATTGCAGCGATGGAGCTGACATTAAATTTTCTTTGCAGGATTAGAGAAGGAGACTGGATATAAACCCAGCCTTTGAAAGCCAAATCAGGTATTCCACACCTCACACTATAATCTCAACGGTCTCATAAATTAAGCCAGGTTCCTTCCATAAGTGGGCCAGCTGGCACTTCCATAAGAGACGCCTACGGAAAATGCTGGTGGAGGTATGAAGAGGTGTTGGTGCTTCAATAAGGTGTGGTCTTCCTTCTGAGTCAGCACTGAACCAATGCCCTAGCACAGAATTAGGAAGTACTGGATTTCTGGATGAAATTTCAAAAAAATAGATTTAAACACTTGTGGTCATTGCATACCCTTGGATACTTTTTGAAAGAATAAGGTGTCCTGGCCAAATTCCAGTAGGGTAATTGCATTCAGCCCAAATTTTTTCTCTGTTTTCAAGTAAAGAAGACTGTACATCTATAATGTTTTTTGCAATATTGCTGAATGCAGTTTAAATGTGGCCACACTCGATCCCAGATGTGGCTGAATTTCAGTGCCAGGTAGGGGGATCCCTATATAAAGTTAATTTTATAAATTTTTATAAATTTGCAGCAGCTTGGGATCTGTGGCTTGTAGATGAGATAATGGCATCATCATTACTGTGAAGCATTTGAGGCCTGATTCTGTGCTCACTGAAGTCAGTGGATACAAGATCAGACCCTTTACACCAAAATTCTTTAATATTAAAAAGTTATATCCTGCAGTAGTTCTGCCCGGAAATCTCTACCTTCTACATCCTCTGTTTGTCACAATAAGGACTGTGCTTAGTGGATATACAGAGTATGCCATCTGTGACCTTTCAGGGAACTTAGGTGTGATTACAGGAAAGAATAGTTAATGTACCTTATTTTCTTTGGTCAGCATAGGAAAGAAGAAAATAACAGATACCTTGGGAATTGTTTGTTGTTGTTGCAGATTTTGGTTTGCTCCCTGCATAGGCTAGATATATCCTCTGCACCATTTTTTATTCTTGGGCACATATTCTCTCCCTTTCAATTGGCATAATTTCAACACCGACAGAAATAGAAAGAGATTGCTGGCACAACATAGGGTAAAATTTAAAACTCTCATACAAGCCTGTGGTACTGCGCTGCTATATATCTCTAGACACATCTGATATGCAAAGCATTTTCTTTTCTGAGAGAACAGAAGCAAATAAGTGGTACATGGAATGATTTGGAGGCCAGAATTCAATTGAGCCATAAAAAATATGTGCATTGGGCTGCTGAGAAAAGGAGATTTTTTGCTTTATTTCTCAGACCTAAATCACACTTCTTATTCTCTCTTTCCCTTCCTTGTGCAAAAAAAAACTGTTGACAAAAATCCAATCTATAGTAGGCCTGAAGAAAACCCACTATCCTAAAAACCAACTCTCCTTGCAGGGCCATACTTCCACATCTGCCCTCCCCAGTAATGCTTGGGATAATCCTTTTCCCTTCTGGGACTGCAGGTTTTGGGTGTCCAGGTCATGACTGTTGGTCTGAAACTTGAATGTTCTCCTAGACATTTGAACGCTGACAGTTGTCAAAAAGCTTTGAGCCCATAGAAGCCATTTTGTTAAAGCTACAGCAGTCTCACATTTTGATAGGGAAATGGAACAGGGACTGGTTGTTACACATCATTTTTCATACCAATCTTGATCCCTTGTACCAATAATGTTCAAGTCAGGCTCCTGGTTTTCTTCATCCAGAGCTAGTCTCTGCAGCTCTAAGCATATCACTTTGCTTTTCTTTACACAAAAATCTCTATAACAAGGAAACAGTGTTAAGGGACCTAGGCTCCTAAGAGTTTTAGAAGAGATCTAAAAAGTCAATGGGTCTCTAGAGGTTACTGTTCTAGGCAGATTTCAGTATTGCTGACCCAAAATGTTCCAGAATGATCAGTGAGGCCCAAACAAACGTGAGAATGGTTTAAAATCATTACATTTAAAAAAAATTAATAATAATCTGGGAGTCATTTTATTCAACTTCAGTTTCTGAGCCTTTAGGGTGCACTCAGGTCACATTTTAAAGCTTTTCTCTGCAACTATGAGGGCTAAAACTTGCTCAATAATTAAATACATAAATAAATTAAAAAGTGGAGATTCTCACCTAATCAGTCGAATCCAGGAGTTGGGGCTCAAAGAAGAAAACATAAAAAATAATGAGACTTTGGATAAAATAATGAGAGATATCATCACTGAGATTTAAAAATGCCACTCAGGCCACTTCAGAAAGTAGCATTGTCCACAGTCCACATATGGGGCATAGTCAAATGTTTTCAATTTTTACCTCTCAGACACACACAGTGCACACCTTGAGAAGCATACCTGTTAGGGTGACCAGATGTCCCGATTTTATAGGAACAGTCCCGATATTTGGGGCTTTTTCTTATATAGGTGCCAATTACTCCCCCACCCCCATCCTGATCTTTCACACTTGCTATCTGGTCACCCTAATACCTGTAAGGATAGTCTGAAATGTCTCCCTACCATGGCATTATAGCCTGTTTCTTGAAGCAGCATATTATGTGTTTGTGTAGGTAAATGAGACACATTTGGGGACTAGATAGTCCAAGGGACCGGGAATGGGATTGAGATCAAATCTCTAGACTGCTGGTTCAAATTTGACTCAAGACAGAAGGGATTTAACACAGTTACCAATCAATGGCTTCCTTTAGTGGTCTCAGTGCAGTTCCTAGGGAACAGGTGGACATGGAACACAGGCACCAGCACAGTTAGAATCCTCACTGGCAGTCTCAGCTGAAAGGCCACAAACTCAATTGGTGTGGAGGTACCTGGAGGCAATACTCCAGGTCAGGGTGAGGTACCTCACAGGGGGCAGTGGGGAAGTTTGATCTGTTGTTGCCTGCGAAGTATCTGCTCTTTGGAAAAACAGCAGATACAACAGCCAATCTGGCATCTTTCATAAGCAGTATATCCACACACAAAAATGTTAACTCACTATATTTTTTAAATAAATGATAAAATAACCTGAAATGCATAAATAAATGCAGCCATGCCTGAAAGCAGGGCTACATCTGTAGTATTCCAACTTCACTCTTTTTTTGATAGGCTATAGGAATTTGTTTTCCCTTTTTCTTTTCTTTGGTCGATTGAAATCCAGCACCTCTCTTCCCCTGCTCCATCCCAAGAGTTTCACTGCTCAACAGACTGCCATTCATCCCCTGGCTCACTTCATGTATATGATTTTCAAACCACTTCTCTCGGGTGGATGATCCAAGTCTTTAGGCTACGTGGCTCAAGAGACCAGCATATGCCTTGTAAGTAAAACAATTCACCAGTGGGAGACTGATAAACTTCATAGCACCATTGTTTTAAAAATACAAACAAACATAAGGTACTAAATGCAATGGGGTTATTTTAATGTATTTAACAGGCAGTATAAAGTGGAGTTAGATGCTGTGGAGTAATGGTAACAAAAGAAGCAGGTAATCTAACCTAAACTCCACAGTCCTCAAGTGAGAAGTGGACACCCTGTTTACTTTCAACTACACTCCAGGACTTAGACCCATAAACAAAGGTTTGTTGAAAAAAATGTAGTAATTGGGGAGGAGGGTTGGAGGAGATGGGAAAGTGTTTTACAACATCTTACATGAATAACAATAGCATCGTGATTTTTAAAAGCAAAATCAATGAAAATTATTGATATTTAAATATCCTTTCTCACACTGGAAACTCAAAAACTAAGAGTCTTATGTTCATATCAGCATTTGAGAATGAGAAAGTGAAACTGACTATATGGGTGTGGGGGTAGGGGAAGTAAAGCACCACCCACCAACCTGGACTAAAGAGTAAATATGTTTCGGTGGCCAAGACACTAGACTGGACCTTAGAAGTGCTGGTTCAGTTCCTGGCTTGTGCCACAGACTTCCTCTATAACCGCAGCGGTATACAGCAGATGATAGATAGATTTGTATAGTGCTTTTAGAGGTTGAAATGAAAAAATGCTGCGTGTGGTAAGTGCACAATATTACCTCAAAATTTCTGGAAGTAATGAACAAATTTCAGAGTTTTTTGTCTTTCAATAATTATCATCACAGCAATCCCCAGACAGTTATATTGCAAACACTTAAAGACACATAGAATTCAGCTGCCTCCAATTCTTTGAGTGTCAGTTGATGTCACCTGCTGAGCTGTAGCAGGAGAATCTCAGAAATTAGTCTGGAAAGATAGATAACTTTACAATTCCCATTTAATGAAAAATATCATACAGACACTGAAACTAATTTTCCCCGTGGGTTACAGTACTTTTATTGCTATAAAGAATATGCTGAAAGAAAATTCTCAGAAACTTAGTTTGGATTTAAATTCATCAAGTGGGTATATAGGGCGATGCACCCATCTTTTCCATGGGAGTATAAGGTCACACACACGCTCTCAATCTCCCACCCTCTTCGCCATGATTTCTGGATCACTTGCTTGAAAGTGGATGAGGCAGGTACCAGTTATGAGCCCAGCTCCCTCTCATATTTTGTGTTGCTGTGTCATAATGTAGTATAAGGAAATCAGTGGGTCAGTCGTTGTGATCTCTTTTCTACACAGAGTAGCAGAGGTGCAAAGAAAGTATTCCAGAGAGCTTCAATCACAAAGAAAAAAAAGTCATGAAAGGGTCAGACTCATAACTGTCATTCAGCTAACAGATCCAAACATAACTCTTAAGTGCTCTTTGTAGTGATGCACGGGGCAGCATGGCCATCGGGGAGGATAAAGACTGGCCTTGGATGGAAAATCTTTGATGGAGTATTTTCCATCAGATAGTGCAGTTCCATAGAAAAATCAAAGATCCCATGGGATAATACTGGGAGCCTTCTGAAATTGGAAGCATCAAGGAGAGTGAATGGAGAAGAATCTACAAGAATGGAGGATAAAACAAAAGCATGGGCAATCCAAACTAGTGTACAGGTTCCAGGAACTCTAAATGATACATTTAGTTTTAAATCTATGTCACTCACTTCCATGACTACCTAAAGATACTCTGCGTACATTGAGATAAATGAAGACAGCATGGGCTAGCAGATGGCACCTGACTGGGAGTCAGGATCCCGATTTCTATTTGTGGCTATGCCACTGACTGACGATGTGACCTTGGGCAAGTCACTGGGGCCTCTCTTTCACCTCCCACTCTTAAACTGTACACTCTTCAGTGTAGGGACTATCTTTTACTGTGACCTTTGTTGGAGCCTCTAGCTCCTACCATAATACAAATAAAGAAAAATAATGAAAATCTGATCCCAAAATGTGCAACGAAAACAGATATTACAGTGGTAGGGGATATACAAGGCCTAGATGTATGGAGAGAGAAAATCTTTTGCCTAAGTGGGATAAACTGTGTGGGAGTGTGTGCATAAATGTGACAAGGCAGTAAGGTTTATAGATGTATAGATAATGGATTAATTGAATTATTTAGATGCTAACAATACAATTAATATACTCTGCTGCTTCTTCGGATCAGTTTTTTTTTCCATTTATCTGAATCACACCCTGCAAAATGCTTTTGTTATTATTTTAATAAAATGAATTACTGTGTAACATCTTCTCCTCCGTATTCTCTAATGGTAAAGACTGCATAATATTTTGTTTTTCATTTGCTTTTATGTTTCAGGAGCAACCAACACTACACAAAAACGTGACATGATCCATGGCTATTTATGGTGGTACATGTTTCATAATGCATCCTAATAAAATTATTGCAGCACAGAAGCGAATTAACAAGGGTGAGGGTAATTGAGCTGCAATACATGCTGTGTATGAAGTGAAAAAGTGTTTTTAATCATGCATGGTGTTGTGGCTTTTTAAAAGAGTTTCTACACTTAGAAATTCTGCATACAAAGAGAAGGAAATAAAAATGGCAAAAACTCACTGAGGATTTTAAAAAAACAAAAACAAACCTAACACGTCAGACAGTTCTAGGAGCAGGAACAGCAGAATTCTAATCCTGGCTCTTACGCTGACTCTCACTGTGGCATTATTCAAATTGCTTAACATCTCTCTGCTTCACTTTCCCTGTCTGTAAAATGGGGACGAGACTTCCCAACATCACTGGCTGTTGTGAGGATTAATTAACTAGCAAATATTTGTGAAGCTCTTTGAAGATGAAACGCTTTGCATAATTGCTAAGTGTTACGATGATGTCTGGAAAACGTGCCTCACTATATACTGCCAAAAGTAGTTTGGTTTTTATTGCACTGAAAATTGTGTTCGGGAAGTGGATTGCTCAGGGGATTGGTAATAAGAACTGAAACCTTTAATCTTTTAAGAAGATAGATGTAGTAACAGCGTATTACGTACCACTCCGTTCCCCCACATTTTCCTTCCCACTCTCAGCGCAGAATGTTTCCTTACATTATATTTGTCCAGTCCAGTTTCAAAATACACAAGCAAAGGAGCTTCTACAAGGGGCACTGCTTTGCACCTGACTTAGATCAGAAGTGACAAAATGTTACTGCTATCTAGCAGCAGTTCCATGGCCTAATTTAAACCATTTTTGCTCTTTAATGTGCTCTTGGTCTTATACCAGGGGAACTGGAGTCAGAGGGGACCATGTTCCTGGAGATACTGTTAGTTATATGAGGCGACCACACAAGAGGTAAACGTGACCTGAGGGAACAAGAGGTACTAATGAGCTAGCAGATAACACCCAGAGAGAGCCTTCAGAGAACATCACAGAACAGAGAGAAAGAGGGCCAGCCAGAAGCCAATCCCATAGGGAAGAGGGATAATCCACAGAGAAATAGTTTGCTAGACTTGGAGACAGGTCACAAGGATACAAAGGTGGGTCACTCCCAGTGTTGGCGCCTGCTAACACCAAACTGTCTCAAAGACTATGTAACCAGTCTTTGAGTGGTAAAGACAAGACTCCAACTTGGCTATGTGCAAGCAACCTCTTGCTGAAAGGACATGGGGTGGGGGTCTGGGCATCAATTATTTGTTTAAATGTTTATATTAAAATATTTGTAAAATAGGGACGATGCATCAGAATCAGTGGAACTGGAGTCAGAGGAGCCCTTTTCTCTCAAAGGACTTGGGGGGCGGGGGAGACACAGCACTAATGAAACTGGAAACGCAGGCAGTTAGGCAGGAAATAACTCAGCCACATGGATGGAGCAGTGCACAGAATTTAATGAAGATTCACTTGTTCAACTTAAGCAGAGTTAAGCTTCACTCTTTGCAAATGAAACAAATGCACTGCAAGACTTTGCACAGAAAGATGGGTCCACATTAACAGTATCACTTTAAAGCTATGGGATGGCAAAAGCCATCTTCAGTCTGTTTCTCTGTAGAAAAACAAGGTGAGAGCTGCTGAGCTGCAGCTGGTATGTTATGCTCTATTATTTATTCGAAAGCATCGCTGTAAGTTCCAAACATAAGAGAGGGATCCATATCTCAAAAGCCATCATCTAAACTGCCACCTGTTTTCAATGTTGCCTTAGAAAGATCAAGGCTTGAATGGACCTGGAAAGTGAACAATATATTAGAGATGGCTCTCTTTAGTGAAAGTTTAGATGTCTTGGTTGAGCACTTATGGGAAACTTGTGCTGTTGCTTCACAGTCTGTTATTCTATTCAAATCATCTTGTAGAATTCAATGGCATCCATTGCATTCAAAAACTGGCTCAGAAAGTCTACTGTAAGGAGATCATTCCCTGTTAAATTCTGCAAGTTTCATTTCTATAGCATTTTTTATATTTCTATATAAGTTCTGATGGTTTCATCCTGATTCAGTTTCATAGAACTTCCCCATAAATCAAACTAATTTGTCCATTCTAAATTTAAACACAACTCAGATATTCTATTTCTTTTTACGATACCACTGCTGTAACCATATACTCAAGTGTCTACCGTACATGCACAAGCTGACGAGAGAGTCCCACTGTTATATTACCATAGCATTGATTTTCCTTTTTTCTCTGTGTAGTCAGTAAACAAAATATTTAAAAAATAAAAGGAAATTAATTTAAGAAAAATAATATTTGTCCTGACACCAAACTCCAAGCCAAGCTGTTGAAACAGACTAAGTCTGTTTGTCCTTTAGCTTTAACAAGGGTAACTACACATGTAATTCTCCAATAATTTGATATTTAAACATGCTCAGAAAGAACCAATCAAACAAGGGTTTAATCCCCAAGGGGAAATACCATTCTGCTAAGGAAATGAACCAAATTAAAGCCTTAGAAAGCTGCTGATTTTTCCAAAGCAGGGGATGGACAAACAGATAGACACACACACACACACACATATTTGGGGTGAGATATTAGCAGGACTCTGAGATTTTATTAACTGAAAACTACAGTTGCAGGTTTTTGTTTTCAAACTAGAGGCATTTCATTAACAATCAGGACACGTTAGGGGCTTTATGAAAACATTTTCTTGTATTTGCAGCGGGAAGAAGTCAAGTTATTGCAGATTCGCCTCTGCTGAATGAACCAAGTCATTAAAGTGGCATTTGCATTGAAAGGCTTTTAAACAGGGCTTTCTGTCAGGCCTTTCAAACAGGAATGAAATGAATGAGGGCCAGCTTACAAATGATGCCTTGTTGAATGTATGTGGGAGCAAACAGCAACCATTGTGAGTGCAGGTGGGAAAGAAAAATGAATAGACAATGAAGCTGGCTGAGATGGAGAATCTCATTATTCATAAACTGTGTGTGTCTCTTTAATGAAGTTTAGGAGGACAGCAGGACCCAATAAAAGATGGATTTTCCCCTCATCGTTTTATTTAAAAAAAAAAATTATTATGTTGGATAGAATGTTTAATGGAGAAACATCTCAGAGAATTGAGATTTTACTGCCCTTGCTGAATTTGCTCCTTTTTCACCATCATACTACCACTGTGGATCTACACTAGCCCTTCCTCTGAGGATCTAAAAGCACTTTACAGAAATTAACACTCATAACTCCCCTCCCCCTATGGGAGTATATTTACAGATGAAGAAACTGAGGCATGAAGAGAGATCACACAGCAAGTTAGTTGCAAAGCTGGATCAAACCCTATGTATTGTGACTCCTGGTCCCCTGTACTAATCCTTAGACAATATTGACTTTTGCCCTCTGCAGTGGAATACAGCACCAATGTGTCCTGAAACCAAAAAGTAATAGAAAAGCAGACAGTAGAAAAGCTGCCACTGCCTCGGTGACACTGCTGGGAAAACATTTTCATTTTAGAAGCTTTTTTTTTAAATAGAGATATCCTATCTCCTAGAACTGGAAGGGACCCTGAAAGGTCATTGAGTCCAGCCCCCCACCTTCACAAGCACTGATTTTGCCCCACATCCCTAAGTGGCCCCCTCAAGAATTGAACTCACAACCCTGGGTTTAGCAGGCCAATGCTCAAACCACTGAGCTATCCCTCCCCCCTTAGTCTTCTGTAAGCAAGTGGCTTATTGTGGCTGCCTGAGCATTCTCCTGTTGTCTCAGGCAGCCTAGATGCATCTCTCTGCCTTGTTGATAATGTATCTGTTTTCAAATTTCATCTGAAAATGTTTCCCATACCTAACCCTCTTGTTTTCTCTTTCCTTCTACTTTGGGCCTTATGACTGAATGCTCTGATTAATTCATTAAGCAATGCCCTTACGCCACCATTTGCTGTAGTTTGGACCATCTACAACCTTCTGTCGCATATTATGTAACCCTGGGATACTGTTTACAAAGAAAAGGCCTAATTCTGTCTACTCTTTATCTTGTAAAACAGCGCCCTGAAGACTTCCCCTTCACTTGCACAAGCCATGTACTTACCTGGCAGAACTACAGCCCCTACTGTCTGATGAGTGCAGAGGCTCAATCCTAGGGGATGCCTCGCACACAATTTGGAGGTGAGGGGAGAGCACTAGGCAGAGCCTTAGTTTTACACACACACACACACACACACACACACACACACACACACACACACACACACACCAGTGAGCATAGCTGGCTGGCTGCACAGGGAAAAGCAAGCTGGACCCAACAAAGAGACCCTAAGCCTGGGTGTAAACTTAAGCCATATCTACACTAGCAAACTTACAACAGCACAGCTGTACCAATGCAGTGGTGCCACTGTAAGATTGATCATGTAGCCGCTCTATACCAATGGGAGAGAACTCTCCCATAGACATAATAAAACCATCTCAACAAGCAGTGGTACTTATGTCGGCGGGAGAAGTTCTAGCTCCAATATAGCGCTGTGCACAAGAGCTCTTAGGCCTGCAAAACTTATGTTTTTTTCATACCACCGAGTGACATACGTTTTGCCAACATAAGTGGTGGTACAGACATGGCCTTAAAGCTGTGGCCCAAATTTTAAAAACTGACTAGTCATTTGGAGTGCCTTAGCACTTTCCAGAAGTCAGCTCCAAATCACTAGTAGAGCTGGTCAGAAAATTAAAACAGATTTTCAAGAAAAAATTCAAAATTTCAATTTTTGTTCAATGATATAAAACAGACCGTGTGTGTGTGTGCACGCGCGCGTGTGTGATTTTTAGCAGTCTGTGTCTCTTCAGTCTTCTTGTCTGTTCTATGGACTATTGACACTTCTGTGTCAAATAGGGGAACCGTGAGACTTAATTAATGTTTATAAAGTGGTTTGAGATCCCATCTACTGACAGGAGCTGAGACCAGAGCATCAATTGAACCTGCTCCCAGCCCTCAGCCATCATCGCCTCAGAAACTACATGTTGTTTTAAGGATAGAAAAACTGTGGGTGAAAAGTACCATAGTGACATGCCCAGGAGAATTATGTCCCCTTTCAACTAAAGAAAGGAGACAACATGGAGCAGAAATAGTGCAAGTTTCCAGCACACAGTTATTTCCCCTCCTGCCTGCATTAATGTACCCAGCCCTGTCTGGTGGGACAAACTCTAGGTGTGTGAACAGGGAATTCAACCTCCTTTGACCATTCAGTTACCGGCCCTCTCTAATGAGTTTGCTTCAAAGGCCAGCTTTAGCCTTCCCTATCAGATATTTAGAATATGCCCTACCATTATAATATATAGGTGAACTATGACAAACAAGGGGATATACGCAAGACTGACAAAGCATGTGCTGCTTCTCTCTCTAGTGCACACAGAGAATGACATCCTACGAGTGCTCCCAACTGATGGAGTTACTCTAGCTCAAGTGGCAGAGATGTTTGCTGTGGTGCTGAAAGCCCCATAGTCAAACCCTGCCCATGACCCACGTAAGGAACTGTTATATCAGCTTTGCCACATTCACAGCTGCAAGGTAGAAATACACTTTTCCCCTCAGTTACATGTGAATTACAGTGCAACCAACCATATTTGTCTTTTGGGAGAGAAGTGTTTGTTTAATGTTGTAACTCCATAATTCTTTATATTTCCCATGACCCACCATAATTAACCTTGGTTGTGTTCCCACCATAATGGGCCTGTCATTGTTGCTTATAGTAAAGGCTATTGTTATTCAGGAGAGATAGCAGGAGGTTACTTTAATCACTGAAAAGCAGCAACCACAGTATATCAAAATTCTCCACCACATTTTTTGTATGTGTTTGAAATCATATTCCGGAATTTGTCCTTGTCAGGCTGCGAAGTGAAACCATAAGGATCATTCCAGCCGAAATAACAAGTGACTTCACAGGGTAGAAATAAAGTCAGCCATCAGCAACTTGTGTTAAGTACATCAGACGGGGCTAGGTTCTGCCAGACAATTTGCATCATTAACTTTACAAGCTGGACTTTTGCAAAGAAATCATGGTTTTATTTTCTATTCCTTTTCTTCTGAAACAAAGATCTGAGTTCATAGGCCAATACACTGTAGTATGTCTTAGCACCACAGGGGTCACCTGAGCCCTTTGAAAAGATGGTTACCATCAATGACTGAAAGAATCGGCCCTTCTTATTTGAAGTACCTGTGCCCCATGTGACTCTGAATCTCGCTTGTATATTTACTGATACATTTCTATAGCGCCCAGCAGAACTGATCCTGCAGATACTTCAACATATACTTAACTTTATTACCCTGACCAGTACCTTTTAAATCAAAGAGATTACTTGCAGTAGTTAAGCATGTGTGTAAATGTTTACAGTAAATTGGATCCCTTCCCTGATAAGATTCCTATTGCTAAGGTAAGTTCCTTCTCTGTGGGTACATTTACACTGCAGCTGGGACAATGCTTCCAATATGTGTAGACAGATGGGGGTTAATTCTGCTTTAGCTAGTGAGCTAAAAATTGCACTGTAGCTCAGAGTAGCATGGATGGTGGCTTGGGCTAGCCCCATGGATGCCTGTCCAGGGCGTCTGGTCAGGTTTGTGTTCTGGTGGCTAGCCTGAGACACCGGACATGTTACCCCCTGGCTACACTGGCTAGCTCTAGCAGAGCTAACATGTTTTCCATCTACCCAAGATAAGAAGCACCCTCTCAGAGGCAGTGTAAATATACCCGCTGACCCACCCAGTTCTCGGCCTGTCTGGTGAGACTGCCAGCATGTATGCCAGTTAATGGCAGGTCACCTTTTGGGACATTGTTTCAATATCTCCATTAACTAGGAACAGTGCTGTTGCCTATTAATGGGAGCTGCCATTTTACTGATACTCCCCAGTGGAAAGTAAATTCTGATGATGTAGTCCGAGACACAGGGAATGTGGTGCCTCCTTTGCATACATTAAGAGGCAGAAAGTGTTTGAAATTATATATATATATATATATAGATAGATCATTTAACAGTGGATTAACTGTGAAACTGCATATTTTTGTGTGCCTCAAACAAAACCAAGCAGCTTCATGTTTGGATTCATTTTATTGTTATATTTATTTTAAATTATTTTATTTTATTTAAAAGAGGAATAAAGCAGGGATTTAAATACTTTACATTATGCTGCAGTTTCTATTTTACTTTCCTCTGCTACCGATATAAACTGGTGGTAACTTGGCAGGTTTGCATCCATTGAACAAAATAAAAGGGAGGAGACAATCTGCAGTAATAAGTATGAAAGTGGGAAAGGAATTCATTTCATGCCATGTCAGTTGTTGTATAGGCACCCCCCTTTTCCTGGACTTTTTTCCATTTGGAAAATTCTCCATCCTCCTTCTTGCTATACAATGGTTTGATTCAAGAACCAAATTCTGACTTCAGATAAGTGTATGGCTCCCACTGACTTCCGTGGAGACAGAGCATGTTTACAAAGAAAAGAAAAGCCAATGGCTGGCCCCTGCCAGCCAACTTGGGCTTACGGAGCTGTTTCATTGCTGGGTAACTTCTGGGCTCAGGCTGGAGCCCTGGCTCTCAGACCCTCCGACCCCACAGTGCCTCATATCTGAAGGCACAGTTTGGCCATGGAAGCAAAAGCATATACTAAATGCATTCAAAGGTATGACTCCCGTTAAGATTCAGGGGAGGTATGTATATGCACAGTGAGGGCAGAATAGATCTCATAAAATAAATACATGCCAACAAGCCATTTGCTTAATTCTGGAAACAAACAAAGGAGAAGCCAGTACTAGCTTTGGTCCAGTGCCATTTACTATATGACATATAATCTGACTTTGAAACTGTTTGGGGCAGATGTTCAGCTGGTGAAATTGTCTTAGCTACATTGAACTATGACAATTTACACCACCTGAGGATGTGACCCTTCATTCACAGGCTCCTTTCACTTGAGGATTAAAAAGCACTTTTATAAATGATTAAACCCCAGTTTTAATAGTTTGTACTCTTGGCATAGATGGGGAAACTGAGGCACAGCAAGGTGAAGTGATTTCCCCAAAGTCACACAGTAGCAGAGCCATGAATAAAAACCAGCAGTTCTGGTTCTGCAACCTGGAGGCTAACTCCTATGACCATACAATTTCCTTGCAATTAAATCAGATGCACTGTATTGCAACTAGTATTATCTACTTTAATCAGTTTGTCACTTGTGTAGCATGGGCAAGATCTGGAACCAGTTCTGTGGCCAGCATTCTAAGGTGAGTCCAAATGAAACTGAAGATGCATCAAAATCTTTAGACCATTAACTGTGAAATTTGTGCCTTTGTGGGGTTATTATCAGATATATTCCATTCATGTTCCATTTTGGCTGAACTAGGAATTGAAAAGAAGCTTTGACACAACCGTTTGACCCTACAGCCTCCTTAAAGCTGTGGGAAGAAATTATTGGGCAGACTTTAGCTAGTTTTCTGTTCTCTGTTGTATTTTATCAGCAACCTCGGGGCAACTGAAATATTAAAAAGGGAGAGTCTTACTTGTATCTCATAGTGTGTTTACTAGTCAATACACATGTGAGCAGTTGGAGTACAAAAGCTCTGTATCAAACTTGTGCAAAAACAAAAAAGCACAGCACAGCCCAGGTTCAGGTCAAGAGAGCATTTGCCTTCATCTCAATGGCTGTATCTACAAAGAGAATTTTAGGGGATTCTGCCATGGTTGATCTAGTACTGGTGCTGGCAGTGGTGGAAGCAGCAGTGCAAACGTGTTGCTGCCCTCTACCAACACGTCATCTACACCCTGAGTACCTCTACATGACACTGTGGTTAACCCCTCCGCCACACACACACACACACACACACACACACACACCAAGCACCACAACCTGAGACAGGTTTCCACCACTGCTCCTATCAGGAGGAGGAGGAGTGGAGACCAGCCTATCAGGCTAGCACCTGAGGAGCTGCACAGGTCATAGACTAACCCTGGAAGAATTCCTGAAAATTCTCAATGCAGACAAGGTCCATATGTAACCTGCCTGCACATTTAAATATATGTTTCCATGTATATTAGAGCACATTGCTCTGGGCAGAGATGAGAGTTGGTAGGTTACCAAGGGTTGGGATCATAATAGAACATGATGATAGAACTTAGGGGGAATATTTAGGAGCTGTCACTACAATATACTGATACTGTGCATATGGGCGAATGAGTGATTTTGCTCTCTGGATGTTAGCTCATCGAGGGATATAGGACCTACTTCTAGTATAAGCAAGTTCAAGTGATGAAAGCCTGTGTTTTCTGAAGCTGAAGGACCAGGAATTTAGTCCCAGCTCCCTAAACCATTTGTGTGTGTATGATTTATTTAGCAATTGTGTCTATCTAAGCACTTGGATTTGTTACTAGAATGCTTATAAGCTATATAAAATCAACACAAAAAATATCCATTTGAAAGGTGCACACTTTTGCAGTCAAGTTATTTTCAAGATCTTGCTGTGCCTAGGCACTTGGAGAAATAAGACTGAAGATCTGTGAAGGTTAAGCTGGAAATCTGGTTAGCCTGCCCATATTTTGCATATCAATAAATCCAGCTCTGTGCTCCATCACAATTAAGAAAAAGCCCAGTAGCCAATATAGAAATTTCATATATATCACTGCAGGCATGACACCACAACATTCTCACAGATTACACTGTCAATCATAATACCTAGCAAGGGCAAGAAACCTATTGCCTGCAGTGGCCTTGTCAGTGTGCAGATCCCAAGGACTATTTATGAGCAGCAGAGGCCAAGAGCAGAAAGAGATGAAGTAGACTGAGTACTTAATCTGGTCAAAAACAACAGACCTCATTAAATCCTCTCACACTTTTCTCTTTTCTTTATGAAAGCGTATTTGGGGAGAATGAGAGCTGCCTCCTTCATGATCCGTGCATCATAGCTATTTTAATTTAAAACATTAGGGCTAATCTTTGTTCGCTTTTCAAGTGCACAATGCACCCATTGTTTAGATGCCTCCCTGGCTGCGTGTCTGACAGACAGTTCCTATCCACTGTTCCCTGGTAGAATGGTACTTAACTCAGCAGAAATGATGGACAGATGTTTCATTGATATATGATACGCTGGTAATATGAAATTCAATAATGGGAGGGTAAGCCCATTGTCATCTGTACAGTAAAGGAAGGGAAGCTGGATCTGTTTGTCCTGGTTTTATTCATACTGAAATACAGACCAGATATTCCTCTTTTCCTTACAGCTGAAATATCAATTAACTAATTTTTGTTTTTCCGTGGGTGAATGTAATACTTATAAAAGTGAGAGCCTGGATGCAGTTACTCTCAAGAGATAACCATAATGCAGGCAAAGACTGTGCAATACACTCTGCATACCCTCACAGCTCTTTTAATGTAACTTAATGCTGAGCTACAGACCTCCTGCTATCCCAATCCTGGACAACTGCACAGTTTTACTAGTGCAGCTCAGTCTTGATATGCTGCCACCTCTTCCACCCTTCCAGCTTTTCCCTACACTATTCCAGTCTCGGTCCTGCCAACATACATAGCAGTGCCAATGCACCTCAGTCCTGTTCTGCAATTCCCCTGTCGACCCCCTTGTTTAACCAATGCCATCAATTTTTATGTCAATTACATGTTTATTATGCAAAATTTTCAGCTTCTCCGTTGTTGTTTGGGTAGATAATCATCTGCATTAACATGGGACACTAAACACAATAGTCTTGTAGAATTAGACTAGGATCCATTCAGTGTGGATGACTGGATTGACGATAGACCGGAATTAGAAAATGAAACTGACTAGCGCCAAAGTGAACCCGACCCCTCTACGTTCTCTGTCCAAGATGGGTGAAATGCAAATATAAAATAATAGTTTAAGAGTAAAACGGTGTCATTATTTTATATGAGTTATACAGGAATCTATCATTTCTTACCAATGTTGGACAGAGAAACTAGAGGGGGCAACCTTAAAAGTGTTCCTAGTAGAGCTGGTTGAAATTTTTCAACTTTAAAATTTCAGCAAAACTTTGAAATTTAAAAACTGGGGGAAAAAACCCCACAAAATTTCAATCAGTTCTTGTTTCTAATCAGTTCTACTTTAGGTTCCTAGTGCTTTCTGAATTTACATTGCCTTCTTCTGCCAAACTATCCAACCATTTTACACTGTGATCACTACCGTATCATAGAGTCTGAGGCCTGGTCTATCCTGCAGGGTTAGTTGCATTGACATGGCTGTGGAAGTGTCTTTACTTAAATTTGGCTCCCACAAACCTAAATGCCTCTCTATACTGATTTAAGCTATGTCTACACTGCACTTTCGTTGTTGAAGTTTTGTCACTCAGGAGTGAGAAAAAAAACCTCCCCCCGAACTTCAAAAGTTTTAACGATGAAAAGTGCCGGTGTGGACAGCGCTTCGTCAGTGGAAGACACTCTCCCAAAGATATCTGGAGAGCTTTCTCCTGGTGACAAAGAGAGACTCCTTTGCTTACCTTACAATGCTGCGGCTGCACAGCTGCACCATTTTAAGGTGCACAGTGTAGATATAGCTTAAGTAATGCCATCTCCCTGAGTGGTGTAGAGCCACAGTCGATGTTATTAGGTCGATGCTGTGTCAGTGTAGACACTTCATTGCTTACATTGACTGTTACTGGCTTTCAGGAGCCATCCCACAATGCCAATACAATCGCTACGAGTACCCTTGGTGAGGACATGCACCACTGACACAAAGAGCCAAGTGTGCGGACACAAGTGATTTAACAACTGTGGTGGCTGTATGCCAATGCAAGTTACAACGACATAATTTTGCAGTGTAGATATGTTCTGACATAAGGCATGTTCTTTACTGCCCTTGTTAAATGTAATGTGTGATTACCTCAAACAGTACTAGATACTTCATATAAACAAGAACAGAAATCATTCCTTCCCTAAAGAGCTTAAAATCTGAATTCATATCCAACAGAACAAGCAGAAATAATAGACAGACAAGAAAAGTTGGAGAGAGAGAGGAAGGGTGACAGTAGCAATAATATGATCCCACAGTTAGTTCAACCCTATGTCCAGCATGCCAGTTCTGTCCTGAAAGAAGTTTATATGTCACTTGAAGATGCTTAAGGCCAAATCCTAGAAGTGTCTTGAGTTCTCATTGATTTCAGAAGGAGTTGAGGGCATACAACACAACAGCTTTCACAATGCACTCAGCACTTCACAGGAATGGACTTTTGTTTGTTTGTTTACTTTTGCTGTAAACAGAAGATTTTATGTCTTGTTTCTTGTGAAATATTCATGCCATATTAAAGTTGCTGTTGAATATTTTCTCCTCTACAGACAAATTTCCTCCCACCCCTCCCTCAAACACTCACATTGGCAATTAGGCCACTTCAGTTTTATTGTCTCCAATTGAACAACTGAGGAAGCAGTGGGGTTTTTATTTCTTTTTTGTGTGTTAACTGACTGAAAAACACAATACATTTTTAATGACCAGCTATAGTAATTTAAAGTTATCTCCCGAAGAACTGCTGCACTAACCAGCCAACACTAGAAACAAATAAGGAGAGGGACAGCATGAGGAATAGGGGAGTGAATTGGAAGGAGACAAATTGTTTTTACATAAACTAATCTGCTAATCGAGATTAATTGCACAATAATCTCAGTTGGATCTGTAATTCCAACAAACAAGACAGAGGTACTGTCTCTTTAAATCAGGGATGGCCTTACTATTCACAGAGCACTGAATGGCAAAGCTATTGTGTGGATGCCCAAAGCCAAGAGCCTATCCCTAAGTCCTGGCTTCCAGAAGGAGGAACTGTGTGTATGTGTGTATATATATATATATATATATATATATATAAAGCTGTCTCCCCCCCCCAAAAAAGAAGGAAAGGCTCCCCCTTTCCTCCCAAAGCCAAAATAGGAAAGCCAAGACTCACATGGCCTATTGATCTCACTGCCGAGGGAGTTGGAAGAGGAAGATCAAGCGGTGAGTTGGAGAAGAGGGGGATGTTGGAGGCTAAACTCCCCCACCATACACACACCCATATTAGTAAAGAAAGGAATAGACAGAACAAGCAACAGGGAAAGCATCTCAGTATCCTCTCCAGCAAAGCACAAAGACAGGAGGTCCCTCAGCTCCTCACAGGTGTTAGATAAGGTTTGTAATGTGAAAGACACTGTGAGTGCTAACCACTATTATTATGACCCAATCTTTCCATTAATTCAAAATGCCAAGGTTCATTTTTAATGTAAAAAAAATGACAGTCTTACTCAGCA
Source organism: Terrapene triunguis (assembly GCF_002925995.2). Classification (NCBI taxonomy): domain Eukaryota; kingdom Metazoa; phylum Chordata; order Testudines; family Emydidae; genus Terrapene; species Terrapene triunguis. The sequence continues at coordinate 26,116,369 of NW_020664447.1, forward strand.
TGATCGCTTTTCTTTCTGACGACTTTAGCCACTAAAGCTTTTACTGCTTTTCACTGTTAGCTCTGCGGAGCCAGGCAAGTGAGCTGGATTCTATCTGGCTCCTGAATCTTCAAAGGAGATAGTTAATGAAGTTCAATTTGCATGTTCAAATTCTGCCCTCAATAATAACCCCACAGAAGGCAATGGGAGGCAAAAGGCTAACTGAAGACAGAATCAGACTTGCATAATCTTTATTCATGGAGAAGCGTGAGCTGGGGGGGCGGGGGAGAAACAGCACTGCCAGATCTCAGGATGAGTTTACGTGTCTGTAATCACAAGGTAATTCTACGCTGACTTTTCTCAGTGTGGAATTTCTCTTTAACAGTTGTTTCATTGCTATTTATTATTAATTATTATTATTAATATTATTTTCATATAATTGACAAACAGATTGCTCCCCTGAAAAGATCATTCCTGACTAGGAAAAGTTGGTTCAAAATACCAATGCAATTTTTAATCATAACCATCATCAATGGAATTCCTTTGCTCATGTCTCCATTCATTCTGCGGTAGAGGATGAGGAAATGAGACTACATGTGTAGCAGAACATACCAATTCATTTAGGCTAAAAGTGTAGGGTTTGAGAGAAAATATTTCTTTTCATCAAAACAAATTAAAAGTGTTCTCATGAATTTTAAAAGTTACACAGAAAACAGGGTTTTGCCTTCTGTTCCTCTTTCAAAATGTAAATATTCCTCTGCATTTTTGGCAACCCAAACACAACAGAATTGACTAGTGCACAGTAATCAGGAAGTGAAACTGACCAGCGTAGTTTCACTGGGAGAAGTACAAAGTGAACAAAATAGCAGTACACCTATGAGCTGAACTAGAAGAATTTTGGGTCTTCCTCTGCTGAAGTCTTTAAATCATGATTTGAGGACTTCAGCAACAGGTTATGAGTGGGGTATGTTATAAGATTGGGTGGGTGAGGTTCTGTGGCCAGAGATATGCAGAAGGTCAGATTAGATGATCAGGACGGCCCCTTCTTGCCTTAAAATCTATGAGTCTATGGGTTTTTTTCAATACAAAGCAAAATTGTACCTAATCCTGACTAGTGTGTATGCACAACATCTTAATATAAATAACTATTAATAATAATTAGTCAGTTTAAATAAACTAAGGTATTATATTAAAATAGGAAAGGACATTTCATATAGATAGAGTCTGATCCAGATCCAAATCTAAACCCAGAATTTAAACTTTGGATCCAAGCTCCTTATTTTCAATCTATATTAACTGTTTTAGATTATGGAAAATGCAAAGAAAAAAAAAAGAATAAATATGAAATCTTCATGAGAGAAAGCAAGCAAGCCCAGAGAAAGCAAATCTACATCTGATTTGAGTACAGAAAATGGGAACCAGCCACAGCAAAAAGGGAGACACCTCTACTTTTAATGAAGCAGTACAAAGAAAACAGAATGATCTCTTTTTTGCTGTAAGTATACAGCAACATATACCACAACAGTCAGCCCTGAACTTTGGGGACATCCATACTGAAACTTTGTGCTTGGGTCTAATTATAACATACATGAAAAAAAAACCTCACCTATGCTAGTATAAAGTTAAGGTTACACATTTAAATAATGCAGAAAATGTCTGTCTCTCCTGGGCCTCTCCCCAACTCTCCCCCACTTTATGCCTATTCTTCTGTTCTCTCCTATGACCATCTCCATGCACCTACCTCTCACGAGATCCAATACATCAAGAGGTTGGCTCCCCTTCACACCACTGCTGTGGAGAATCAATGGGAGCCCTGACCAGCCTTCATAGCATTTGTTTCCTTGGCTGCAAATATTTTCTCCATGCTGAACAACTCATCAGTGAAGGAACCACTGATTCAGTGGTGGCTGAGTGACCAGAGTTGGCCAGGTTTTAATGGAAGAAGTCTTTGCATCCATTCCCTCTCCAACAGGTTCTTTTCAGCAGCATTGAAGACATGTGCCTATCAAATTCAGCAGCAATGAATCAGTTAATGAAAGAGATAAAAGGATTTTTCATGGCATTTCAAACGAAGAATTGACCCTGGCCCTCACTGCATCAGAAATAAAAAGGCAGCAATTTACATTTTGTACTTTGCAGCATAATTTGTTTTTACAGATCAACATTAATCTACTTTCCTTTGGCTGGTGTTACGCAATCGTTTGCAAATGCTAATTGGAAATGTCTGTTTCATTTGTCAATCTGTGGCAATGAGCAAACTGCAAAATATATCCGGTGAAAAAGCCCATCATTATTGTCATTAGAGCTCGTTTGGAATATGCTGACAGAAAATAACCTTTTTGCAAAATCAACATTCCCTGCTGAAAAAAATTATTTCCCTCCCCCCATTAATTCTGTGGCAAAAGACTGAAATGACAGCTCCCCAGCTGCCCACCTGGATGGCTCTTGCAATTCTGCAGGCAGAAACTGAAAATGACAAAAATCTTCCGGAAGGGCTGTTGGGACTGAGAACCCAGCTCTCTTCCCCCTGCCTCCCTGCCTTCCCACTGCCCCGCCAACTCTGGGACCAAACAGACAGAGAGTCAGTACACTCGGCCTCCCTCCCAGCTCTGGGATGTGAGAGGCAGAGAGCCTGGCCACTCAGCCTCCTGACACCCGCAGGTCTGTGGGTGAAGAGGCAGAGCACTCCTGCAGGCAAAAAGTGAAATTGACAAGAACCTTCTGGGCAAGTGGCTGGGAAGCTGCAAAATTCTGTTTCAGTTCTTCTGGGACAGATTTTTTTTTTTTAATCCCTTCTCATGAAAATTTTCGTGGTTTTGAATTTTTATCTTGTTTTTCCCCCCTTTATTAATTTCATCTGTAATTATCCTAGAATATTATTTATCATTATATCAAGCATTCTATTCGTGCCTACACAACTTCCATTCCTGAATTTCCTAACCACAGGATTTGACAGAAAATTGCTGCAACGCTAATGACACAAAAAAGAGGTGCAGTTATCAGAAGACTATTATACCCCTAAAAAGAAGGTGATAAGGAATGAGGATCGGTCAAGTATACCTAATCCTATCACTTTATCTTGTGATAACCACACATACCCTGGAGTTCCCTCATTACTTTTTGGGGGGGATTGTATATAAAACACAAACCAGAAAAATAGCTCTTTTCTTTTCTTCCTTTCCCCCTCCCCATTTTTAATTGAACATACTAGGGATTTAAAAGCTTGCCAGAAATTTCAGCTCAGCTGAATCATTCTGATAAATCTGTGTCCTCAGAGAGTTGCTAGCTAAATTTAACTTCAATCAAAGCAGTTTCCTATGTGAGATGTGGATGGATGTATTATACACACTAGCTAGTGCTGGCTACTGGTTGGAACAGACTTGTGGGGAGTCAATCCTGGGTTCCAATATTAGCTGTGCCACTGATGTTCTATGTGACTTTAGGCAAGTCACTTCGCCTCTCTGCACCTCTAGGTCCCGGTCTGTAAAAGGAGGAGGATACATACCCACAACTGAGTGTTGTGAGGCTTAGTTAATCCATTTGTGTAAAGCACTTCGGAGATGCGTATTTATCATCATTGTCATAATTTATATATGTGATATTTTAAACGGAAATGTTATGATAGGTGGAGATCACTATATCAGTTCTCCCCTCCTAAGTGTAAATATTTGGTAAAAAAGTAATTATACTGATATTTAAGGTTATTTGGGTACTGACATTAAGTTCACTTTCACTTGCCTGTATCTCCCACAATACTAAGTACAAATCAAATATTGTGTATACTAGTAAAGTATCTGATGTCTGAAAACCATATGCTATTAGCAAACTAATGATTGCACTCGCACAGTACAAAGAGATCATAGTCATCTGAACCATGACCCCACATGCATCTACCACCGAACTGAAATTCGTTCCATTATCTGTTGGTAGCTGTACCAGTTTATTGTCTTGTTTCTACTTCTCCAGTCAGAGGACCAGATCAATAGGAACTAAGATCAAATATAAATTCTATCCTGTAAAGGCTAGTGGGATATCTGAGCCAGGATGTTACAGAGTAATTCATCTATGATTCTATATATTTCTTCGTTCTTTCAGATTAGTCATAACATTGTGCCACAGTCCTCCTTGTGGAAGATAAGAATATTCACAGAAGATGGTCTGAAGCCTGGGCGACTGCCGACATACCAAACAAAAATCTAATCAATGACCCAACTGTGCAAGTTCTGGACTTCTCCCCATGGTGCATATGGACAGCTCTAAACTATATCCACACCTGACATGGAAGATACGTATACTTACTCCATAAATGGAAAGTGCGGGAATTGCCAAACTGCAACTGTGACATGGTGCAAACTTTCGGATACATCACAGACAATTGCTCAATTTATACTCATCCTGGACATGTTGCAGCCATTCACATGGCTACTCCTTCTGCTCTGGGCTGGATAATAGACCTTAAGATCCAAGTGTAATCATGCCATTGCTTTCACTGTTCTATTATCATCATATGCAATAAGAAGTCATGACATGCTGCATCTTCATGTAGAAGAGGTAAACTCAATCAGAAGTGCAGTCATTTACAATTTAAGCTTCTTCCTGGGCATTGTCTTACTTATTTTATCTCCACCACACCACACAAAATTCCCTGAGTGTCCTCCATGTCTCTTTTTAGAGTTCATAGTAGACTTTCTTCCTGGTAATGCAGACTACCACCACTAGTTTACCCACTCTCGTTTCAAATGGGGAGTGTGGTCTAGTACTTGAAGAAGAGGATCTTAATAGTAGAGTTCTGCCTCCAGCTCTTCCATGACTCGCTTTGGGTCCTTAAGTAAATCACTGCCTCTGCGTCCCTCTGCTAATATGTTTTTAAATGGTGATACTTCTCTACCTTGTAGTGGCATTTGCAAAATGCTTTGAGATCAGAAGAAAGACCATGTATTTCATTTTATGACTTTCTTAAGTGAAAACAAAAGATTTTGTCTCCCAAATTAAGAATTGTCTTTTCTTTAGGGAGCATGTTGTATACTATGAGAGTGTGCATAAGGCTGGTGTTATGTAAGATGATGTACACTGTATGAGCGCCATGACCTGTGGGTCTTAAACCCAAGTCCACAGGTTTCCTGGGGGGGTCATTATGCTCCAATCCTCCATCCAATGGCTTACTGGCATCAGTTAGAACCGGAATTTCTTGAAGCTCATCACAGATAGATGAGTTAACCCCTGGTCTCTGACTGGGGAAACACCAGAGCTCCTGATTGGTTCACTCCCCTTACTTAAGACAAACTGAGGAATGGAAGCTAGCTGTACAACTGGGCTCCACCCTGCTTTGGACTGTCCTGACCTCCTAATTCTTGACTTGACCTGATTCCTGGTATCTGGCTCTTGGTTTCTGACTTCCTGGTTCTGAACCCTGGCAGTGGGATCCAGTTCCTCGCCTTATGCTGACCTATAGGCCTGGCTGCTTACATCCTTGCCCTGATAATGAAAAGTTTTAGGTGAGGGGCACACATGTAGCCCTATAATGGATTAGTTAGAGAAATGAAGGAAGAAAGATCTAACAGCAGATAGTGACTGTGAAGATCTATTTTTAACGACACAGCCACTTTGAAGATAATTTAATATACATCACTTGATGCATTTTAAACATTGAGAAATAGTTTCTAAAATAGAATTCCCACCTTCAAGAATAGTGCAGAACAGCTCTCAGAACCTGGCTTTCCCTAGAGAGTCACCCAGTGTACAGCCTAAGAATGCAACACCCTCAGGAGAGGAACCTCATAGCTCAGGTCTGTCTTTAAATCTCATAGTTTTTGGTTTTGAGTGGGGGAAGGGAACTTCAGGATCCCCTTATGTTTTCCCTTTATTTCTCTCCTTTCCCTATCCAGGGCTCCACTTAAGACTGGCCCATTCTCATCAAAGAAAGGTTGCAACCATCATCCCCATCAGGAACCTGTTAAAGTTGATTTTGATTCATTTGAGTAGGGAGAGCCAGAGAGCAAAAAACAAGTTTCTCCAGCTCCCAGAGGCTGAATAGCCAGTGCTGATCCTAGGATGTGCAGGGGGGTATATGAAGGAATGCACTTGAACTGTTGTTCATAATACACCATGTGCTGCGCTACAGTGTTTGACAGTGAGAGGTCTGGAAGGTTTTGTTAGCTGGGAGTGGGATTGGGGCGCTTGTTAGCAGTGGTTTAGGGGAGGGTTTCAGCACTTGCATGAGGGGCGTGATCAAGGCACCTTTCATCAGGGCCAGAATGGGCTGGGGCCCAACTTGTGAAGGAGTGCTGCGATAATAGAACCCTCAAAAGCATAGCACCGTTTGCAGCTACAGCCTCGGCATGGACTTGAAACTCCTCTCTCTAACCTAGCACTGTGGTGAGATGCCTCTGGACCCTTGGAGTCTGTCCACAGTAATGCCTCCATTGAAACATCAATCTTATTTCCACTCAGGCCATGTGAGCAAGGCAGCTGACACAATTCATGAGGTTGCACTGAATCCCATATTTTCTCGAAGGTCATGCTAGCTCCTCTCGCTTAATAGCCTGATGCATTGAATTACTATTGATAGGTATATTTCAAGAGACAGGGAAAAGCAGCTCTCTTACTTCATGTTGTTAATAATGAAGTGAGTTGTTAAAGTTGTAATCCGGTGGGGTTAAGAATCAAGATTTACAGACAATTACTGCTCATGTGATCTTCATTAGCTGTTGCTGTCAAGGAATCCCTGACCTCAAGGCCTACAGGGTGAGCCAGTTCTTATTTGAAAGTGGTTTGGAAGGCAGAAGGTCAGATGCCCATATATTAGTTGAGGTTATTGGCTGTATTGTCCAGTGATCAGAGCAGGAATGATAGGATGAGTTACATGACTGGAATGGTAAAAAAAAAAAAATCACTGAATACACCCTATATAGGAAAGATAGAATGGGAAGAGGAACTATACCATTACCTACTTTAGATAGGGTTACCATATGCGGAGTGTCCCAAAAGAGGACACTCCACGGGGCCCCGGCCCCGCCCCAACTCCGCCCCCTCCCCCAAAGTCCCTGCCCCAACTCCGCCCCCTCCCCTGCTTCCCGCGAACATTTGATTCGC
>NW_020664447.1:26123839-26180399 GCF_002925995.2 Terrapene triunguis
AAAAGCCGGACATGTCCGGGAAAATTCGGACGTATGGTAACCCTACTTTAGAGTTACTGATAATTCAAAAGGACAGGATGTAGAAGGCTGGGATGTTTATGGATCAATGTTCTAACTTGATAGCCCCCAAAATAAGGAACTTGTAGTGGTCTCTTACAACCCACCAATCAGACAAAGGAACAGAATGAGCAGCTCCTTAAGCATCTATAATGTGTAGAAAGAGAAACTGCATTATCCTGGGGAACTTCTATCTGGGGGCACATGCTGGGGGTCTCATGCTGCCACTAGGAAAACATCCTTTGTGCTTCTAAAAATTATAGATCATAACTTTGTAACACAAAACATCTTGCAACCAACTTGAGGGTAATTCTAGATTAGGGTTCATTCTGATTAATTACCGTAATATGAATTGATCACTGAACTAAAAATTAATGGTTGCCTAGATAAAAGTGACATTTTTCTTCAATAAGGACCTTACTACTGTCATCCATGCTTTTGTCACTTCAGGATTAGATACTTACAATATGCTACACATGGAGCTCCATTTTAAAATCAATTTGAAAACTAAAGCTGACAAAGAAAGCATTAGCTCTCTCCTCAAGTAGCATGTAAGTATGACTCAAGTTTGTTCTAATCTATAAAGCCATAAATGACTTGGGTATTGTTGTGACCCAAGAACCTCTTAATGCCAACTGGAGGGGTTATGGGTATCTCTTGGGTCTGGCATGTACATTCTAGTTCACCAAACAGTGTCATGGGACATCTGAAATAAAACCTGGTGTCACAGAAGTAATCAATATCATTGTGAAACTCACATGTGGATGTTGTGTAAGGAGTTATGTATAGGGTCCTACCAAATTCATGGTCCATTTTGGTCAATTTTACGGTTAGAGGATTTTTAAAATCGTAAATTTCATGACATCAGCTATTTAAATCTGAAATTTAACTGTGTTGTAATTTTAGGGGTCCTGACCCATAAAGGAGTTGTGGGGGGGTTATTGTCGGAGGGGTTGCAGTACTGCTACCCTACTTCTCTGCTGCCTCTGGTAGCGGCGCTGCCTTCAGAGCTGGGCAGCTGGAGAGCAGCAGCTGCTGGCCGGGAGCCCAACTCTGAAGGCAGAGCTGCTATCAGCAGCAGTGCAGAAGTAAGGGTAGCATGGTATGGTACTGCCACCCTTACTTCTGCGCTGCTTCTAGCTGCCTTCAGAGCTAGGCACCTGGCCAACAGCTGCCGCTCTCCAGCTGCCCAACTCTAAAGGCAATGCAAAAGTAAAAGTGGCAATACTGCGACCCCCCCCCCTAAAATAACCTTCTGACCCCCCTGCAACTCCCTTTTGGGTCAAGACCCCCTGTGAAATCTGTATAGTACAGGGTAAAAGCACACAAAAGACCAGATTTCACGGCGGGAGACCAGATTTCATGGCCCGTGAATTTGGTAGGGCCCTAATTATATATATGTACATTGAAAAATATGTTCTTAAAGTCTGTGTCTAGGTATTGGTCACCAGCCAAGGTTTGCTGTCTAAATGTTTATCTGACTGTTTACATATACATTAAGTATTCTATAATCCACACTGGGCCTCCTCCCACCAGTCTGAACTGAATATTAAGGAAGGACTGTAAGAACTTCAAAGAGAGAAAAGTAACAGGAAGAAGCAAACAGTGGGGGGGGGGAGGAGGGGAGGGAAGAACCCTATCTTGAGGTTTACATCAAAGGTTTGGTCTAGTATATTTGGGGGACAAAGAAGCAGGGATGATGCCAAGGAGTAGCAGGCACCTCCCCCCCCCAAAAAAAACACAACAACAACACAAATACATTGTACTATCCTTTCCGCTACCCCACTGGAATAAGCAGCAGAGACAGTTTGTTCCCTTACTATAGTGTGTGAGCTGTGACTGTAGAAGTGATTAGTGAAATACAAGCAGGTAGTTTCTTACCTCAGGGAGCAGGTAGATTGCTGCTGCAATGTGCAGCCTACAGGGCACATACCAGCAGAAGTGAGATTCACACTGATGACCATCCTTTGTCCTTGCTTGTTTGGGGAATATCCCCAAAGGTTATGTGGCTGCAATAAACAGTCACTGTCACACACACACACACACACACACACACACTCTCTCCCTCCCTCTCTTTCCCCCACCCCAGCAAGCAGGACTCCATTCTTTCCCTCTGAATGGACTCGACCAGGAAGACAATGTCCTAGAGCTCCTGACTCTAATAGCCAAATGCAATGATATGGTAAGAAAGAAAATTGAAAGTGGAACATGCAATGCAAAATACACCCATTCATCAATACAAAATGAAATCATTCACGTTATGTCAGAAATGGTACTTGAATGCATAAGTCAAGAAATGAAAGCAGCTAATGTTTCTAGATAACGGTTGATGAAACTAAAGACATTAGCAAAGTAGAACAAGTGTCAGTCATGTTGAGATATTATTTGCATGGCATTATATGGGAAAGATTTTTTGGTTTCTATCCTGCCAAGTCACTTGATGTCTTTCCTTCAGCACATGAAGAACACACTGTCATAGTGTGGTATTGATACACAGAACTGCATTGCTCAGATGCCAGTGTTCAATGGAAAATTTTAATGGTGTGCAAGCTCTCTTACAGGAAGAAGTACCTCAATCATAGCATGTTCACTGTTTCAGTCACAGCCTCAATTTAGGTATTGTTGGTGTATGCAAAGGAAACAATCAGGAAATGATTTTTTTTCCACGATCCTGCAGAAATTTGTACATGCTTCTCTCCGGATCAGCTATACATGCAAAATTCATAGCCATTCAAACAAAAAGTACAACCCAAAAATAAAGTCTTAGAATTGAAGAAGCTCTGACACTCAATGGATATGCCAAGTTTCTGCTTGTAATACTGTGAAAAAGACAATTTCATCCATGCTTGTGACACTCACCATACTACCTCAAGATATGTCAAGAAGAGACAGGGAAGTGGGTGCACAAGGTTTTAGTTCAGTGTTAGACTGACTTAATTGTCCTCATTTGCATGTTCACAAAAATTCTTTGACCGCTTAAAGTTATACCTGACTACTTGCAAGCAGTTGAGTGTGACTTGTCTCAGGCATACGTATCTCTTGACACACTAATCAGTGAATTTCTGAAAATGAGAGATTTGGAAGAGACATTTGATAAATATGGAGTGAAGTACAGAACAGGGCAACAAAATGATTCAGGATATGGAAAAGATTCCATATGATGAGAGATTACAAAGGCTGGAACTGTTCAGCTTAGAAAAGAGATGACTAAGGGGAGATATGATAGAGATCTATAAACTCATCAATGTGAAAGGGAATAAGGAAGTGTTTTTTACCCCTTCACATAACACAATGAGGGGTCACAGAATGAAATTAATAGGCAGCAGGTTTAAAAAAATGTAAGGAAGTACTTCTTCCCACAACACAGGGTCAAACTGTGGGACTGGTTGCCAGGGGATGTTGTGAAGGCAAAAGTATAACTGGCTTCAAAAAGTAATTAGATAAGTTCATGAAGGATAGGTCCATCAATGGCTATTAGCCAAGATGGCCTGTGATGCAACCCCATGCTCTGGGCGTCCCTAAACTTCTGACTCCCAGAAGCTAGGACTGAATGACAGGGGATGGATCACTCGATAAATTGCTCTGTTCTGTTCATTCCCTCTGAAGCATCTGCCACTTTCCACTACCAGAAGACAGGATTCTGGGCTAGATGAGCCATTGTCTGACCTAATATGGACATTCTTATGTAAGCTGTTACCATAGCTTCAGAAAATTATTTGAAGCCCTGTGATGTTTGGGGAATACACAGCCGTGTATGAAAATTTCAGGAAAACATTTTGACTGAAGAAGTGTCAAGTGCAGAACAGCCCCTTTGAGATAAAGGAGACTTCAGGAAATGCACCTTTTTGCAAGTGCTTGATCAAATAACAAGAGAACCTCAGAGAAGATTTTCTGAAAATATCTGTTCTTGTTGGTGTCTATTACCTTAACCCAAAGTATGAGAACTTTCTTGACTTTCTAAAATGAAAGCCACTTGCAGAACACTATGAATGTGATATTAACATTGTGAGGACCAAGGTAAAACTCTCGCCAGTAGTAACTGAATGTTATGAAGAATAACAGAAGTCCAAGATTGACAGTTTGCTGCAGCTGCTAATTTTCTTGGATAAATATAAACTTGACTTCCACAAACTGCATAAATTATGTATAATTGGTGTTAATATTCCTCCATCAAGTTCTGCATGTGAAAGAACATTTTCATGCCTTCAGCGGGTGAAAGATTACCTGAGGAACCGCATGACACGTGACCAATTACGGGACTTTGCTGTCATGGCTATTTAAAAAAGTTGTCAATGTCTCTAGATCTGATGAGATTTGTTGACAGCTTTTCTACTGCTCACAATAGCTGTAGCCAGCTTCAATAAGGTAAATAAAATGCTACCAACATTACTTATCCCCGTTCTACAAAGTATGTATAGCAAAATCCTTGCTCCCCCAATCTTTGCAACCCCTTCATTCCCCTGAACTAATTATTCTAGCATTGCCCCTGCAAAGAAGACACTCTATCATCCTTCACCTAGAAAGCAAATGGACAGCACATTTTCTTCATGAAAGAAGGATCTCAACCAGCCTTGAAAACAACAGAGAGAAATTTGGCTGAGATAAACTTCTTTAGACAGGAGATTAACCTGTTAGTTAAGTTTAGTCTCTAGAAAGCATGTTATGATTTTTCTATGTAACTATTTGTTTCCAATATACTTACTCACTTGAATCTCTAATCTCAGATAATGGATTTATTCTTATTTTAACTATAAATATCTCTAAGTGCTGTGGTATTAAGCAAAGTAGTGATCCTAAGTTTAAGCTTGCAAATTGGTGTGTACTTTGGGAACGGTAGGTTTGGTAATTCTGTGAGTGTCCAGTGAATAAGGGGCTGAACACGATAGGGAACACTCTGAGGACTCGGGGATTGATGTGTGCCTATCGCTACCTTTACAGAGCAAGCGAAGCCTGGAAGTTATGGCTTGTGCTGCCAGAGGCTGCTGGTTTCAGGGAGCTGGTCCACAGCAGACACAAACATGACTTCCACAAGATAAGGGCAGGTGGTGGTGAGTGCTTCACAACCCTGGGTGCCCCTGAGGAGCATCACAACTGTCTACACAAGGGACCACCTCTTTCCCTGTGCCATAATGTCCCAGTTGAGTGCAGAGGCACTCAAGCTGAAGCTATCTTGGTAAATAAAAGAGGTTGCTTCTGTCAGGGCATTGTCCGTGAAGGACATTTCACTTTGGATTTCATCCCTCTCCCTCCATGCACACCTTGGTCTGAAGTTGGTCACATGTTTAGACCTTTAGGGCTTCTAGAGGGGAAATCAGCTTTTGTAGGAGCTGAAGTTTGGAAAATTTTAGTTTCGTGACTTTGTGCAAAGAAAGATTGTTAGTTTGCCGCTGCTGTCTGTGTCTTTATAGGATTGCGCTTTTTATTATTTGTCTATGGCATGCAGATCCTGGGACAGGCTCTCTGAGGTTTTTATGTTTATAATATAAATAAATAAGTCTTTTTCTTAACATGAGTTCCCCGCACCATGCCCTTTAGGGACCAGCAGTTACGTAGTTAATTGTTTTGCTGACACACAAAGTATGTGTACAGCAAGATGTACTGAAGTCAAGGCTGATCCAAATCCCTGAGGTTACGAACAGGTCATGAACTAACAATACTGAGGCAGGAGGAGTATTCTTTACCCAATGTTACAGCACTGGGGTAGTTTTGTGTTCTACAAAACCCAATAGTGGAGTTACACTGCATTAATGACATATTGATGAGCGAATAAACCAGTTTGATTCCTTGGGCTAATGGGAGCCAGATTTCTTATGAAATGCCATGTCATGATAGATGTATGGTCATTCTAAAGCTGGTATTTTATGTGATTTACACATAAAATCAATTCCAGATGCTTTACAGGAAGGCATAAAATCCCCATGATGTGTCTAACTGTGCATAGTTTATTATTGGAGGAAATTTCTTTCCAACTTTTGCTGGTCTTCAGGATATACTACAAAGCTCAAACATTGATAACTATTAACATTTTTGCCATAGTTATTTATAAGGACTTAAACCCAGGTGTACAGAGCTCAGGACAGCACAGTACCATCAGGAGGCCATGCAGAAGTACAGACAAGGAGCACTATGGAGTGTAGGTGACACAGGAAGTACTGCCCAAGAGACCCAAAGTGATAGTACCCTGTGGCCCTCTGATTGGCCAAGCATCCTATTAAACCTGAAGGGTTGCCCCAGGAAGTTGTCTGGGCAACTATACAGACTTCAGCCTGCTGCAATTCCAGACTTCGCTTCATCTCCTGTCTCTGACTCCAGCCTGACTCTGACCCTGACCCTCTTGCCTCCTGATTCCAGCCTGGTACTACCTCTGATCTCTGGTCTCCAACCTTGGCCTCGCTCTGACCATGACTCTTGCTTATGGAACCTAGTTTTTGCTGTTCCTCTGACTGCTATCTGATGACTACCATCCCTGGTGGGGTCACTACTTCACTCAAGCCAGACCACCTATGCTCTGGTTCCTTATACTATTGTCGCTACAGCTAATATTCCTATTTATGTATGTCTAATCCATTTTCCAAACTCAGAATATCCTGTTGTAGTGGCAAGTTTAACAAGGTAATTATATATATGTAAAACAATATTTCATTGCGTCTGAGTCTCCTCTTTGTGAAGTATCTTAAGAAGCAACTGCAAAAAAACAGGAATGCAGATTTTGATACAGTGAATGAGACTATAGCTGTCTTGAGGATGACAATTCCATTTCCTGGCAATTTGGGGGCTTCGTATTTTATTTTTGTTCCACTGAGGAACAAAAATGAAACATTTCAAAGCTATTTGCTGAAAACAAAATTGTGTGGAAATGTCCGTTTTCAGAACTTTTTGATTCAGGAAGGATTTTTCATCCAGGGCACTCTGGTCACTTCTGTCAAGAGAAACTGACTCTCACTCTATATCCCAGTGGTTTAGAGCAATGGCATGGGACCTAGCCAGATTCAAGTTCCTGCTCTGCCTGAATAAGAGCACATTTTTCATCTAAGGTCACTCCAAATTAAGCAGAGCAGGGATTTTAACCTCAGTTTCCTACATCCCTAACTACTGCCCTAACCAGCTGACTATAGTTTAAGAGAGTCAGTCTCTGACTCTCTATAAGTGTTCTCAATGAAAACTAATAGGCCAATATGCCTATGCAAAATGTTTCAGCTTCAGCAAAATAAAGATGCACCAGAAAATAAAAAACAGTAAGAGGACCAAAAAAATGCTACTATAATTAAACAAAAAGAGTAAAAGAGGTGATTAAAGACAAAAAGGCATCCTTTAAAAATTGGAAGTCAAATCCTATTGAGGAAAATAGAAAGGAGCATAAACTCTGGGAAGTCAAGTGTAAAAGTGTATTTAGGCAGGCCAAAAAACAATGTGAAGAGCAACTAGCAAAAGACTCAAAAACTAACAACATTTTTAAGTACTCAGAAGTAGGAAGCCTGCCAAACAATCAGTGGGGCCACTGGATAATCAAATTATTAAAGGGGCACTAAAGGACAATAAGGCCATTGCGGAGAAACTAAATGCATTCTTTGCATTGGTTTTCATTGCAGAGGATGTGAGGGAGATTCCCACAATTGAACCATTCGTTTTAGGTGATATATCTGAGGAACTGTCCCAGATTGAGGTGTCAGTAGAGGACGTTTGAAACAAACTGATAAACTAAACAGTGATAAGTCTCTAGGACAGATGGTATTCACCCAAGTGTTCTGCAGGAACTCAAATATGAAACTGCGGAGCTAGTAACTGTGGTATGTAACCTATCACCTAATCAGATTCTGTACCAGATGACTGCGGCTAGCTAATGTAATGCCAATTTTTTTTAAAAAGGTCCAGAGGAAATCCTGACAATTAGAGGCCAGTAATCCTAACGTCATTATCAGGCAGATTGGTTGAAACTACAATAAAGAACAGAATTATCAGACACATACAGGAATAGAATTTATTGGGGAAGAGTAAACATGGCTTTTGTAAAGGGAATTCATGGCTCACTGATCTATGAGAATTCTTTGAGAGGGTCGACAAACATGTGGATAAAGGTGATCCAGTGGACGTAGTGTACTTAGACTTTCAGAAAGTTTTTGAACAAAGGCTCTTAAGCAAAGTCAGAAGTCATGTGATAAAAAGGAGGGTTCTCTCATGGATCAGTAACTGATTAAAAGACAGATATAAATAAAGTGTAGGAAATAAAGGGTAGGAATACATTGTCAGTTTTCAGAATGGAGAGAGGTAAATAGTGGATCCGTACTGGAATTGGTGCTGTTCAACATATTCATAAATGATCTGGAAAAGGGGGTAAACTTTGAGGTGGCAAAGTTTACAGATGATACAAAATTACTCAAGATAGTAAAATCCAAACCAGACTGTGAAAAGCATTACAGGGGGAATCTCACAAAACTGGGTGACTGGGTAACAAAATGGCAGACTAAATATATTGTTGATAAATGCAAAGTAATGCACATTGGAAAACATAATCCCAACTATACATACAAAAGAATGGGGACTAAATTAACTGTTACCACTCAAGGAGGAGATCTTGGAGTCATTGTGAATAGTTCTCTGAAAACATCTGGCTCAATGTGCAGCGGCAATCCTAAAAAAACCTAACAGATTGTAAGGAACCATTAAGAAAGGGATATCTAATAAGAGTGTAAATATCATATAAATCCATTATATATATATCTCCACTATATAAATCCATATTATGACCATATCTTGATTACTGCATGCAGTTCTGGTTGCCCCATCTCAAAAAGACATTAGAATTGGGGAAAGTACAGAGAAAGGCAACAAAAATGATTACGTTTATGGAACTGCTTCCAAATGAGGAGAGATTAAAAAGATAGACTGTTCAGATTGAAAAAGAGACAAGTAAGGGGGGGGGGAGGAGGGTATGACAAAGATCTGTAAAATCAAGAATGGTACAGAGAAACTGAACAAGGAAGTGTTATTTACCCCTCCCCATAACACAAAAACCAGGGGTCACCCAATGAAAATTAATAGGTAGAAGGTTTAAAACCAACAAAAGGATGTAGTTTTTCCACACATCACAGAGTCAACCTCTGGAACTCATTGCCAGGGGATGTGAAGGCCAAAAGTTTAAACTGGATTAAAAAAATAATTAGACAAGTTCACGGAGGATAGGTCCATCATTGACTATTAGCCAAGATGGTCAGGGATGCGACCCCATGCTCAGGGTGTCCCTAAGCCTCTGACTGCCATATTCTGGGACTGGACGATAAGGTATAGATCACTAGATAAATTGCCCTGTTCTGTTCATTCCCTCTGAAGCATCTGGCACTGGCCACTGTCTGATGACAGGATGCTGGGCTTGATAAATCATTGGCCATATTGGGTCAGACCTTTCTTATATTCATAAGTGTTCCAACTGTAACTATCTTGGAGTTCATTAAATAGCAAACCAGTAAATGAGAAAGGAATAAAACTTTAATAAAAAATACTGGAGAGCATCTCTGGTGAACTGCTGCACACAGCCGTGCACTGTTCCCAACCCTTGTCTCCAGGGCACATTTCCAAATTCTCACACTCACAACACAGTCCTTCGTGAGGGAGTGTCTCCAAATCACAATCTTTCATAAACATATCTCTACACCAACCAGCTCTAAATGGGACCACAAGTCTAATCTCCTTCCTGCAGAAAGTGAAAACTTGCCATAATACATTTTACCAATTCAATGCTGTGCATAGGAAAAAATTATTTCCCATCCCTCTAAGTGATCAGCTTCTTCTCTGAAGCCCAATATTTCACTGCCGTTATTTCAAGCCTGCAGAATACAAATATCATTGGTCATCAGTTGATTCAGCCCTTTTTGAAAATCCAGCCACAGTATTTGATGATTCAATCACATCTGATGTCAACAATTCCACAGGATAAATAATTCAGAAGCCAGGGATTCCTCCTTCCTTCTCCCCATAATGTAGTGACAGTTTCTAAGTTATAATCTCAACAGGGACTATTGCAGTACAGTGAAATGTCACTATGAGCAGAGTAAAATTTTACTATAATGGGGTGAAAATGCATTGAAATGTTACTGTAGCAACTTGGGACATTTCTTTCCCTATTCTATAAACTGAATTGTACTTTAACCAAGTTCACTGTGAACTGACCTGGTGTGACCCTACTGAGAAGCAAGACGTGATAGAAGTACACCTGAAATCTATGGGCTGTAGACATGGATCTCACTGCAGCCAAGGAGCCAAATTCAACTGCGGTATAAGCAGGCATAGCCCCATTTAAGTTAATGGTGCTGTACCCATATCAAGAAGGGCTTATTATGGCCTGTAATTTGCTAACCTACATTAAACAGAAGCTGGGGGACCTGGGGATTCTGCAGTGGGTTTTGTAAGAACAAGGCACCTCTGACCTTTTTTATAGTAAATATTTTTCCCAAGGCAGATATCTCGTCTATAATGCAGTGAACACATCAAGTCACTGGCTGCCAACATCCATGAAAGGCTCTTTTATCAGGGTTGAGGTGGCGGGGGGAATTGACGGATAGAGATGGAGTGGGGGTGGGGGGAAGAGAAGGAACTTTGCATGCTTCAATGAATATTCATCGCATCCTCTAATTTATTATCATGTTTACAGCCAAAACTGCAGAGCAAATTATATTCTACATCAGGTCCCGAGGGGGGGGTTTCATCTCCACAGCTTGGACTGGTACCAAAATAAAGCACATTAAAGAGAGAAATTGCAATGAGGGTCATTAATATTTAATGTGCTGGAGACAGCAATGCTCCTTATCACAAAAAAGTGAAGTGGGGGGGGGAGGGAAAGACCCACCTAATCGCTGGCTCCACCACATTCTATTCATTCAGTAAATGGAATAATAAAAAAAAAGGGAAATATTCCAGAAAGCTGCCTGCAAAGAGTCCCACCAACAGCAAGTTCTTAAGAGTGCCAGGTAGAAATTTGATAATCTAAACACATAGAGCAACTGACAGTATATGGTGAAGAATAAGTGTGGGGAAAACCTGAACCTGCCACAATGTGGAAATGAAGGATTGCGTGGGGAAAAATTTGAAATTTCTAGTGCATATAGAGGGGAATCAGGACATGTGGGATTCCTGACACTGCCGTTTCTTGGGAGGAATCAGTGCATGGGGGATACTTGAACCTGCTAGTGCATGAGGAGATGATCCAGCACTTGGGAAAAACCTAGCACAGTGGGCATATCTGCAATTTCCAGTGCAAGGGGAGGGGAACCAGTTCATGAGGTAACCCAAAACTGCATTGGTATCAGGAAGAACCAGTCCATGGGGTGACTTGAAACTGCCAGTGCAAGGGGAGGAGACCAGCACACAAGGGAAAGCAAAGCTTCTCATGCTCAGGCAAAATATGTACAGCACCCCAGGACAAATAGCATGAGCTACTGGAGTCTTTCTAGGAGCTCAAATACTACAGCAAGAAGGAGTGAGAAAAATGCCTAGAGACAGAGTAAAAAACAAGAATGCTTGAATCAATCTAGGCCAGTATTTAAAGTTTCAAGGGCAAATTCTACACTACCTCGCTACACCCAGGGTGTGACTGCTCTTCCTTCATGTCATTATCAGTGAAGGAGTCCTCAACTACCATTTCTCAAGCAGCACCAGGGCTCCTCAGGCAGGTCTTCTTTCTGTCTTCAAACCTAGAAGAGAGAATGCCTGTTGTCTCAATCACTGCTCCATGGAGAAGGGGATACTTTCTCTTTTTATCCCTATTCCCACTGGGAAGAAGGGAGTGAGGATCCAGAAGCCTGACTGAACTCAAGTCTTGCCACATACCCGCTGACGTATTTTTAGATTCAGATTCTAATTGCAATTAGAGCCTTAGCTCAGAGCATTGCCCAGGGATGAGATGCAGCTCCTCCCAGCCAGTCACTGTTCCTAGGGAATACCATGTGCCTCAGGCATTGTTTGGCTATGCATGCACTGGTATTACTTGAGCAGTAATTGGCATTCTGTTCACACTGACTCTGTGCAGACTGACACATGGCTCAGATAAGCAGACATTGCACAATCAGGATTCAGCTTTTCAGTCAGTAAGATGCTAATTTGTTTTCTCACAGAGCTGAGGTCATCCTAGGTGAGCTGTGAGTTACCACTCCTGGCTTTCACTCATTAACCCCTTGACTGCTGCTGCAATAGCTCTGTGCCCAGAAACAGCTTTAATTGGAAGGGATGGTGCTGTTGGTGGCTCCAGAGTCGTACATTTGCTGATGGGTCTAGTATCTCAGCCTGAAATGAAGCTGGCCATAGCAATATTTGCCATTGATCTCTCCCCCCTTGGAAGCAGGCCCACAGAGAGACTCTCAGGGAGGTGAAGTGGGGGTGCATGGAGAAAGATTATAGCATAGCAGAAAACCTTTCAACAGAGTCCTAGTTAGAATTCAGTTTTATATGTCTTTCAAGTGTCTTGACGTGCTGGAAGCTTTAGCATACTCCCTCACAGATAGTCACCCACATTACTATAAAACCATAACAGTTGGTACAATAGCCATCTGTGTTAGTTTCAGCAGTGAGACCACAAAATGAATGCACATAGAGCACCGCAAGCTGAACAGAAGTGGTCCTTGTCAGTACTTGGATAGAAGGTCTCCAAGACAAATCCAGGAGACTGCAGGAAG
The DNA here is from genome assembly GCF_002925995.2 of Terrapene triunguis. Taxonomy (NCBI): domain Eukaryota; kingdom Metazoa; phylum Chordata; order Testudines; family Emydidae; genus Terrapene; species Terrapene triunguis. The sequence goes on from NW_020664447.1 coordinate 26,136,559, forward strand.
GGTTATTTCAGTTGGAGGCGCTGTCCCAGTACTGAACCGAACACCCCCCTGCGGCATTACAGGATGCTGTCCTGCAGGTGTCCTTCCAGGATGAGACTTGATCATTAAAAGATCCTATAACTTTTTATCCCACAAATGTGCTTCCACCCTGACCCGGAGGGCTCACCCCAGCATGAATTGATAATCCAGTAGGGCAGGTCAGAAATTTTCCAGCTAACATTTTTCCAATCAGAAAATGTTCTGCAGAAAAACATTGATTTTAGCGAAATTTCATTTAGAAAAAGCTTGCAATAGAGCGTTATAATAAGGTTGAAACATCCCAGTGTGACTTTTTTGGAACAGAAAGATTCAATTTTCCATTTCAAAATGACTTTGCATTTCATTGTTTTTTCCAGTTTATAAAGTTGAAATCAGAATGAAACATTTCAGTCCACCTGAAGCAATTTTTTCCAGGATTTCATTTTGTGGGAAATTTCAAATTTGTTTTTATCCCATTTCAGAATGGAAAAAAATTAAAAATCACGAGATCGCCCATAAAATGGAAAATCTACCTCCTGTCAACCTCTATAGTTTAGTGTCTGTCATTCATTCAGATTTTGGCCTCTCTGCTTCTGCCAGCAAAGGTGCCAAGTATTTCAAAGGGTAGTGATTTTGGGGATGTAGATTGAATGTCGTTTCAATAGAAGTGGACTTATAGCACAAACTCACTTCATTGAACAGCTGTTATAACTTTTAGTTGCCATCAATCTGTGCCAGTGAAAACCTAGCCACAGAAGTTTAAGTACTAGAGTACCCAAAACAATCTCTGTGGTTATGTGAATTCCATGATGTCATTACACTAGGATAGCTCTCCAGGTACCGTTCCACCCCTTCACATTAAAAATAAAAAAAAATAAAGAGAGAAAGAAAATGGGCAAATGAAATTCTTCTCCCATGCATCTACTTGTGGATACTCTACCTCACATCAACAAGGGTTTAACAGGGATAGCCTCTCAGGTGAAGGCCAGTCACCTGAAGTGATTAAAATTCCACCCTAAGTGAGTTAGGAGCACAACCCCCATTGATTTTCATCTTTAATCTACGAACAGAGTTAACATCATCCACAATCCCATTTTGCTGACTGTGTGATTTGCAAATTGCTTCAGCTAGAAGTTGAATTCAGACCCTCATAGATATCAGATTTACAAGGACAGCTATAAAGGTCCTCCTCCTCGAGCTGTATCTCAGATGGATTTATACTTCTGCAAGCTGGAAACTGGGCCTTGCTTATTGCACAGACAGCAACATTTCAAAACAATGCATCAGCTGGTCCTATGCTGGGAAGTAGTGGGGCAGAGGTGAAAATATGGGGCTTTTCTAACTAACATAAGATAGGTGGGAACTCCATTTCATACAAGGGAACAGGCACAGTTTCAGAAGGCAAGAAGAGGGGAAAACAGAACAGCTGAAGAAAAAGAAAACGTGCCATAGGGTAACCACCTACCAGAGAAGGAGACGGACAGACAGACAAAATTATCTCCTTCCTGGATGCTTACATTCCCCAGGCAATAGCACTGCCTGTGTTCATTCCTAGTTAGAAAACTCCTATGCTGTATGAATATTCTAAAGCAGGGGGATAGGATAGGATTAAAAGAATGCCAGAGACTCAATGCTGTGACACTTCCAAAAATCACGAATTTAAGAATAGCTACTCACTGGAGATATTCTCCTGGAAAGAAATATGGTGGCAGCGAACAGCCAGCCAGTGGCACAAGCATTAGTATTCAGCCTGCGCTCCCTGAACCCAGCCAAGAAATATGAATAATGCAGAAAAATGAAAGGATTCAAGGCAGAGGATTAGGCCGTTCATCTTCAACCTTGTAATTATCTCTCTTTCTGACACTAATAATTTGGGGGAAAAGAAGAGAGCCAGCATATAAATGCACCCAGCCCCTCAGACAGCCATGTACCGAGGCACAATTAAGTCCACCTTAAGTCCCAGTGAACAATTTCTGTGGTTGTGTGTACAGAGCTGTGGTGTGTGCATTGCACTGGGGGGAGGTGTCAAAAATCCAGCTGGTCATAAAGGAAACATCATCATTTTAAAGAACCAGGTTTGTCAAAATAAGCTGGTTTCCAGTTAGCTGAGCTCACCAACAAGTCTGTTCTTTAAGCCATCAAACAGTAGCTGGTCAGCACAGGGGTAATACCATAGGGTATTTACTCTTCAAAGTGATGTTTCAATTTGTCATCTCCTGTAGCTAAATATGGAAACTCTGACAGATGCTTCCTAGAAAAGTGTCCTTGGATTATCAGACTCTTCCCTTGACAGCAGGTAAAAAGCTGTACCAGTACTACGATCTGGAAACCTGGGTGAGAATGGGTATCAATCACAGCCTCCTTGTCTCCTCCTTCAGCTGGGACTGAATATAGTCTGGCTGTTGGTGTAGATGGAGGCTAACTGTATTCAGTATCTCGGTTACAGAAAGCATGGAAGAGACCACATAGAAGGCCAAGCAGTATTCAATCCCAATTGAGGAGGGCTGTGGAAAGAATTGTGATCCATACATGTTGTCAGCCGTGACTCCAACAATGACAGACCTGACTGTACACAGCATAGCACAGAAACATAACTGGGAATTCTCTGGTGCAGTACTCTCCCAGCAGAGCAACCCCCACTTAATTCAGGTTGGTGCACTTCATTTAATATGAATATAAACCTCCCATGCCACCAACCAAAAGTCTATTCCTGTATTCCATATAGCCCCCATGTAACAAATCTGGGACTCCCTGGAAACCTCACATTTATCACTGCAGTACATACTCTGGCCATCTGGAACTTCACCACAGCAGGAAGAGAACTCAGGTCCTCCTGTACAAAAGTTACAGGCGTCTAATACTTGAGCTAGTGGAGAGTCTCAATTAGCAGTCTAGTGCCAAAAACACACAGCTCAGTAATTCTGACTCTATTCAGTATGTGGCAATGGTGCAAACAAAAGCCAGACCATTTCACTATTGTGTCACCACATTCTCCTGCCTGATCATGGCCACCGTACTGTGTGCATTGAACCAACCCTATTTTGACAGCATTTATATGTATCAGGCCAAATGATGAAATCCACATAATTCATTCAGAATAACAGAAGCAGATTTACTGGAATTAGAGCTTGGCAACATTTTTTCCCCATGAATAGTACATTTTGCTGAGCAATGCACTTTCAGGAAAAATGAAACAACTTGGCCTTTCTGCTGAATAAAAAAAAAAAAGGAGGAACAGTTGTTTTGTTTTTTTCAAAAAAGTCAAACTGTTTCATTTAGACACTTTTCAAATGAACCGTTTCAAAAAGGACAATTTGAATCAACCTGAACATTTTTGTTGTTGGGTTTTTTTTTTATGTCAGCAAGAAAATGGGAGGGTAGAGAATCAGTTTTGCTCAAAATGATCCATCCCCTCCGCCCCCACTCCCACAGTTAGCCACTGAACCACAACAATCAATTATTTACTCAGCTCTAATTTGAATGAAATATTGCCTAATTTAAGATAACTGTATCCTGATTTAAATAGACATCTATAGCCATACTCAGCCCCGATATAACACCACAGACTTCAACAGTCTGATGATATACCAGGGATGCTGTAATATATGTATATAGAATATATATAAGGGATGTTGAAGTTATAGCAGCCAATGTTTTCAAACAAGAGCTAGGCACCTAAGTCCATTTTAGGCACCTAAATCAAAGTGGCCTGATTTTTCAAAGATGCTGAGCACCCATAACAAACTTTAAAAATGGATTTAGGTGCCTAAATTTTGGCATAGAATTTGGAAAATGTTGGGCAATATGCAGCTAAGTATAAATATAATGATATTATGGAAATAACACTTAAGTGGAAATTATTGGCTAAACAAGCTACCAATGTCATTTGGAAAACCAATACTAACAATCATGAAATCTATTTGAAGAGGTATAATTTGAGTCCTACTCCTGCAGATAGAGAAAATCTTGAAATGACTTACAAGATTATTTTGGCCAAAAAATTTACTCACACTGTATTTCTTTGAAGGTTTCTTCACATAAATAAGCCAAAATCAGGAATGGAAAATTGAAATAAAGATTGGATAATGCATGAACTAACCAAAATGTTATCTGATCTTTTTTTAAGCCACCCCTGAGAAACTGTCAAATTATATTTTTCATTATTATTTTTCATTTTTGATTAGACTATGTTTGTGTTCTGGCTGGGACCAGAAAAGGAAGTGCCAAAATACAGTAATATATTTTGTCCCCATGATAGTTCCAGCCAAATATTGCAAACACACAAGGATTTGCAAGTCTTCATAAGGTATGCATAAGTGTCACTCATACCCAACTTTTTGATTACTAACTTCGCAAGCATTTTGAATCCAAGGAGGACTGTGACCAGCAGTAAAACAATGGTAAAATCAGGCTTTACAGATTGGTTAAAAGGGGTTCCCAAAGAGAGAAAAATAAAGCAAAAGTGAGAAAAAAAGAAAATGTTTCCAAATTTTATAATGTCCAAAGGTCCTGATCCTGCAAGCTGTTCCCTGAGCTCAATCCTCAGAAAGTGCCATTGATTTTAATAGAGCTCTGTATGAATGCAAGGGTTTGCCCATTCACAGCAGCTTGCAGGATCAGGACATAACAACACTATACAAGGCAATAAGATACAGTGCTCAAACCTCAAACAAAAATAGGCCTCATCACACAGTGCAGTGGAGCTGTGTTTATGGAAGCCCCTTTCTTCCCCACCCCCATGTTTTGAGGCTTCTTTGCAAACAAGGCAGATACAAACCATTAAAGTGACTCCCCTGATTTGGGCTTAGAAAGCCTGCAGACTTCCGGGTTGATGCTGCTATCATTGCCCCAGCAGATGCACAGCTACCAGACCTCTGTGTAAATCAGCAACAACCCTCGTTTAGCATCTTGATTCTTTCTCTGCCTCAGACCCTCATCTGCCACCCTCCTATCCTCTGACATCCCCAGGTTAGCTGCTCAGGAACCAACTCTTCCACAGAAAGAGTGGAAAGGTAGCACTTTCGAACAGTTCTGCACGAAGCACTTGTCATTACCAAAATACAAGAGAAGGCTGCACTTGCAGGAGGCTTCAGTTAGTCTATTGAAATTACTGCATGTGTTTCTCACTCTCCATGGAGATAAATCTTATTGAATAATACTATCCAGCACAGAGGGATTTTTCCACCCCTTACTGTTTGTTCTTATTTCAGCCCAGAAGGCGGTTGATAAAGGATATATTTCTATCTAATGTACTTACTTATATGGCTCCATATCACTATAGAATTTGAACGCTTTAAAATCTTTATTGTATTTTATCCTCACAATACCCCTGTAAGGTATGGAAGTTCTATTATCCCTATTTTACACATAGCCTGTCAGTACCTCACTTTCCTAAGTGAAATATGCAAGGGGGAGTAGGAATTTGAACCCAAGTCTCCCAAGTCAGCATTCTAACCACTGGACCATGCTTCCTTGCTGCTGGATTTTCCTTTCATTTCAATCAAAGCCATAATTCTCTCTACTGGAATTACTTCACCTGTGACTGTAATGCAGACACCTCTGGTGTGGAAATGTGCACTGTAACACCATACTATACTTTACAAAATAAAGAACTCAACAACAGGGAGGATTTTAAATAAGAAAAATCTAATTACCCAAAATGGAACTTGTCAGGATGCAGGAGTTAACACCCCTAACTTTTGCAAGAAAATCCCAGGGGGACTTTACAATGACAAGAAGTGAGCACCTGGGTTTTTCTGAAAGATAAACCACTACATTGCCTCCTAACATCATGCTGAGGGTTTGGTTCAATGCTTTCTCAGAGGGAAGAATGGCACCTATTAGAATTTCCTTATAACCAAGCATGTGAATACCAACCAAGCCTGATGTTGTTTATCTTGAAAACTCAGATGGGATTATAGCCTGGGATTATATGGCTGCAAATTGTTTTACTGTAATAGACCTATGCTTAGCAGTTGATGTATTTCAGAGCAGAGTAGGAAAGTTAATCACAAATGCTTGACGGAATATGAGCAAATGCAAATGGCAGATAGTCACTTGTGTTAGTATCTTTTAAGACACCAGAAATGTATTAGCTCAGAAAGGTGGGTTAAATAATCCAAGTAACACTGATTTACTAATAGAGAGCCAGAAAATTTCAACGTCATATCTACTTTGCATTCTCACTGGTACATTCTCAGTCTTCCTCAGTTCCTCCTAACAGACCAACCATGCTACACTTACCCCTAGTACATCTCATTGGAGGAAGTAGCAGCTTTGGAGAGATATTTGTTGAGAGTTACATCTCCAAGGACTGGGACAACCCAACTTTGTGATCAAGGAGTTAGAGCAAATGATATCGATTTGGAAGGGATTTAATATGATCTGCATGAAGAGAAGCCCCCCTTTTGGTTAGGGAGCCCTAGATCCTTTAGCCCATCAGATGTGACTTTGTGAGCAGTAGGCAGCCAAATGCAGTCAGTACAGGAGTTTCACATTCAGAGATAAGCTGCCTTGCTGGCTCAGGTTACAAGGTGTTTTGGCTTTCATCCCAATCTGAAACTTTGGATGGAATCTATTTAATTCTCCAGGGTCAAATAGCACAGGCTCTTGGCCGCTGTCCATTGCAAGATTGAATTCAACTGGGCAGGTGTTCCAATGATCCAATTAGAATCCAGTTTATTTCTGATCTTTCCTTTGCTTTAATTTTCCATGTCCCCTTCCTTGGTAAAATCCCTTCCACAATAATGCAGTCATCTTGGCTATTTGAGATGGGGCTATGAAAGAGAAAAGACACCTAAGTCGATATTAAAAATGCAAGGAAGTGTTGAGAAATAATTGAACTAGAGCCTTCTCACTGGTGGTTCTGTCGGGGATAAAAATCAGGATGTATATGATGTGCTGCTGTTATCTTGCTAACCCCAGGAATTCCCAGATGTCTCTCCAGGTTCTTTGAACTTTTACACTAATCAATAAAACATCACATTATATCAAAAATGCTTTCTTAGGCTGTATAAGGCCTTTAACCAGGCTGGATTTTTTTTTAATGTGAACCTTAAAAGGGTAAGGGTTAGATAAACATCCATATATCTGGGTGTTTTTCTGAAGCTGATGTGAACCACTTGCATCTTCTAATATGACAGCAGACACTTTTGTGCTATTCAGGCATTTCTGCCTGTGTTCTCTTTGGAGGTTTGTCACACAAGTACTAACCAGGATCAATCTTCTGTAATACATGAGATCATACAATATCACAGCTCAAAGTGCCGTAGCTTTTACCACTAGAATCTGGACTGTAAGCTCCTATAGCATGAAGTCCACTGATGAGGGGTGGGGATGTAACTGAAAGCCGGGGGAGAACAAACAAGTAGCACTGGATATGGAAGGGCTGTGGCCCGGGTGCCCAAGAACCATGCGGATTTGGCAAAGGCCCAGGGCTGCCTCCATTCTTGGCCTCCTAAGGAGATTAAGCCATACTTAAAACAGACGTCCTGTGGCAGAATTGCCCTCAGGTGGCATCAATGATAGCCCCCTCAGACATAAGCACCGATTCTGTGGGTGCTCCAGAGCTGGAGAACCCACAGAGAAAAATTAGTGGGTGCTGCTCAGCAGCATCACTGGCAGCCAAGCTCCGCCTGCCCCCCAGCACCTCTCACCTGCCGGTGGCTCCACTGACCAACTCCTCCTCCCTCCCAGCGCCTCCCGCCCGCCACAATCAGCTGTTTCACAGCACGTAGGAAGCTCCGGGAGGGAGAGAGAGGAGTGGAGATTGTCCATACTTGGGGGAGGAGGCATGAAAGAGGCAGGACGGGGCAGATTGGGGGCTGGAAGAGGCGAGCGGGGACTTGGGAGAAGGGGTGGAGTGGGGGCAGGGCCTGGGGTGGAGCAGGGCACCCCCTGGCTAGAGGGGAAGTCTGCTCCTATGTCCTCAGGCACAGCTGACTCCATTGGTATAAGAATTGCAAATTGCATTCCCCTGTACCAGTACAAGTGAATCAAAGTGATGCTCACTAGAGTTGCCAATGCTCCAGGATTGTCCTGGAGTTTCCAGGAATTAAAGATTAATCTTTAATTAAAGATATCACGTGATGAAACATCCAGGAATACATCCAATCAAAATTGGCAACCCTAATGCTCACTAGTATGCAGTTCTGGCAAAGACTAGCTGTTAGAATGTTAACTAAGTGTCTAGCTGAGTGATCTGTTCTAAAAATTTCTATGTAACCAATAGGCATGGCTCAAGGGGTTATTAATAAGCTATAAAGCCTTTCACCTCTATGTTGCTGGTTCTAATCCATTCCAGGCTGGCAATGACTGAAAGCTGTTAGTGACATATATTGCAATATACATATTTCCTGCATATCTTTGGGAGACCTTATTGAATTAATCTAAGTATATTTGGGGCCCATTGTATTAAATGTGAAGTTTATGTACTATTATCAACTGGGGTTGTACATAACATCTGTAGAGAGGGGATTCGATGTGAGGTCTTGGATTTCAAAGTACTACATTGAAAATGTGCCAGATAAGAATGGACTTTTGGGACAATAAGTATTAAGTGGATTTCCTGGGGGATTACTTAGGGAGAGGTTAATGCAAATTACCCAACTCCAGATATGCAAAAACAAAACGCTATCAGGAATCAGGGCATGCAGCAGAGCCAGTCTCCAGGCAACCTAACAAGAGCAGCTGGCCTGTAACAGTCTTCCTGATAGGTTGAAAGAGTCAGCAGAACAGTTCTTAAGCTCAGCAGCAGTAGGCACACTAGTTTAGTGGCTTCCTAAAGCATTCGTCCATGGCTACAATAGCTCCTGCCTTGTTCCCAGCCTTGCCTCACTCCAAGTAACCTGGCTCTGACCCTCAGCTCCAATTCCTCATTTTGACTCTGACCCTTGGCTCTGGCCTGTGACTCCTGTTCAAAGTCTGGATGCCAATTCCAGGCTACTGACTCTTGCTCTGACCAGCAGGCACAACAGTCCATGTTCCAGTCATATGACACCAGCCTGATGAAGCTCTGCTCTGAGGAGAGGGTCTTTGTTACCAGAAGCTATGATCAAGTGCCCGAGCTGTATAAAGAAACTGGCTGATCTGCTCAGTCTCAGTTCTGGGTCTGAATCTGAGACAGTTACGAACCTGTAACCATCAAGAAAACCCAGTTGAGAGTTATGAAGGACTGACACCTACTGGAGCCTGAGATTGGGGTGATCTCTGATAAGCTTTTTAGCATGTGTGTAGGTTCTCTTATTCTTAATATGTTTTCTATGTAAGGCTTTTACCTTAAGAATAAATGTGCTTGCTTGGAAAGGACTGTATGGTAACTTGCAATTGTGGACAATTATGTTGTTCATAGCCCCTCAAGAGAAAGCAAAGCCTAAATGCTGGCTTGTCTAGGTCTTCCTAGGAATATCACAGTGTAGGCAGGGAACTATGCAGCCTGGGGGGAAAAAAGAGGGTGATGGCTGAGGAACTGGGAAGCTAGAGCAGGTTCCCTTGGTAGGCCATAGAGGGGGGATAAAGATGTAGTTACTTTTAAACTGCCTTCCAACCTGCTTGAAATGGATTTTGTGGGTCTCAACTTTGTTCCTAATGAACATGGGTCAGTAGCATACAAAGCAACCTACCATCATAAATTTGCAGCACTGTCATTGGCAGCCATGGAAGAGAGACTAAAGATTGAAAGGTCACAGATACTGACTCCTTTCCTCATTCTTAGAAGGTACTCCTCTAACTCATGATTGAACTAAACTAGAAAGGGGCAGCCAAGGAGAAGTTTCCACTGCCTCTGGCTATAGCTTTTTTTTTTTTTTTTTTTGTAATAAAAACAGAACTTCACTCCCCAAAGCTCTGAAATTGAGCGTCTCTCTCAAGCTCTAAATTCTCTTTAAAATATGTACAATAAAATAAACAAATAAGTAGTTTTACAACAGCGATAACAACAAAAACAAAGCTCAGCAAGGACAGAAATCCATTTAAGATGGTGATTGACTAAGAGCAGTAAGAAAATTCAAGTGAAATAAAACTTTATGATATAAGTTAGTTACCAGTGTCAAGAAGGGTCTGAAGAAGAATTTATCATCTCATTTGTCTTTAGACTGCTCCAAACACTACATAAGATTTTTTTTTAAAAAAGCTCAGAGTAATCAATCATATCCAGGAGACATTCACTACGCTATCACATGAAGGTCTGCTTACCACTAAATATGGGCAAACAGATTCACTTACAATGAACACTGAACCAAACTGTTGCCTAAGAGAATATTTTGAGAAGTTTCTCAAACCAGTTCAGCTAACTTTTTTTTTAATTGGGTCCAGGAAGTGGATGTTCTGAGATTCTGTAAGAAAGTCGGCCCAGGTGAAAGCGGCAGCCCTCGTGTGCCATATATAAGCATTAGGGCTTATCTGAAAACAAATTTTTGAAGTTTCCCCAGCACATTCTTTCCCCTTTAAGGCTCCCTCCATCCTAATACCGCCCGCTTTTCTTCAGAGACCATAATGCCTTTTTATTTTGTGGTGGGCTCCCTTAGGATGGGTCATTCCTTCTTCCATATGGGGGCCTCGAAGTTCCCTCTTTTGATATCAGCCCCACGTATTAGTCTGGATCCCAGGACTATCAGTCCACCATCAGTCTATCTCCAGACTACCCCTTTTTAAGCACAAAGCCAGAGAGCAGGCTAAGCTGTTCTGAACTCTGACTCCAGCCATTAACAGCTAAGGGGAGCCCAACCAACGCATAGAACTTTGAACTGAAACAGCACAGCAAGTACACAGAGATGAGTCTTACAGCAAAGAATGGCTTTTCCTTATAAAAAGTGTACACTGTCCAACTGAAATTAGGATGATATTCTCTTATTTAACCTCAGTTACTGGGCATCCCCTTTAAAAGGGTCTGTGTGACAACAAATCTCTAATACTTGACTTGCAACTAACTATACACATGAAAGGGAAAGATTGGCCTAGCTGGAGATTAAAGTTCTCCTTCTCTTTGTAGAATTGCACAGCAGGTACATGGCAGGTTCAAGGTTCCTTCACCCTGTGTGCTTTCACCATGAGCTGGAGGAAGCCTGAGGGTGAAAGGAGAGTTTTGTCTATGTACCCATTCAGTCCTGGGTCTCTCTGCACAAACAGCTAATATTGTGCCTGAGATTTTAATCAGAGCTGGTGGGAACATTTTCAAATAAATGTTGGTGAGATTTGTTTGTTTGTTTGTGCAAGGAGGGGTTGGTCCAGAAATGTTGTTTTGTCAAAGCTGAAATGTTCTGTGATGACGTATCGATTTCAATGACATTTTTGACAGGAAGGCTTCTGAGGTGCAGCCAGACTATCTGCTTGCTTACAGAGAGAGAGAGAGCTGAATTGAAAACCTGACCTTTGACAATTCCATTTTGCAAAACTCTTTGAAACTGTGAAAGTTGTCACAAACAGAATTGTTGTTCTCCAGCCAGCTCTAGTTTTCATGCCATGTGGACGCCAGACTAAGATCACCAGCTGATTTCACATAAGCCAGCCTTCAGCCTTCAGGCAATAATGACATTCGATCACTACCAAGCTACATTAGATTTACGGTTTCAGAATAGTCTACATATTAGATTTAAGGTCACCATCTCCCATTAACAAATCTCTTAAATCCCACCTTCCATTAATCTAAAACATTTTCATAATTCACTAGTTCATTCCTTGTAATTAGTTTGTTTCATTTTATTACTTTTCTCAGTGAATATCACACCAAAAAAAAAAGATCTTCTCAACTCAGTATTGTGGACACATATCCCAGGTAATATTGATGCTTTGGACTAGTTATTACCTTTCCCTGAATATGGATGAAGACATCTTAATGTTTGAAACTGATTCAACACAAATTCAAACAACCAGGGATGTTGCGCTCAGTTTTGCAAAGGTGTCTCCTTCATAGATGTGAGAATTAAGTTTAAATATCAACATTAATAAAAGCAGGCAGAAGGCAGCCAGAGATTCCCCACCAGCACATGTGCTTTAGAAACTAATTTGCCCGCTGATGTCATAGCGGCCGTCCTGAATAACGCTTAGGCACTCATGATGTAGTTATAATGTAACCTCCACTGGAATGAGCAGGAACCACTATTTAAGATAGTGTCTGATCAATTTCTGGCAGGGATCTCTCTTCTCAGGATAGTCAGGCCCAGAACCTAAATCAGTCTAAGTGCATAAGTACCTGTCTAAGCAAGGGTCTTCTGAGGCAGCCTTCTTTGTCTCAGTAAGACAGTGTGAAGCCAAAGTAAGCTTGCCAAATAGGTTCTGACAAAGTGCCAAGGAAGGGAAGGGTGTTTGTTTGCTTGCTTGCTCACTCACTCGCAGTATCTTCCCCTGCACCTGTAGAACTCGGAGCAAGCCCAATAGTTTCCAACTGTCTTGAGCTGTACTTCCCTCTCTGGTGCTCAGGCTCCCACACAGCACGGCTGTAATGTTATCCAACTGAAGGTGAAATTAATGCTTAAACAGAGAAGATTAAATGAAGTTACATCAAACAAATATGTTTCCAAAATTAACCAACATGTGTCATTTATTGGTCACTGATATTAAGGGCAGAAGGGAAATTAGAAAAACAGCATAGTCTGGTTGTTAGCACACAGAACTGGAAGTCAGGAGAGCTGAGTTCCATTCTCAGCTTTGCCACTGACTGTGTGTGACCTTGGTCAAGTTTCAGATCACTCTGTGCCTCAGTTTAGTCATATGCAAAACAAGGCAATTAATTAGATTGATTCAGAGGAGATGTTATGAGGTTTCACTCAGGTTGTAGACTGTTTTGACAGCCTTGGGGTTGAAAATGTTATTGGAACAGTATTAGTAGTCAGATTAAAGAGTACAATCAATCAGTATTTCTAATACAGAGTAGGAAACACATGGCTGCAATCTCATCTCTGGGCCAGAGAACCCGTGGTTCAAAGTGTCACACAAATATATGGGCACAAGAGAAGATTTTGTGCCCAAATAATCTGTGACATCACAGGATTGCCAAAATTCTTTCAAACCCAAAGAGTGCAAGAAGGGGGGGGGGTAATATTAAAAATCTCTTTTGGTTGTATTCTCACTCAGGCCCTGATGTTCCAGAGCATTTACAGGATTTTTTGAAGGTCTCTCCTTCATCTCCCTTTGGAGCTCCAAGCATAGTTATTGAATTTTACTGCTAAGCATATATTTTCAACCAGCAATAATACTTGTTTTGTAACGCTATAAAGGTTTTACTGCGGAATATCCTCTCCTCCATGTAAACAGACAAATTATATATATACATATATATATATACACACACACATACACTCATATATATAATTGGATGGATATATATAAGTCTATAAACTATATACACTTAGCATTAAAAGTGAAAGTGTTTAGAAATCTATTTTACTTTCAACGATGAATGTTCGTTATGTTTTGGCATTTGTTTGAGTTTAAATAACTTGACAGTGTCCCTTTAAATACTTGTTCTTGGAGACCTGCTGCTGGGAAGAACGTGTGTTGCTATTTGCAACATGCAGGTCTGCAGCTGTGGTGCTATGCAAACACCATCTCAGCCCTAGAGATATAAAGCTATATACTAAATATTGGTTTCATTTGGAAAGACTCAGCCAAAATGCCAGATGTCACTTCAAGTCTGAAAAGCCATTAGTTTCTGTATGTACCTGTGAAAATCATGTCATCCAAAAAGAAGTTCTTCTAGGAGAACAAGAAATGCTAAAAAAAAGTGTAAGGCCAGGTTACATTGGAGCAAGTAATTAAGGAAATCATCTGCAAGCACTTGGAAGGTGGTAAGGTGATAGGGAATAGCCAGCATGGATTTGTAAAGAACAAATCATATCAAACCAATCTGATGGCTTTCTTTGATAGGATAATGAGTCTTGTGGATAAGGGAGAAGCGGTGGATGTGGTATACCTAGACTTTAGTAAGGCATTTGATATGGTCTTGCATGATATTCTTATCGATAAACTAGGCAAATACAATTTAGATGGGGCTACTATAAGGTGGGTGCATAACTGGCTGGATAACCATACTCAGAGAGTAGTTATTAATGGTTCCCAATCCTGCTGGAAAGGTATAACAAGTGGGGTTCCGCAGGGGTCTGTTTTGGGACCGGCTCTGTTCAATATCTTCATCAACGACTTAGATATTGGCATAGAAAGTACGCTTATTACGTTTGCAGATGATACCAAACTGGGAGGGATTGCAACTGCTTTGGAGGACAGGGTCATAATTCAAAAGGATCTGGACAAATTAGAGAAATGATCTGAGGTAAACAGGATGAAGTTTAACAAAGACAAATGCAAAGAGCTCCACTTAGGAAGGAAAAATCAGTTTCACACATACAGAATGGGAAGAGACTGTCTAGGAAGGAGTACGGCAGAAAGGGATCTAGGGGTTATAGTGGTCCACAAGCTAAAAATGAGTCAACAGCGTGATGCTGTTGCAAAAAAAGCAAACATGATTCTGGGATGCATTAACAGGTGTGTTGTGAGCAAGACACGAGAAGTCATTCTTCCGCTCTACTCTGCGCTGATTAGGCCTCAACTGGAGTATTGTGTCCAGTTCTGGGCACCGCATTTCAAGAAAGATGTGGAGAAATTGGAGAGGGTCCAGAGAAGAGCAACAAGAATGATTAAAGGTTTTGAGAACATGACCTATGAAGGAAGGCTGAAAGAATTGGGTTTGTTTAGTGTGGAAAAGAGAAGACTGAGAGGGGACATGATAGAAGTTTTCAGGTATCTAAAAGGGTGTCATAAGGAGGAGGGAGAAAATTTGTTCACCTTAGCCTCTAAGGATAGAACACGAAGCAATAGGCTTAAACTGCAGCAAGGGAGGTTTAGGTTGGACATTAGGAAAAAGTTCCTAACTGTCAGGGTGGTTAAACACTGGAATAAATTGCCTAGGGAGGTTGTGGAATCTCCATCTCTGGAGATATTTAAGAGTCGGTTAGATAAATGTCTATCAGGGATGGTCTAGACAGTATTTGGTCCTGCCATGAGGGCAGGGGACTGGACTCGATGACCTCTCAAGGTCCCTTCCAGTCCTAGAATCTATGGATCTATGAATCTATAAACTACATTGCTCAGGGATGCGAAAAATCCACAGCATTGAGCGACGCAGTTATACCGACCAAAGCCCCCAGTGTAGACAGCCCTATGTGGACTTCTCCCATCAACATAGCTACTGCCTCTCATGGAGGTGGATTAACTATGCCAACAGGAGAAGCTCTCCCATCAGCATAGCAGAGTCTTCCCTGAAGCGCTACCGTGGCGCAGCTGCACTGATGCAGCATTCCAAGTATAGGCCTACCCTGAAAAAGAAAGGAGAAGGATGTGAAAGATACTTGGAGAATGCCTTACACAAAAGCCCTGGCATTTCTCTCTCAAAATCATTCTCGTACAAACAAATGGCCATGGCAGTACTCCGCTCAGTCATATGAGAACAAGGAGTGCAGCTCTCCAATTAATGCTCAGCTGCTAAGGTTTCTTGCTCAGTGATGTCAAGTGTCCTTGGCTGCTTTCAATCTCTCAGAGTGGGATCCCTCCTCCCCTCCACTCATCATATGGGTGCTTGATTAGCTGTTAGCCTTGTATTTCCTGAAGTCCCAATGCAGAGAAAGGCCCATCGAGATACTCCACCATTAGGAAATCATTCATTTTGTCTTTTTTTTACAAAAAAAAAAAAAAAAAAAAAAAAGTCAGATGCTCAGCTGGTGCAACTTGTCATACCTCCATTGACTTCAACAAAGTTATGCCACTTTACACCACCTGGAGTCCAACTCTCTCTATATTTGCGTAAAAAAAATAACAAACAAGAAATATGAAATTTAAGTGACTAGTCCCATATTTTCTGGGAAATTCTGTTCTCAAAGGGTACGCCCTTTATATTTCGGTATCTTTCTCGGTCATCCCCATCTTACAGGATCTGCTGTCCTTGTTCTTGGTTTCAGTCTAGCTTTAGACTGTAAACTCAGTGGAAAAGTATTTACCTGTAAAGGGCCATATACATACATAGTGATATAATTTAGATATTATTAATGATTATTAAGTCCCAGCTCACAGTTGCACACTGATCATAGAATCGTAGGACTGGAAGGGACTTCGAGAGGCCTTTTAGTCCAGTCCCCTGCACTCAAGTATTATCTAGACCATCCCTGAGAGGTGTTTGTCTAACCTGCTCTTAAAAATCTCCAATGATGGAGATTCCACAATGTCCCTGGGCAATTTATTTTTGAGGTTTGTGTTAATGGTATCTAATACCTAGCATGCCAGTGACAGTTGCTGAAAAATGCAGTTTGTAAAAGGAGCATTGTGGTGACACCTTTATATGGCAAGATAGATGCCCTAATTCTGGACTATGCAGTAGCAGAACAGTGTTACTGTGTTTCCAGCCAATGGTTTAAATGAAAACAATGGTATGTGGTTCTGGACCTTGTCACCACAGCTCACAAAGCAGGGGAAAGGGGAAGCTGGGGAGTTTCTTTTACCCATTCATTCTATTTCATTAGAGGGAGGCTGTGTGGGATGTGTCCATCTACCCTCCTAAGTAAACAAAGTGTTGAGAATGACACATACATCTTGAACCTTTGAGCAACCTGGGTTGGGAGGAGAGGATGAATTCCGTGCCCTCATAAGGACCACCTCAGGATTGTAAGAGTAAAAGCTTCCTGACTTTCATAAATATCACACTGAATCATTAGAGATGGATGAATCTCCCAAAGTTTGGGGGTTCTGATGAGCCTCCAAAATGTATCTGAACTTTCTGATTCTCCTGCACCCCAGAATTCACAAGATTTAAAGAGACTATTTGGATGACCAAAAGTTCTTGCAAGACCTACTGAGATCCCAAGAAGGATTTCTGCAAAGTAACAGTAGAAATCCTGCTGATATCATGAAATAAAGGATGTCCAGTGGGAGTCATAGGATGGGATTCAATCAGACACTCCAGAATTGTTTCCCCATCTTTACCAGTTCACCCACCTTTAACTATCATCACACTGTCCTGCCCAGAGTCATGATCTCATTCAGCTGCCAGAACTTCATAGAGGTAGTTGTGTCTCCCAATACAGCAAGGCAACTCTATTCTATATAAGTTTTTATACCATGCTC
Source organism: Terrapene triunguis (assembly GCF_002925995.2). Taxonomy (NCBI): domain Eukaryota; kingdom Metazoa; phylum Chordata; order Testudines; family Emydidae; genus Terrapene; species Terrapene triunguis. The sequence goes on from NW_020664447.1 coordinate 26,153,680, forward strand.
ATCACTGTAGCATATGACCACGTTCCAGCCACCGCTTAGTTAGCTTTCCCATCCCATTGAATGAGAGAGATGAATCAGGTATCCAACCAAGATCTGTCATGTGACAGTGTAGAGTGCTACCATTACCTGAGGAAGACTTGCCAAAAAAACCTGGGACTTAAATCAGCTGGAGTATGAGTACTGGTGATGCAAATATTGCAGCAGTATCTGGAATGAACTCTCCTCCTCAATTAGACAGACTTTATCATTAAGTTTAAGCAACATTCTACTTAAGTATCTGCTCCTCTGAGGGAGGATTTAGAGCACTTACTGCTTTTGTGCAACTGCACTTATGAGCAGTACGAGAGGAAACAGATTTTAGGGGGAATGCAGCTCAGAGATCATTATTTATCCAAGAAAAGCTGGGCCTGAGCCAAACCCCTGGATCCAAACAACCCTGAACATTGAGGTGGGGGTTGAAAGACAAATCTGAATCCCAGATTTATCAACAAAACCCCAGATTTAAAACACCCTGAACTTTGGTGTTATTAAATGTTTGCAGCCCAGACCCATGTCTAAAATGAAGAACACAAGCATACACACCTACCCCTTCCAATCAGTATTGGAAGATATGTATGTTTGGATCTAAATCCCTGAAGGTAATTAAACAGAGTTACATAGCTATGTGAAATCAAAAGCAGAGTATCATGTCTGGAACATTTTTATTACAACTCTGCTCTCCCAATTATATATCTCTTGTAGTACAGCAGGCCACACACTCTCCCATGAAACACCACATATCCAATCTGGGTATCAGTGGGTGAGATGAGTAAAACAAATCAGCAAAAATTCCACTTGTCACCCCTAATAGAAAGATAGGGGTGTGGATAGGAGACAGCTGGATTACCGATCTGAGCTAATCAATTCCTACCACCACAGTCAATCAGGCTCAATAGTTGGCACATAGGACATTTCTGAGTTAGAAGATAAAGGAGGCAAGAAGAGAAAGAATGAGGAGCAGGAAATATAGGTTAATGCAAAGAAAACCTAACAATCTACACAGATGATATTTTTAGCTGTAAAGAGAACCAACAGGACCCAAAAAGTCAGAGCACAGAGATCAGAGGGCATCTTCATACAGTGGGAATTAAGTCCATTCCCAGTTTAATTTGAACATTGAAGCCTTGAGAATTGCATGAGAATGCAAGGGCAGGCCTGCTGTTAGCACCCAATCAGGGATCTGTCCTCTGTGGGTCCCATTCCTGGAGTCCCGTGCTCCCCTTTCATATTTCAGCAGAGAATTTCCTTCAGTTTGCATCATTAAGGCAAAGAATCTAGTATGGAAGGACTTTTCAAAACCACTCAAGCATAAATAGCTATAAAATATTTATGAGAGAAAATAAACTGGAGAAGCATATCAAGCCTTAACAGAGCTGGTGAACACACACAGCTTTTGAAAGACCCTTTTAGACAAGCCCAAGGCCTGCTGTTTACAACACATTAACATAAGACAAGTTATGCCATGTTGCTCCCTGAAATACTAGCTCAGCACTTCACTCTAGTCAGAGAATGGGTGCGTGGCTAAAACATGGGGCATATTTTTATTCTTGCGCAAATTAAAAAAGTGGCATGGGAAAACAACATTACTCAGACAAGCATGTCCACATGGGGTCTTCAAGTTCATATATCCAATGGAAAAGAACAAGATGCCTAAGAAAGCCACCAGTTTTACTAGGATTAAGTGTCCATCCTGCAGTTACCTTTGTGTTCACTTTATTAATTATAGTGGCACAGCAGTACCACTATCGTTAAGGTTGCATCACATCATCTGTCTAAAGGTGAACTTTTCTATGTCCTTAGATTTCTTTGAAATGTGATATGCCTTTAGAGCAGGGTGGGAGGACCGCAGGCCAAATCCGGACCACCAGATTCTTTTGAACGGACCATAAAATCTTTTTATTTACTTATTATTGCTTGGGTTTTTTATTATTTTCTCTGGAGTCTGGACCTTGACTATACCTTGACCAAGAAATTTGGACCTTGAAAAAAAATAATTGACTACCCTTGCTTTAGAAGGTACAGGGTAGGGTTAGTGATCCAAACTTGGAGCCATTTGAGTCAGGGTTCCAGAGACATAAACACCCTGGAAAAAAACAACTGTTTTTTTTAAGTTGCTAAGTAGGGCGTGTGTGTGTGTGTGTGCGTGTGTGTCTTGACAGCAATAGAGATCATACTATATTGATATGGTATGGATCAAAATTATCTCAATCTGTTAGGTTTTACCCAAAATAGTCATGGCACCCCTAAATCTTTTGGGGGACCCAGACCGAGAACAGTGTTTAAGAAAATGCACATTTTTGATTGTGCATATGTGCCAATACAGAAAAACGGCCAGAGGGTTTCCATTCCCTCCATTTTATATGCTTTACAGCTCCTCTCTGGTAAGTGCTCTAAAGTCCAAATGGTTAATCAGATTGCTTTTAAATTTAGTGTGCTGCATGGGGTAGCGTGAGTGATCAAAAATTGGTGTCATTTGACCACGGGGTTCCTGAGTTACCACCCCCTCTTACCCCCCCAAAAAAACCAATTTCCTTCTGCTGCCTTGTACTGGTAAAGGGAGAAGTACTAATGGCCAGATTAATCACAGACCTCTTAATTGCTGTGAATTTACCCTTCCATTAACATAACTATGGATAAATTAATCCTGCCCCTCTGGGTGGAGAGTTGAGAACAGGTATATTGCATTCATCTCACAGGCTCTAAAACATTTTTTGGGGGGAGAGGGGATGAGAACATCCACTGAGGTGAATGGAGCAGTTCATAGGAATTGTTTCAGGTGGTATTTGAACAGATTGAGATCCCTTCATCTCAAAAGGATTGTTTCAGGTGGTATTCACCTCCATTGAGTTGTCTTGTTCAGCTGAGAACAACACATTGAGATGAATGGGATGATTCACATCTTTCAGAGCCTCCTCTGCTGCAGAAGAATGTGGTGGTGGTGTTGGTCCTTCAAGTTAAAAAATGACCATGGCATTACTGGTTGGGTTGGTTTCTGTGAACACATGAGTGGCTGATCAGGCCACTTTGAGCTTTGAATTGTCTGTGGCACACTGAACAAGAAATGCTGCTATGGGTTACTTGCTTAACAGTGAACATGCTTCTGTTGCAAGATTTACACTGCTGGTGCTTCTGCTCTTCCTCAGCAGTTCTCCTGTGCTCATAGGCTGTAGCTCCAGTATGGATGAGGCTTCTCCAGGTAGAACTATCATGAGTGAGATCTTCCCAAAACTCTGGGTCAATGTTGAAATTCCTCAAGGATAACTTGAGAGTCCTTGAAACATTTCTTCTGGCCTCCCTGAGAGTGCTTTCCCTCCTTTAGCTCTCTGTAAAACATGTTCTTTGGCAGTTGCTTATCTGACATTCTGGTGACACGGCCTATCCATCTCATCTATGATTTCATCAACAGAGTGTGGATGCTCAGATTGCCTGCCCGTATGAGAACCTCAGTGTCTGGAACCTTGTCTTGCCATCTTATCCTCATCATTTTCATCAGACAGCCCGTGTAAAAGTGATTCAGCTTCAGGGCATGGGATCTGTACACCATCCATGTTTTGCATGTACACATCAGAGCTGGCAACACAATGGCTTTGTAGACCTTCAGGTTTGTTTGTTGACTAATGGTTCTATGCTCCCACACATTTGCACATAGTCTGCCAAAGGCCACACTTGCTTTAGCAATTCTGGCATTGGTTTCATCATCAATGTGAACTGCATGTGGCAGTGTACTGCCAAGGTAGGTGAACTTGTCCACTGACTTGAGGGTTTGACCATACAGTTTGATAATAGACTTTACTTTTCCTGGTGCAGGCTCGTACATCACTTCTGTCTTCTTGATGTTGTGAGACCAAAGCTGTCACAAGCTGAGGAGAAATAGTCCATATTCCACTGCATGTCAGACTCAGATTTGGCATTCACAGAACAGCTATCCACAGACAGAAGATCACAAACAGTCACTTCCTGTTCCTTTGTCTTTGTCTGTAGTCTCCTCAGACTGAAAAGCTTGCCATCAGTCCGGTATCTGATTCAAATTCCAGTGTCAGTGTCATGAAAGGCATCTGTAAGAATGGCAGAAAACATCATACTGAAGAGTGCTGGGGTCAACACACAGCCCTGCTTGACTCCATTGGTGACTGGCACTCATTCAGATGGACTGTCCATAACGCAAGTGAGCATGCCATCATGGAATTGCCAAATCATTGCAATGAATTTCTCTGGGCAACTGAATTTTGCCATGATCTTCCAAAGGCTCTCCTGACTGACTGTATCAAATGCTTTTGTCAGGTCAAAGAAAGTCATATACAGGTTGGAGTTCTGTTCCTGGCATTTTTCCTGAAGTTGATGAGCTGCCAACATTATGGTCCTGCATCCTTCCTGAAGCCACAGTGACTCTCAGGCAGGAGACTTTGTTCAATGTGTTGCACAAGGTGATTCAGCAGAATTCTGGTGAGAATTTTGCTGGCTATTAACAAGAAGGAGATGCCCCAATAGCTGTTGCAGGATTGTCTGTTACCTTTCCACTTGTATGGGTTGATGATAGATGCATTCTTATACTCCTAGGGTATAGTTCCTTGAGTCCATATTGACTAGAAAACATCAGTAAGTCAGTCAGTTTTAGAGCCATGTGCAAGACTCTGACCTGGTAGAGCAGCTACTATACCAGCAAAGTCTAGGTACTTTACCCTTTGACAGCAGATCAATCACTTTCACACTTTCAGTCAGCATTGGGGGATCAACAGTCTTGCGCAGTCGATCAGTTGTTTTCTCACTAATAGATGATTGTTGATGGAGGATGTTGTTAATGTGTTCTGCCCACCTTTGTAGTATCTTTTCTTTGTCAGAGAGTAGTGTGGTGCCATTGGCATTCAGTATTGGAGATGTTCCTAATGCCCCTCACCCATAGATTGTCCTCAGAGCATCATAGAAGTTCTTCATATCTTCCTGTTTGCATAGGACTGAATCTCATCTGCCTTGTTGCTCAGCCATTAGTTTGGCATTTCTCTAAGTTTATGTTGGACTGCCCTCTTGATGTTTTTGAAAACTGCCTTCTTATATGTTGAAGTGCTGTCTCCTAAATAGGCCTTATGGAGCTGATGTTTCTCATTCAATGGTCTCCCTATGTCAATATATTTTTCATCAAACCAATCTTGATGTTTACATGTGAGGCAACTGAGGGTATTGGATGCAGCTGAGTACACAGAATCTCTAAAGGATGCCCAATTTTCCTTGACGTTATTAGAGTTTGCATCAATTGTTACAAGTTTGGTTGTGCAGTTCTTCAACAAATGTTTCACATTCTCCTGTTTCAATTTAGCGACATTAAGCTTTTTGGGTGTTTTTTTTACCTTGTGGTCATTTATTAGGATGTATCTAGATATTCAGCTTGCAGACTATAAGCTTGTGATCAGTCCAACATTCTGCACTTCTCATAGCCTTTGTCATTCTAACATCCTGTCTGTCTCTTCTACTGATGATGACATAGTCAATGAGATGCCAGTGCTTGGAGCGTGGATGCATTCAAGACATCTCGTTGCAGCTCGACAGGTGGAAGATTGTGTTGTTGATGAGGAGGTAGTGTTTGGCGCATTTCCTCAGGAGGAGGAGCTCGTTGCTGTTTCATTTCTCAAGGCCTGTCAATCTGCGCCAACTCTAACATTGAAGTCACCAAGGATGATAAGCTTGCCTGCCTTCGGCACTTCTGCGACAAGAGACCCCAGGTCTTCATAAAATTTGTCCTTGATCACATCTTGGTTGGTCATGATGGATGCACAGGTACTGATTATAGCTGCACATCTTTTACCAAACAGCGGGAGTTTCATTAGCATGAGTCTATCATTCATACCCTTTGGGAAATGCATAAGCTTGCTAACTAGCTGTGTTTTGATGGCAAACCCAACACCAGCTGCATGTTGCTCTTCTTTACTACAGCCACTCCAGAAGAAGATATAGCTAGCCTTTTACAGTAAGTTGTACTTTTTCAGTTAGGCGAATTTCACTAAGGGCCACACTTGTCCTTGTTGAACCTCATCAGATTTCTTTTGGCCCAATCCTCCAATTTGTCTAGGTCACTCTGGACCCTATCCGTACCCTTTTGCATATGTACCTCTCCCCCCAACTTAGTGTCATTTGCGAACTTGCTGAAGGTGCAATCCACCCTATCATCCAGATCAGTAATGAAGATATTGAACAAAACCAGCCCCTGGAGTGACCCCGGGGAACTTGGCTTGATACCGGCTGCCAACTAGACATTGAGCGGTAGATCACTATCTGTTAAGCCCGACGATCTAGCCAGCTTTCTATGCACATTATAGTCCATTCATCCGATCCATACTTTTTTAACTTGCTGGCAAGATTATTGTGGGAGACCGTATCAAAAACTTTGCTAAAGTCAAGATATATCACATCCACCACTTTCCCCATATCCACAGAGCCAGTTATCTCATCATAGAAGGCAACCGTGTTGGTCAGGGATGACTTGCCCTTGGTGAAACCATGTTGACTGTTCCTGATTACATTCCTCTCCTCCAAATGCTTCAAAATGGATTCCTTGAGGACCTGCTCCATGATTTTTCCAGGGGCTGAGGTGGGGTTGACCAGTCTGTAGTTCCCCGGATTCTCCTTCTTCCCTTTTTTAAAGATGGGGCACTATGTTTGTCTTTTTCCAATCATTCGGGACCTCCTCTGATTGCCACGAGCTTTCAAAGATAATGGTCAATGGCTCTGCAATCACATCAGTCAACTCCCTCAGCACCCTCCTAGGTGCTAATGTCCTAGACTGTCCACACAGTTCTTACCATCCACCTTCACAGCCAGGGAGATAAATGTATCTGCTTGACCACTTGGTCCACCAGAGAAGACTTTCCAGAGGGAATCAGCTATAGCTGACCACTCTGGTCAACAGTCGCAGGCAGTACTGTCTACTGTTACTTACAGTAGCAGATGTAGATGAATGTGTAGAGGAGTCTTTTTCCTCCATTGTCTCACTATAATCTTCCTGTTTAAAGGAAGATTCTTAAAAGTATCATTAGTCCCATTTGTAGCTGGGGAAATTGAAGCACAGAGTTGAAATGACCTGCTTAAGGTCACACAGAAGATGAGCCAGGAGTAAAACCCACATGTCCTGACTCTGTGTCTAGCCCCTTATCCACTGGATCATTCTGCCCCCCTGAATAAAAATGTTGTATGTATAAATCAGTACAAAGAATTGAGCTATAAATCAATCCAACCAAATACATTGTAGGTGTCTATTATATCTGTTTCCTGGCATCCCTCCAACATCTAGACAAAGGTCTCCGTTTCAAACACAATACTATCATATTACATTAATATAGTAACTTCAACCTAAAGTTCCCAAATTTATTTACAAATTTAAACTTATAAACACAACTAGAGAAAGTGATCACTTCAACAAGCTCTGAAATGCAGCCACTTCTTGGGAGAAATATGGCAAATATCTAACACACAGCAATAATACACAAGTTTGCAAGGAATGATGAAGAATGCCATATACAACTGAAACTACATGGGAAATTTAGGATGGCAAAATTAAGTTACCCAAGTTGGATTCGGGCTAGAACACTGAAGTTAACTCTCTCTATACCAACAAAGTGCCATGGGATTTTTAATAGCAACATCTCGTTCTGTTGATTATGCCTTTTACTCCAATAAACAGGAGTGGTGAGTTTAAAACTATGCCAGAGCACAGCTTCAGTGCTGACTCAGAGGGAAAATTATCACCTCTGTTGGATTATCAATACCACTTCCTTCAGAACAATAGGTGTTTCCTGCCAATTGCCCCCCTCCCCTCACCCCCAAGCAATGACCTTCCCTCCCAGCAATACCATTCCAGGTTCTAATTCACAACAGCCTTCCTTTTTACAGTCCTTCAACTTCCTCCAGTTTCTCTCACTGGCATGGTATTTCTCTACTCTCTTCTCTATTTCCTCTGTTTATCTAGCACCACTCTTCTCCTTGCCCTTCCATGCAATCTTGCTGGTCCTTATGTGTCTTCTCCTCTGCAGCTCCTTCCACCTACAGCAGCTTCCCTGTATCGGTCTGATTCATCAACTCTCTGTCTCCTTATAAATGTTAACTGAGAACAACTCCCTAGCCAAAAATACCTTTTACTTTCATTAGCTGCTTTAATCTCTTTCTAAATTTTAACTCTGCAATCACATCACTCCTTTTAACCCTAAAAAACAGGGCTATGATTAGTATGAAAAAATATATACAATACTGTGACATCATTTGATTAAAATATGACTATATAGATCATTGTTGCAACCACTGTTATATATTTGCAACGAATCTTGTACAAAATGTGGCATGTAAGATCTCTATGAAAAGGTTATGATTTGCTGGTTATGATTATATTATCCGTATGCATGTATCATTTTTGTATTTGAAGTTATGAATATTGGCTCTATACCTGGATTTCAAATGTTTGCTCCTGGGTTAATGCCCAGGAAGTAGTCAAATTGAGTAGCCCATCGAAAGGACATTTAATTCACAATGGACCATGGGAGACCCTCATCTACACTGAGTGGACTGTCTTATAAACGTGCTGTCTGGAATATATATAATGGCTTCCTGCAATGACTGAGCAAATTGGGCACGAACATGTGACTTGCCCATGTGACTCCATGGCACTGTCTGGTCACCTGTGATTCTCCACTAGCTGTACTGAGGTTTTTATTTGAAACAATTGGTTTCCCTCCAGATGGCAGAGGAAATAAATGGCTCTGGAAACCCCTCCATTTTGCTTCTATCCTGCTCCAGCCTCTTTCTTGCCCAGACCTCTGGACTATACTAATGGGAACATTCTAACCAATGGACTGAGGTCCTTTCAATAATTTGGAAGCAACCAGAGACTTATTAAGCCAGTAGTTTATTCCATCATTGTTACAAGCCTGAACCAGGAACTTTGCAATTATTATATGTATTTGATTCCTTTAATGACTTTTAACTCTCACCTTTCTTTCTTTCTATGAATAAACCTTTAGATTTTAGATACTAAAGCAGGGGTTCTCAAACTGGGGGTTGGGACCCCTCAGGGGGTCACGAGGTTAGTACATGGGGGGTCGCGAGCTGTCAGCCTCCACCCCAAATCCTGCTTTGCCTCCAGCATTTATAACGGTGTTAAATATATAAAAAGTGTTTTTAATTTATAAGGTGGGATTGCACTGAGAGGCTTGCTACGTGAAAGGGGTCATCAGTACAAAAGTTTGAGAATCACTGTACTAAAGGATTGGCATCAGTGTGATTTTTGGGTAAGATCTAAGTTATATATTGACCTGGGTGTGTGGCTGGTCCTTTGGGATCAGATGAACCTTTCATTTGATTAGACTAGTTGTAAAGAACCACTCATCTCTGAATCCAGTGTTTTTGGTGGTGATATAAGAACTGGAATGCCCATGGAAACTGCTTTTATGACTTCTTGTTAGCCAGTGTGGTGAAACAGGAGTTTACTTTTGTGGCTGGTTTGGTATATCTTATGAAAGAATAACCACCAGTTTTGGATTGTGTTTGCCCTATTTCTAACAGTTCATCCTGAATTTGGCATCCTCAGTTGTGACCCACTGAGGCACGGTTACAAATACACAACATTTTGCATTGTCTTCACCAGATTATGCTTAGTGTGTGAGAGTTTCTGGCAACACAGCATAGGGGTGTGGCTGCAGGCTATTCAAGTCAAAACTAATTTTAGGGGAACAAATATATTCCATCTGATTTTCACTTACCTGTTTTCAAGTCCCAGGCAGGCTCACCTCCACAGAATCACTATGTGAAAAGTAGCTGCTTTCTTAACCTTGCTAGCACAGCCCTTTCCATTCCCTTTTTATACTGGATTTGACATACATAATGGGGTACGGTATTCATAAGGACACCCTCCTGAAAAGTTATATTTTCTAAAACTAACTTTTTTACTCAGAGGTTAAAAGTGGCTGAAATTGACACACACAAAAAAGCACTACACACAATTTGTCTTTCTCCAACAACAAAAATGGAGTGGCTTATTTCAGTGAAAATTAATAGGGTCTTGGGCTAAGACCTTGTAATAATAAATTCAGTTTGGCAATAAGTGTTTTTTATGACAAGTTAATAAGCCTTACAAAATGAAAGGTTTATAATGTAAGCTTCTATGCTCCTCTGAGATTGTCTGTACAGGAGTTAAATCTGGCCTTGTAAGCAGATCAGAAGTCTGGCTGCAGACCTGTGCCACAAAGCCGAGGGATATATTCTGATGTAACACGTGTGAATAGAGTGACTTGGACTAATGAATAAAACTTTTATAAAAGATCAGGGAATCCATGTTATTTAAATTTATATCTTCTGACAAGTAAAAAATATTAATTTCACTCATAAAACTGACTGAAAGAGTTAGCATTTGTTTTTCTTTAGAGATGGGCTGGACCTAACCCCACAGATGTGGGCACTTCCATACTTTGCAGCTCACACCAGTCCCTTTGTCTTACACCATAATACAAAGCACCTTGCTTCACCTGTGGGCTAGGGATAGAAGCATTCAGCCAGTTGAGAACTATCACTGAAGGGGCCCTGAAGGCTTGTCTTCATGTACAGCGCTACAGCGGCACAATTGCACCAATGCAGCTGCACAGGCGTAGTGCTTCAGTGAAGATGCTCCTACGCCAACGGGAGAGTTAATTCACCTTCCTGAAAGGCGGTAGTTATGTGGATGGGAGAAGCTCTCCCATTGACATAGCACTGTCTACATGGGGGGGCTAGGTCAGTGTAACTGCGTCTCTCAGGGGGGTGGATTTTTGACCTGGCCTGAGTCCTTCAGAAGGGACGCACTGATGCAAGGAACTCCCACATGACTCATGATACCAGGACTCATGCTGAGTTCTTTCCACCAAACATGGAGGTTGCAAATTAATGAAAGAGCTGTATAGCTCTTTGAGCAACAATTAGATTTGGGGTAGGACTTCAGTGGGTTCAAGTGCATAACTCAGATCTATTCCTCAAAAAACCCAAAGTTTTGGTCTAGGGTGTTGATTCAAGCCTACTCTTAACAGAATAACCACTTGGAATGATACCTGAAAGAAATTTATGTTATCTGCAGCTGTCTAAATTGCCTGGCCAGGGAGTTAAGTCTTTTAGAGTAATATTTACATCTATATACTTTTTAAAAGCTTAAATACTAATAAACCTTATGGAAAAAGTCATACAGAATTTAATAGACAATAACGTTTCTATATAATTTGTAAACTAGTTGATAGAACTCTATGGCAAGGATTATATAATTTACTAGAGAATTATAAATCATAGAACTATAAAATTTTTCATTAAATTCTCTATATTCTCTCCACCCCCCCCCCCTTTTTTTCATTAAACAGCAATTTCTGCAGAACCCTATCATTTTACACCTTACTACATTTTATAGAGCTTTTCTGTAAGGGGAGGCAGTAGTTCCTTTATGAATAATGAAATCATTGAAGAAATTGCAAACTGGAAAAGGAAATGTGTATGTTGTTAGTTTGGATCTACAGGGTTTACCCTTAAAATGTTGGCACTTCCCATTAGAAATGTCAAATGAGCAGAGGTCTGTGAGGTAGATCTAGAGGTTCAACTTCTAACCAGAGCTGGTTGGGAATTTTCTGTTGGAATGATTCTCTGGTGTCAAAAGCTGTTTTCACAAAATCAAAATTTTCATCAGGAACTTGACGAGAGCATTCCAGGCTGGCTACTAGAGGCTGCGTGCCCTGGCTGTCCCTCTCCTCTCTGCCCCGTCTGGCTGCCTCTCCCACCACAAGGCTTGTGAGGAGGTGAAAAGGCTCAGCTTCCCAGCTCTCTGCCTGCCCCATAGTCAGCTACCTCTCTGGCCGCTATGCTGCAGGAAAGGCCAGGAGGCTGATAGCTGGGGCATTTGGCCTCCATTAGCCCACCTGGAAGGCACAATTTGCTTTTTGCCTGCAAGCTGGGGGGGGGGGAGAAGTCTCTGTTGGCTGTCCTGAAATTGATTTTTTTAAATTTCTGTCCCATGAAAAATTTCAAGATTTTTACTTTTTGCCCCAAAGTGGGATGATTTTTTTCTTTTGAAACCTTGAAATTTTCTGTGGGATAGAAATTCTGCTTTGCAGTCAGCTCTAGGGCTATCTTTGATGATGAACTATATGGGTGTCAGTATGATGCCACATGGTGGAATTTGTTTTTTCAGTTTGCCTTTTTAAAAACCTAGAAAATTACATACAAACTACATTGAAGGAATGGTAAGGTTGCAAATACAGGCACTCAGAGATTAGAAAATGGAAGAATTTCTGTTGCCTTTGGAACCTTGATTTGGCCTCCTCGTGTATATGCATTATAATGCAATCTTTAATTACATGATCAACTACTATTCTTTCCACAAGACCTGCCACATTCAGTGCACAGAAAGGATGGTACTTGGGGAGTTAATTGGGGTTCTATATTCAATGAAGAGGTTGTGCGGTTCCTACAGACCTAATTTGTTAAAAGACGTTGGAATGTGTATAATGAATGAGGTGGGGGACTTATGGTCAAGACAGATGAATACTGCTCTGGACAATTGGATTCTATCCCTGACTTTGCCAGAGTTCCTACGTATTACATATCATTGACAGTGGTGCGAAGGAGCAGTGTTGACCACCCTGCTGCCTGCTCAGGTTTGGCCCTGCCAGCTCTTTGTTGTGACAAGAGGGCAGTGGGGCCAAAACTGAGTGAGCGATATTGTTAGTGACCTGATGCCTGGGGGGATCACAGCACCACTCAGGTTTGGCCTCCCTGAGGAGAGTTGTCTGATTTTACTGTCCCTATTGTCTCTCAATGCTTCAACTGAAGAGCCATGAATGCTGAAGTACAATCAGAAAGGTTTCTCTTGTGCTTGGTGTAGTGGGCTGCAGCTGTATCATTTGGATTAATGGTACCTCTGTGCATCTCCCCTATTGCCCTACTATTTCCTTGTTGTTTTTGCTAGTCTCCTTAGTCTCATTTTAACCCAAATTGCTTCTGTTTAATTAGATGCATGCCTGTAGCTCAGAGAGGGAGCAAAGTTAAGCAATTGTTTTCCCTTCCTTGAAGTGTGTTTGATTCTTTTTTTGCAAAGCTAATGTGCAATTAAACGTTAACAGGGAACCTTAATATTAGCCCAGTTTTAATTTAATACAAGAGTTCAAGATAGCAATTGACTGCTGGCATGCTTTCTAATGCACTGAGAGTGGGCAGGGTGCACTTAAATAGGAAAACACTGTGTGGCTGCTACTTCACATTAGAGCCTGGAGCACTATAAGGGATGTAGCTTGCAGATTAATACCAACTTGGTAGTACCAGCTGATCAGACTGAGGGGCCTGATACCAACAAGCTGCAAGGAGCACCTGAGCTTATTTTAAACGTGGGACCATATTTCTGTATCTAACCTGTAGAAACACAACATGCTTCCTTTTTGTGATACAGATATAGCTGCAAATGTACTTTGCTGAACAAATGGAAACTGTTCAGCCTACAGTAGATACCGTTAAAATGCTGACATTTGCCATTAGAATGTAATTGACATTATGGTGGCATCATAAGTATTTCCAGTGTGTTAAAGGTATCTGCAGCACGTGGGGGAAATACTGATAATACTGTGGAAAATCCACAGGAAATGTGTCCTTATTTGCCTGTAGTGGATGGCTCACAGAGCATAACATCCTGCTACCGCTGTCAGTTACTCCATTAGCTCAAGTGGCAGAAGTCAGTGGTCACAGATCCTTTTGCCCCCTTCTTTCAAGTCTGACCCCTTCTATGCCTAGTATTTCCAGCTGGACCTCATCCCACTTCCAATTCCAGCTTCCTTGGGCTCCTCATCCCTGCCCCCTTCTCCATGTTACTTCCCTCACTACCACCCCAGGCCCTGTTGCTCCAGCCTGCTCACATGTGGTTCCTTCTTTCTTGCTGCCTGGGCAGAACAGGAGGCATTGAAAGCATAGGGGAGAGCAAGTCTCCCTGCCCTCAGTTCTGGCACCCAGAGCCACAGCAGCCTCCAACTAACAGGTGGAATAATTGCAGAGAAGTCCTCTTCAACCCTCCAGCTCCAAGATGGAGCACGCTCATTTGTTCAGAGATGATGGTGCATATACAGCCCAGTGAGCATGGTGGAGGAGAGTGGGGATGGAGCTTGTTTAGTGAAGGTGAAATTAGAGAATTTAGTTGTCAAACTCTAAGTCTCTACTGAGCATGTGTAAACAGAATTTCAGAGGCTCATAACTTGGCCAAATTTGTGTGGATCATCACCCCTGGTAAAAAGGCATGTCCCTGACAATATGGTGAGCCTACTGCCAAATTTCAAATCCCTGCTCCAAAACCTGAGGTCATTAGAGCTTCTCAATGAAACAATGGCAAGGACTTTTTACCAAGGGCAAAATAACAGATTTCCCGCTAGCCTCATTCTGACAAACAGATGAGTAATTCTGACTGAAATAAAATTAGCCCTAGGCTAATACCTGGCATGGACCATTTCAGCTCCAGTGGTTAAAATTAGGCAAAGTTATAAGTAACTGAAAACAGGGCCTTACACTAGGAACCTTTACTATCAGGATTGTGACCTGCACGTCTCTGATGAATTTGTAGAGCACTGGTATATGGCATCAGATATAAGCTGCAGCATGATCCTAATAGGATAATATTGCTCTCCAGTCTCAGAGAGAGTGTAGCCAATGGGTTCTATTTCTTGCAGGTGAGGCATCTATAGGGACGAATAGTGCTCAATGGCCAGCATGGATCTAGCGCTACTGCAGAAAATCTTAAAGGAAGCCTGTCAGGAAGGTGGGGGCTTGATGTATACACAGATCCAATAATAAGACTTTTCATATATATACCTGTTTTGTGTGTACTGCACTTTAAACTATGGGGTGGAGAGGGAGTGTTACAAGTCAGTCAAGGTACTTGTTACAGAGTAAATTACAACTGGTCTCTCCCCCATCTGGAAATTTATCATTTTGTTTTCTTTGTTGATTTCCTTAATTTGGAAGGAAAGTCACTGAGACTGAAAGTGCAAATTTTTATTATTGTTTTATGAGAAACAGAAGTGGGAATAGGAGGAAGAGAACAGTATGCCATTAATTATACCACCTAATCAGCTCTCTTTTGCACTTTAATTTTTCAAAATTACCACTCCATTTGTTGAAGCATTAGGTAAAAAGCAGGACATCTGAGCACTTGAATCAATGTTGTGATCAGGTACATCAACGCTTTTTCCCTGCACATATTCACATCCACTGTGTTGCTGAAGTGATAAACTACAAGGCACTAAGGCAAGAGGAACATTAGCAAATATTAAAAGTCCAGGGCTCACTGCCTTTGGGAAGAGTTAACTCCAAACTCACTTGCCACTGAGCAGTGGTTAAATATAGCCTGCATATGGTCCTAAACAGCTGGGATTTTACATTTATGCAGAACATGGCCTCAGTGTTGCCATGGTTACGAACTCTTCCTTTGGATGATTTCTGTTTGTTTGTGAGTGCACGCACATGCGTACTCATCTCCCCCCCACATGCACACACTCGCAGTTGCAAAATCCAAGTGTCCCTTCTCTCTATTGCTCTCTCCCCTCCCCACCCAGAAGAGATGGTGCTGCACATTCTAAAAGAGCACTGAATTTCAAGTATTAGGGAAGAAGGATAAAGTGGAGACTCCAAAAGCCATCTGGGGAGAAAAGAGATGAGTCCATGAGTTGTTTTATAGATTATCTCAGGATGTTTAAAGTTCCAGGTGGGAAGTTATTTGGATCAACCAGAAAGAGGGTGGGGGTGGGGGGGCAGGGCACAGTAAATTTGCTCTCAGGAAATTTTCCCAACATTTTCCCCCTGGTTGTCCTGGCACTGGTGATTTTTAAATTAGGCCATTTTGCATTCATGAGAACCAGAGGGCAGTAGGGCACAGCAGTTGCTGTGCAATAGTTTGAATAATGCCTAGAAATAATTAAACAAGAGCCATGTCCTCCTAATTATTCTCAGTGTGTAATCTGGTTCTCTTCGTCTTGCTGTCTAAAAGCACCTGGGGTTCCTTCATTCAAGCAGAGAAAAGCATGAAGGCAGCAGTCACCATTCCATTTCTCTCTCTCTCATTCATTGGTTCACCGAACAGAAGGATACCCTTGTGTAGCGACAAAGGAGGTGAGCTGCCATGAACTATGTAAGGGTATAAAGCACATATCTGTAACAAATTTGTAGCAATAAACCAATATTAACCTGGGCAACAAGTCAACTTTCTCATGCAATATTTGCTTTGCAGGGAACACAGATACAGCAATGAGGCACCATAATGGAAGAGGCAAAGTGAGAGCGGGGCCGGAGGGGAAGGGGCAGAGCAGGGGCGGAGCATCGGGGCAAATCAGAGGTGGAGCATCCACCCAAAAAAATGAAAGTCAGCACCTGTGGATAAAGATAAGGATGAGCTTTCAACCTTACCTATGTATTTCCTAGCTTTTGTAGTGTTTTGATTTTTCTCAATTGTAATGCGACATTAATACTAATCTTATGCCTGAAATACATCTGTATCCAAATCCTGTATCCCCTACCGAGATACACTGTGGACCAAATTCTCTGCTGACATAGCTCTATGGATCTTAACAGAGTTAGACCAGGAGAGAATTTGCAAGTGTCTCTCTTCCTTTATGCAGTAGAGCACACACAGAAAATAGATATGCATTAATTTATATACTATTAAATATAGGTAAGTGTAAAATATGATGGAACCTCGTGAATATATAGCATAATTGTAGAGTGTACCTATTTATTCAGGACAATAATATTAACTGTTACAGTAATATATATTCATTTCCCATAACACTTCAATTTGATACAATTATTTTTAAGTTACTTCAATATAGCATGCCAAGAGTCCAATCTGTCCAGCTTCCCAGACTATTGCACAGACACACAGGTGCTTATCTTCTTAGGCACCTTTAAATAAATGAGCAGGCAGTTTTAATTCCTATCTACCATGGAGTAGTGATGGCATTTCAAATGGCTAGATAGCTAATCCATCTCTTTAGCATAAGCAGGACACATTTAGTAAGTAATTGCAGCTCTTCTGGCATGAGTTGTTCCCAGTTGATTGCCCATAGATCTTTCTCTTACTCTCACAGTAAGGCTCAGTACAACTATTCTGTAGTCTATATCCCTTTTCCCTGATGGCTAACAATGTTTCTTTGTGCATGGGAATACAGTAGATAATATTTTTGCCATTGACCTCTATTAATGAGTGAATAGGGATGTGTTTTTCCCCAGGACTTGATACTTTGCATTTGCATAGCATAGTTCATGTGGGTGTGTTTTACAAAGACTAATTAGGCCACAATCTATTTCGGTAGATTACTATCATCATCCCCTTTGTACAGATGGGAAACTGAGGCACACAAGGTTCAAGTCACTTCTTTGAAATCCCACTGCAAGGCTGTGGCTGAACCGGGAATAGAAATCAGGAATCTTAACTCTGTCTTCTACTCCAACAGACTACTCTCTCCCCCCCTAAAAGGCAGTGACTCAATTTTGTCTTCTGGAAGGTTGTATGAAAACATACAGCAAACTAATTTACTTTCATTTCAGCTTAGCCTCCCCCCCGCCCCCAACCCCCCACTCTACATGGTTAGTTCTTGCAGTAGCATTTTGGCTCCAAGGAAATAATTGACAAAAAGCATATTGGCTCATATTATTTTTGCATTGATTTCCTAGGGTTGTTTTTTTATGAGGTTCAATTCATTATCATTTCTACTATACAGCAGTAAAACATGAAAAATGACAGATCATTTAAATGCCTTTACCTACAATTGGCAGTGGGGAAGGAACTTCACACCGTTCTGCTGTTCTGGCCTTACAGATAGAGGACTCTGTACAACACAACTCTGCATTGTTCTTTAATCTGCCTCAGATTCAAATTTTGACAATTTGATATGTGGTACAATCTTAGCAGTTTGGTTGGGGTGTTTTTTCCACCTCCATAAATGGAGAAAATAATTGTGAAATCTGAAAAGGAGTTTGCCTCTGGGTAGTTGTAACAGTTGGGGAAATAATATGTCACAAATATTTTAACCAGATTCCACTGAAATTCCCTTTTTATTTTACCAACATTTTGGAGGAATTTTAGTTTTATCCAGCACTTACCCACACATTTTGCAGACTTCACTTAGCATGAAAAATCTTCTTGACTGCTGCTGAACACAATAGAACTAAGGTAGAGAGCCAATGCTGTACTACAGAATGTACAACAGGGAAGGTTCCTGCTGTTGTGTTGTATGTACCAGTTATGCACAGCATGGTATAATCAAACCTTAGATAAGCTTAGACAGCCAAGTATGATTTAAATACAAAGTCAGTAGAGGAAAATGACAGCATGGCAGGTGTAGTATAGTTTTGGAAGTGAAGGAATTAGTTCCTTACCATCTGACAGTTTGATTTTAATTTTAAAGCTTTATTCAGGGCCAAGTCAAATAAGGTTAGGTATAGTTGTATAAAGCAGAAAATGTTCTGAACCCCACTGCACTTGGATAAGTGGATCATAGCTGAGGACAATAACCATATCTCTCCATCACCAACTCCATGACAGTAAGACAAAAATTGCATTCATGTATTTTACTTTACATTAAGAGTCTCAATCATTTTCTGGGACCGCTCTAGAATGGCACATTTATGTGTCAGATTCCTAACTGAGCAAATGTTATGATGCACCAATAAAAATACATTTTACTATATATGTCAGTCTCCTTTCTTTATGCTAAAATAGAGTTTCTCGTGAAACATCTACAAAAGATATATGTAAGTCATCACTGGATTTCCAAAAACCTGATTTAGTTCAGACAAAGCCACATGAGCCTAAAACACCTTTATACTATACAACATTCCTTGGAGATCAGTAGCTTTTTTGTGGGGGAAAAATGTTGGCTGGGATAAGGTTGTGTGATCTAAAATAGAGAAGCCTTCACAAAGAATTCTGTAATTGTGATGCTAGAGCGTAGATCAAACAAAAGACTATTGAGAGCTGTTGGGATATAAAGATTTGTTCCATATTAATGAAATATTTGGGAAAAATGTATTTGCTATTCTTCTGCTTTTTTGGGGCCAGGCACCTGATAGGATGTATATTATGGAAAAACAAAGGCAATTCCATCCATTATGGCCTTAAACCTTTCTGTCTCTCTTCTGCCTTATACTGTCTCATACCCACTTACAGTTGCTGGTGAACCCCAAGGCAACAGGCTTTGTTGAGGAGGCTTCAATGAGAGTCTTCCCCTTTCAGGCCATAGCATTAGCAGATCCTTCCTGAGGCTATTAATGAAACCCATAGTTAAATAATAGACTATCAATATCATACATGGTCTCTATGTATATTAAATACGTATTTTCTCTCCCCCATATGCATATGTGCATGCACACACACACACACACACACACACACACACACGCAGCACTAATCATAAAGCAAAGTGCATCCACACATAGGATCAACATTTCACTAGCTTCAATGGGGAAAAAAATAATCAATAGAATTGCAGCATCAGAAGAACTGGGGTAGAAGCCCAGCTGTGAAGCAGTTAACACAACCACACACATACTGTGGAAAATCAATTCAATATATGTTCCCATTTTGCCCAACAATTACTGATGTTGAAGTAATATTGGGATCAGGATATTGGACCTTGATCAGACGTGCTATAATCATGTATGCAGAGGCCTGGCTAATTGGAAGCACTAGTTTATCACACTACTACAATTAACATTGAATGATGTTGTAAACATCCCTAATTGTGCTAACCCTAGACATGAATATTTTAGTCAACTGGCATGTATTCAAAAAATTAACATGCTTACGGAATTGTAATGGGTTGCATTATGTTAATAAGAAAGAACACTCCAAGGTATGTCTGTGTACTACTGATTCTCTGGGTACATGCAGGCATAACAAGCAAAGCAGCTCTCTTTTTTTCCTCCACATGCACAAGAGTTTATTTATTTTGTAAATGCAACAATCATTTTTGTAAATATGCAGTAATAGATCTATAAAGGATCCTGAGTGTTTAGAGATGCTCCATGCTATGTGACTAGCATCCTATGCTTTGGGCATCCTTCATTATTCTCTGTTTTTGTTTCAGAGTTTCACAACCTTTCCCAATAGTGGTGGAGGTACACTGTAAGTCTGTTGTAGACGGCTGTAGATGAAGAGGAGAAGACACTTAAACTGACAGTAATGAGACTGTATAGCTGGACAGAGAAGAGACAAGTGCCAGATGAGTGACCGGAAGTAGAGAAAAAAGGCCTATAGATTCATAGATTCCAAGTCCAGAAGGAACCATTCTGATCATTTAGTCTGACCTCCGGAGTAAGAGGCCATAGAACTTCCCCAAAATAATTCCTAGAGCAGAGCATTTACAAAAACATCCAATTGTGATTTAAAAAATATCAATGATGGAGAATCTGCCACGACCCTTGGTTAATTGTTCTAATGGTTAATTACCCTCACTTGAAAAAATGTATGCCTTATTTCCAGTCTTAATTTGTCTATCTTTAATTTCCAGCCACTGGATCATGTTACTCTTTTCTCTGCCAGATTGAAGAGCCCATTATTAAATATTTATTCCCCATGTAGATACATATAGACTGTGATCACATCCCTTAACCTTTTCTTTATTAAGCTAAAGCCTCTTCAATTTATTAACATCTTTCTCTAACTGTGGGCACCAGACCTCAACAGTGTTCCAGCAGCAGACACACCAGTGCTAAATGCAGAGGTAGAATAACCTTTCTGCTCACATTTGAAATTCCTGTTTATGCATCCCTGGATTGCATTCAGGGTGGATTTGATTTAAATCAAAATTGATTTAAATCATGATTTAAATCACTAGTCGGGAAGACTCAATTTAATCATGGATTTCTACATAAAAGTGCATTCTTGTTGGTTGTTATAATCTTAATAAATATTCTTCACAACTCAGAGATAGATGTAGGTTTCATTTTTAGAAGGTACACACTATACATTTTTAAGTGATTTATTTTGAAAACTTTTCAGATTAGTTTTACAGCTATATCAGAAAATGAATGATTGTTTGTTTGGTTATTTCATTTACCAAAGGTAATTAAAGCAGATATTTATGAAGTCATTGGGAGGTGAACTATCTCCAATTCAACAGGTTAATCATTAATATTTGGAGGATTTTCTTAGGAGCAGAACATCACCAGACAGACATTTAAATTGTTTTATTTAACTTAAACAACAAAGTTATGTATTCTGGATTTTTTTCGTCAACAGCAAACATAATATTTTAACAAAACAAGCATATGAATTTTTGAATTTAGTTAAACATTCAAGTTTTTTAAAATCAGGTTTGTTTTTGTTAAAATTGTTTTTAACTAAAATAGTTAAATGAAATATTTAAAAAAAAAATAAATTGACTATGTCAGCCAGGTCAACATGAGAAACTTAAAATATTGGCTTCTGCAGCTAACTCAGTCATCTTCACCTTCATTTTCCTGTTTGTTCATAATCTGGAAAAGAAAAACAAGCTTTCCTGCTTTTTTAGGTCCCAAATGATTTCTCAATTTGGAGTGCATAAGTCCAAAGGAAGAAAATATTCTTTCTACACTGGCAGAAGAAGCTACTTCTGTTAAAAGTGAGATTATCACTTCAACAGTCTCTGAATCCAAGTGCTTAAGTGACTTCCACCAATTCACTGGTGTGACTTTCTTTAAAACATCATCAACAAACATATATTTCTTGAATGGTTCACCCTTAGCTCTGAAGTTTATTATAGTTGGCATTATGGAGGGATGATTGCTGGATGTTCATGTCATAGCCAACTCCTCTTCTTCGGCAGTTAAGATTTGACTCTGGTACCAAGTTTTGAGAATATTTGCAAGAAAATGAGCTGGAGATAGTGCTTGTCCCATTCGTTTTTTTAATGCTTGTAATTTAACTCTGTCATTGCATATTTCTCTGTTTAAGATATCACTCAGTTCCTTCCAAATTTCAACAGCATCCGCAATAAAACAGCTATTTCCCTGCATTTTGTTCAAGGCTACAGAAATAGGCTTCAGCGTGCTCAGCATGTGTTCAACATTTCTCTTAAGCCCAATGTTGAGAACTTTGACTGTGACAGTGCCATCTATTTTTTCACGATTTTGTTAACAAACTGTCATCAAATTAGGCCAGTTCTTGATATAGTACTCAAAACAGTCCACTACTGAGTTCCATCGCACATCTTGTGGGAGAGTTATCTTGGTTCCTCCCACTTTTTTCAGAGCAGCTGTCGCTAAGTGGTTGTTACGGAAGTATTTCGCAATTTCAACAACATTAGCCTTTATTTCTGGAACACTGAAGTCTTTGGCTAGGAGGTGCATCAAATGTGCACTGCAACCATATGTTATTGGCTTGGGACTCTCTTCACTCTCTTCTAAATAATTTCTTCTCATCTTGGATACATTTGCAGCATTGTCTGTGACCAAGCTGTGTACTAGGCATTTGAATATTTTTTCATAGTTTGTTATAGCTTTTACTGCTACTTCTTGTAAGTATTCTGCTGTGTTTGCATTTCCTGATGTATCAATTATTTCTGTAAGGAAGACATTCCCTTCTTCTGTTGTCACACAAGCACATACAACAGGAGCATTGTGGACATTGCTCCACCCATCAAGACTCAGGTTAACAATTTCACTCTCTAGATCTTTTGCACACTGCTCAATTTCTCTTTCATACACTTTATCCAGCAATTTGCCTGCGACATCTGCTCTGTTGGGTGGACTGTATCCTGGTCTTAATGACTGAACCGTGTTAATGAAGTGTGGGTTCTCAATCATATGGAAAAGAGAGTTTGTTGCATAAACAAACCGGGCAATTTTTTCATCAATTACCTCTTTTTGTAATCTGTTGGTTCTTATCACAAACTTATTTATGGTTGTTTCTGGATGATGGAGATTTTTTTTTCTTTTTGCTATAGGTGATATACTGTGGCTATGTGACATACACGATGTGACTGAAACACTATCATTGGCAGATAACTCTGAAACTATAGAAAATGATGGCGATCTTGAAGGTGGATAGTTTTCAGAATCTATTTGCATGTTATCTCTGGAGACACAAATCCACAGTTTGAGAACTGCAAAACTAAGCATCTCTGATGGTATCTTCTAGACTGAGCACTGAGTCCCATTGGGTAGATAGAAAGATTAATTTCGAAAATCTGTATAGATTTATTTAAATAATCTATACAGAAGCCCCTGGAACCCCATAAAACTGAGTCCCTAATCCATGAACTATTGGAACTCATTTACAAAACTTTTCTTAAACATTACATGAATATATTGTCTCATACTATAGAATTAGAATTTATAATCCCTATTCCATGATGAGATATCTTTGAGCTATAATGTATCTTAATTAAAACTGTCTTTAGATCGGATTTTTTTGATAAAATGCTTTTTGAGGAAAAAACCTATTTAAATAAAAAAAAATCTGATTTTTATCCACCCTGAGTGCATTATCTTTTTTGGCCACAGCATCACACTAGAAACTCATGTTCACCTGATTATCCACCATCACCCCCAAATCTTGTTCAGAGTAATATTTGAAATACAGTAGAACCTCAGAGTTATGAACACCTCAGGAATCTGAACAAAACATTATGGTTGTTCTTTCAAAAGTTTACAACTGAACATTGACTTAATACAGATTTGAAACTTTACTATGCAGAAGAAAAATGCTGTTTTTAACCATCTTAATTTAAACAAAACAAGCACAGAAACAGTTCCCTTACCTTGTCAAATCTTTTTTTTAAAAACTTTCCCTTTATTTTTAGTAGTTTAAGTTTAGCATAGCACTATACTGTATTTGCTTAAAAAAAAATTGGTCTCTGCTATTGTCTGGTTACATACTTCTGGTTCCAAATAAGGTATGTGGTTAACTGGTCAGTTCATAACACTGGTGTCCATAACTCTGAGAGTCTACTGTAAATCCCAAAGTTAATGTGGAAGAATTAGCATTATTCCTACTCCACCTAAGTTCTTATGCCCATTGTGCCATGGGTATCTAAACTCATGAGGCTGGAGACATCTAGACATCCTTCTTTGAAGCACATAAAAATAAATCTGCTAGCCCTTGTTCCTTGCTCCATAATTCTTTACCATAAGTTTAATTTTAATAATGCAAGATGAGGAACTGAAATGTAATACCAATGGGTATAAAAAAAATCTTAGGTCAGTATATCTGTAATTTACCATTAATATTTTGTTGGGTTTGTAAATAATAATAATCCAGTATTCTCTGAAAGCTGGAAATGTCAGATATTACCCAAATTGTTTGAAAAGAACTGTTTGTTGTTAACACATTCCTGCTGGTAATATCAGATTCTCTACATGGTGTCTCTTTGTGCAAGAACCATTTTATCTCCTTGGAGAATTAGGATCTTTGAATGAAAATTGTTAGGGTAGTAGAATATATAAGATACTCTCAGGAAGGATAGATAATAGGATTCCCCATTAGGTCACTGATGTAAATTCAGAGGAGGTTCTTCTTCAATGCTTAGCCGAACGGCTAGCCGTAGCCATCAATCTCCATTTGATCGCCTGTGTGACCGCAAGGACTTCCTATGCCGAGAGTCCAACGTCGGAACAGACTTGATGCATTCATGTAATAGGGGGTCTGCTTCTGAGCGACCTCCACCCCTCAGTTGGTGGAATTTTATCCTAGATATTAGAAGGCACTTGGAGAATGGCGTTCACTGGAACTTCTTGAGACATTTTCACAACAAAAAGCATAAGACGCTATCTGAGGACAATGGCTCCAGTAGTCTGTAGACCAGAGCAACCATAAATATCTGCATTACAAATGAAGTCATTCCACTTTATGTCCAATATACAACATTGGCATTTTGTGTAGAAAGCTTCCAGCTTTGTCCGGTCTGATTGGCAGAGTGTCCATGTTTTGCAACTGTACAGTAGTATGGAGAGGATACAGCTCAAATAGACCCTGAACTTGATTGTCATGCCGAGATGATATTGATTCACTGTAAACGACCTAGGGAAGATGCTCCAATCCAATGGAGAACCTCCATGTGAGAGTTGGAGGAACTGGTGCATATAAAACCCAAATAGCAAAAGATGGAGACTGCTTTGACAGTTTCATTATTGAAAGAGATTGGGGTTGCGGTTGGACCTGATACTAGATATTGCAGCTTTGTCTTTGACCACAAAACATGGAGGCCAACCTTAGGCAACTCTTCCTGCACTCGTTGGCATGCCTTGCAATACCTGTCAGGGCTCTGTACTAGAAGAACAACATCATCCACATAGTCAAGGTCTGAAAGCGAGAGATCTCCGGTCTTAATACCTATGGATTTGATGGAAGGCTGCATTATGAAATCCATTTCCTGACAAAAGAGTATAGGTTGATGTTGGTCAAAAGTCATTACTAGCTGATGACTCTTTCAATACTTATTAGTTAGTGGTCTCAATCTAGGGATGAAGAGAAGAATGTCCATAGAAGGAGAATTACCATCACACCTGGCAATTTCAATAGAAAGGCCAAGCACTGTATGAGTGTGAAGAATGAAGTTCCCACTTCAGTCCTATAGGGAGTTCCTGCAGGGTAATTTTAAGGCACTTGGACAATACAGTGTGAATTTTGATGTTTGATCTGCTGCTGTTTTAGTAGAACATGTTCTGTAAACAAAAGCAGGACCTCCAGGGCTGTCAAGGTAGCACTTTTCATCAGCACTAACTTAAAAAAAAACAACACTTTCCCAGAGAAAAATTAAATGTGCAAGGATCAATAGTCTGAAATGTGCATAATTGGACAGAATAGCCAGATTAGTCAATTAAGGAGACAGGGTGCATGCTGCTGGCCCAAGACTGCTTTGTGAAGTAATGAATGCATGTGAAGTCATTGAAGACATGCCAATATGTTGCAGACCCAAGACATTAAATACTCTCTCATTTTATATTTATGAAATACTGTAGCACACATTTATATCAGGGACACAGCATGTTTTCAGTAATGCTAGTGTGCATAAAGTATGAAACTGAAATTCCCTCTCCTTGCATGTATCTATTTGGTACCAAGAAGACTGCAGGCTTAGCAAATAAAAAGTACTCATTCCTGTTGTGTGCTAATTTATTATAAAGAATAGCATACCCACAATGGGGCACAATACAGTTCTAATTCCATCACCCTAAGCAGTTCATATCATAAACCACAGGAGTTGTGTCACCAATGCCCTAAAATGTAACTGAAGCCATAATTTATGCACATTTTAAGAGTACATTATATTAACACATTTAAAGAACACTTTTCGTCCCACTTTATAGTCTAACTCCCATCTGCCCAGGGTAATTCTGAGCTGGCCACATGTTTTGCTATGTTCCTTCCCATGCAGGTGTTTTTGTTTTGTTTATTTAAACAGTTCCATTTGTAAAATTTTGTCAAGCTCTAGCCACATTTACAATAAAAGCAATACATAAGCCAAAAAACATTAGATAACAAAAGTACACTGCAAATTCACACCAGCTCACTCTTGCACCAGGCCTGAGTAAACAGAAGGCCTCCAACATATGCTCTGACAGTCAATACACTCTTGCTCTCTTCAAACCAAAGGGGGAGTGGATTACAGAGCCACAGGCCTGTCACCAAAGGTCTTGCCCCCAGACACAGATGACCAAACCTAGGAGGCATTGGCTCAAAGCAT